>NC_071572.1:50646684-50959184 GCF_024509145.1 Vidua macroura | reverse complement strand
AAACAAATCAAGAAATTGAGCAACTAAGAAGCACCTCAAAGGAGATGTATGAACGTGAAAACAGGTAGGTAAGGTGTAGGCAATAACCTAATTGAGGAAGAAATGACCAAGCACTGTTTTGTGCTTAGGTATAATCCTAGCTGACTAACTCTTTGAGAGGTGTTCAAAATGTAACAATTTAAGCTTGGTTGTAAAACTGATGGGAGTCTTGTAAAAACTAAAATAAAATTATACTTGTGTAGTAAATTTATGTTGTTATATTTATTATTAAATGATGAACAGCGAATATTATCACTTGAAAAGGATTATTAAAATTCATGTTCTACTTAAAATTTGGTGATTTGAAGTTTGTTCAGAGGTATAGTATTAGTTAATTAATATGGGATGACAGTTTACCTGTCATGCTCTAGGGGTGCTGGGAATCCAGAAGAGAAGGTGTTGATGCAGGAAATAAGGTAGGAAAAACCCAAAAGAGATAGGACTTAGACCTGTATGAAATAAATCTGAGGTTTTTTTAGAGCATTGTGATTCAAAAAAGCCATTGATTTCCTGTAAATTATTGTAAAATTCTCATTTGAAGAAGATTCTAGTCCTGCAAAGACTTGCATGATGAGTTTGTATGTATGCAATCTAGTTGAATACCATGGAATTATATGCACATGCATAAGCCTTTTAGGGATTTAGGGATTTGGACCTTTGGCACAAAATTTCTTTTTTAGTTTGTTTTTTGCCCATTTTATTGCTTTAAAATGGGAGGAGTGCTTAGTAACTTAACTTCACTGTAGATGTCCTGAAAGTGTCATGTGGAGAAGGAAATTACAGTAGTAAAAAGATATTTGTGGCATCAGCATCCGTTCCTCTAATAGGTAGTTTTGTTACTGCTGGGAAGAGTGGAAAAAGAACACGGCTTCTACTGTATTGCAGTCAACAGAAGGGTTCTAATTAAAAAACAGTTATACATCATTGTGTAGTTTTGCAAGTGTGAGTAAAATAGACATATACATCCACACCACTTCCTGTATGCAAATCTATTTTGAATTACAAAGTATGAATTTAAACATGCACTTCTTTGGAGATTTGACAAGCATCTGTATATCATTGAGAAAGCTACTGAAAGATATTTCA
The DNA here is from genome assembly GCF_024509145.1 of Vidua macroura. Classification (NCBI taxonomy): domain Eukaryota; kingdom Metazoa; phylum Chordata; class Aves; order Passeriformes; family Viduidae; genus Vidua; species Vidua macroura. The sequence continues at coordinate 50,958,059 of NC_071572.1, read as the reverse complement.
TTTGTATCTGGAACTGCTATACAGAAGTTTTTTTCCTCATTTTGAAATAATTACTTCTGAAATGCAAATCCCTTAGATTTGCCTACATGTTTAGCAAAAAAAAAAAAAAAATTCAAAGAAGGCTTTCTAGCATATGTTCTTTCTAGAAAATACTAAAAATCCACCATAAGGCAGTCTGCCTTAATGGTAAGACAAATGGAACTTCAAATTGTGAGCGAAACAATTTGCAGTGAATTTGTGTAATGTGATGAGATGCTGTTTGTGGCTGAAAATGAAGTTAAGATGCTGGTTTCATCATCCTGCTCAAAGCATGGAATGGTATTACAGCTAAGCTAATCCAATATTCAGTTGCTCATATTCTTTGCCACTTTGCCAAGCCTGATGTGCCTGATAGTTCCTTTGAATTTATTGGCGCTTATTTTACACTTGGATGAATCAGCTCAAGAACCTAAAATGGGAGGGGGCCACTAATAAATAGGTGATGCTTTCATGCCTAATTTTTTTGGCATCAGTTTCACTTGTATGGTTGTTGTAAGCATCGGTTATGTTTGCATTAGCAAGTGTGAGTGAATTCACGGGGCATGTGAATGTCTGCAAGAGATTTACACTGTATTACCTGTAGTCTGTTCCCATAGCTCAAACACAGTTTAGTAGTTCAGCATGTGAGGTGCTTTCCCTGAGGACCTTTTCTGACGTGGTTGAATCTGACTGGAATCCAGTTTGTGCATTCTAGACCAGTTTAGGAATGTGACAAAGTGCAATAAATGGCAGTTGCCAAGAGGTTTGTTTGAAAACCTAATAAAGATGCCCATGAGCTGCTGCCTCCAGTGTCTTCATCCCACGTTTTTTTCCCCTCATGCCCATTCTTGATTCTCTAGATAGTACTAATGTCCCATTTCAGAAGGTTACTTTCACTTGTGTGATAGGCTGGCTAGATGCCTCATAAAGCCCCAGTGCAGCCATTTGGGTAGGTGCTTCACCTCTTGTGAAACGGCAATCACATAATTGACAACTGGCAGCATTATGGGCTCCTGGCTCTCTAGAAAGAGAGTATTTCAATAGAAGTTGCATCACGTCTATGATTGTGGTCTTGTTGGTTGAATAGTCCCTCACTTGTGTCCTTTTTCCTCCTACTGCATTTTCAAATGATTAATTGTTCAGCTAAGCAAAATAGTTTATTCTCTAAATGAGTCTCTGTATCTCTCCTACTGTTTCATTTTTATCCCACTTCCACTACTGTGGTCTTAAGGATACTGCTCTGGACTCCTACTCTAAGACACAATATGCTTGATCTGAATGCTGCTAACAAAATGTATTGCCATGTTCCCATACTTTGGTATGAGTCACTTTGAAAGAATCTAATCTTAAGGTCAGTCCCTGAATTTCTGCACTAAATTCTGTAGCCTGGTAACTCAATTTTTAATGCAAATTTTGTTCTCTTTCTCTAATAGCCAGTTAACTGCAACATAATTCTCATGTTACTTTTTTATAAGTAACCATTTGCTGTTCGTATGAATTACTTTGAATTCAGGAAGTGCCACTGATAGCATTTATTATAGAAAATAGTCTTTAAACCAGAAATTATATACCTTTAGTGTGATACAATGACCTAGTTTAACATTTACACGAGCTTAATAATTTTCTATTTTCCTTTGTATCCTGACTTTTCACTTTTCTTCAAAACTTGCCTGAGCCTTTAATTTCACTTTGCCTTAAGTCAGAAAGTTGTTGGGAGAGGAATAAAAAAACTTCAGTAGGAAGATCTTGGTTGCATCCACGCCAGCAGATCAGTTCAGATGAAGAATGTGGTGTTGAAGTGAAATCCCCTAGTCATTGCTGCTAGCCATGGTTTTAGCTTGCCTTGCAGCTGTGCTTGGATTTGGTCATATTTGTAGCATATGAATAGGATTCCTTTTAGATAAAACAAAATTGAAGGGACTCTTTAAGATCATCTAATATGTTCCAAATGCTGGTGAATGTTCATCATAGAAGCAAACAAGCAGTAGATTACAATCCTTAAAAATAGTCATAACACAGATGTCTTATCCTCAACAACCACTGTTAGCTCTGGCAAATTGTCTGGTGCTGTGTTACACTAAATATTGGACATTGAGTTTATATACAGTATCTAAGCTGTGCTTCCCTCCCTTACAGTCTACTGCAGTGTTAATATGTAGCCTGCTTGCAGCATAACAGACTATTAATAACTAATTCCAATTTTAACTACAAATACTATACGTTTTATTCTTAGTATCATGCTGTTCTCGTTTGTGTTGGTCAAATAATAATTGAGGTAGTTTGAACATCTTGACTGATCCTTGGTTATAAAAAAAAAAGGGGTATCAATTGGTTGTAATAAAATATTATTTTATGGTTCTTTGCAGATCAAAAATGTTTCCAGCAATAAAATCCAGAAGGAGACACCAGTGACATGCAATAACATATACATCACCGTAACTAGACAGTTAGTTGTATGTGGAAGTAGGATTTCTATGCTTACCTAAACTTTTCTTGCTCTATCAAAAGTTGTGAATCATCTCAGCTAGGCAGACAGCATTCCTGCAGTTACTCCCAAGGCACCAAGGAAAATCACTGGAATTTATTGAATTCCTGCAAAAAATTAAACAGTTTTTAGTTCTACTATTCTAGAATAATTAGAGTTATATGTATATTTAACACATATAAATAGGTAATTCGATAACTGTTTTTTACAATTTCAGAACTGAAAGCTTTGCTGGTATATATGAAAATAACCTGAAGTTAAGCCTCTGTAATAAATAGATGAATAGATAGACTCTTCTATCATTCTATGAGAGTTGAAGAAGGTAGCATTGAAGTTCAGATCAGAGAGCAATAATTAATGAAGCCAAAGAGTCTTGTTTTTAACAGATTCTTAACAGAATAATTTTTGTTTCCTTCAGAAATTTGAGAGAAGCACGAGATAATGCTGTTGCCGAAAAAGAGAGAGCAGTTACTGCTGAAAAGGAATCTTTAAGAAAATACGATCAACTCTTAGAACAGTAAGTGTTTTTGAAATGCATATAAAAATCTAAAGGTATAACAGTGTTTATATCTAGGAGGTCTAGGTAGGAGGAATGACTGACTTTCTGCTTACAAAGAACAAATTGAATTACAAACTCTTTGTTTAAATGAAGTTGCAGACTTAATTCTTCTAGTAAATTCTTTCTGTTATCACTGCAGTAATAAGATGAAAGTTTTGTATTTCTCCTACCATACTGTAGAGACAAGCAAACATAATTATTCATTTCATAGCAAGAATGTAGTTTTTATACTGTACAGTAGCAGTGGTCATACTCTGAACCTGTTTGTGGGTTTTTTTCTTTAGCTGAAAGTAGAAAATAATTTTGTAAGATGACTTCGATTAATAGATTTTATTAAGTTTGGATAGAGGGCAGTCGTCATGAACACTTATGTTTGCTACATGTTTCTCTTATTACTGTCTCTTCTCAGTCTTTCATACTCCATGTGTAGAATATATTGTCTATACCAATTTACAGTTCCGTTCAATGGAGAAAGAAACTATAGTTGATTTTTTGCCTGTTTACAAGCAGTCTTTATGTTCTGTAATGCCTTTTCCGTACTTTTTGTAAATTTAGAAAATATGCTGTGGTTAAACTATGAGGTAATGTAAAACTATGGGCAGTAATCAAAGTTCTTCAGGTTAAGTTTGTCATGTGTCTTTAATTTTGGAATTAATTCATTTTTTTAATACATTTTTTTTTTCTATAATGAAGAGATCAGTTCATTAAGTGACTGTGCTACCTAGTCATCTACTCAAAGGAAGTACTAGATGAGCCTTCTTTGCTCTGGATAATTTTTAATTGCAGTTAAAATGTTGTTAACTTAAGCTTAGGAACAAATTTTTTAAAGCTTTTAATTTTTATGTATAACTCCTAAATTGCAGTGGTGATACTACTGAAGAAATAGCATTGCCGAAGTATTGAAAAAATGTGATTTCTAACTGATGATGTCAAACAATAAGGGTAGGTCTAGAGCAAATGCAATGGATCAGAGGACTTGATATCCATGGTGAGTTTAAGGGGTTTGACTTCAGATTAATTCTAGTTCAGCTGAATGGGCCCAAGGGTGCCAAAGGCCTTTTAGTGGCACCTAATGCGGTTAGAGCACATTGGACGGGTTGTTGGGTTCTCAAAAGGAATTCAGTTTGCAAACTCTGAGGTGATGGTTCCACAATGCAGAAATCAAAGCCATTTGAATAGGGAGGACCAGGAAACTTGGTTCGAAACTGATCTCCTGGGTTAAAATAAAATGCTAATGTGAGTCAACAGAGATTTCTTTTTAATGAGACTCCTACCTTTCCCTGTGGTAAGATTTACTAAGACATGGGGATTTCATATAGAACTGGAAACTCCTTGAAAATCAGTCTGGCATATCATAATTTGAGTTTGCACTTTACATAATAAAAATACTAACTTTGCACTTCTTCTATGCTTTAAAACTTAAGAACTGTGGAGAAAATACTTTTCTGTCCAGCTGTATTCCCACTCATATAATGTGGCCTTTTTTCATATTGTTGCTTTATTTTGAGGAAGGATGTTCCACGGCAATTAGAAACATAGGAATTTTATTTGATATGCTTATACTTCTTTTCTCTTATAGCATTTTCTAGTGATAAGCCCTCCAGTTAAGTAAAACTCTCATTTCCTCATGTTAAATAAATTAATAAGTTGATTAATGCTGAATTTTAGAGTTCTAAGAAGTAGATTGCTCCTCAGAAGATTATTTTCTGCTTTGGAATATGGAAAACCCATACTAGCCTTTTTTGAAATGTTGCTGTCTCTCTTTAGAAGTACCTCACTCTAACCACATAACAGGTGTCAAGACGATGACTTTCTCTGCATTCCTTAGTGAACTGCAAAGTAACTAACTGGCATGTTGAGATGGTAGAAATACCTTAGCCTGAAAGACCCCCAAATTCTGAATTTACTGTGGACTCACATGTGACAGTTCTGTAGAACAAAGAAATTTTCTAATATCACCAGAAACCCCTAAGATGAAAAAGGAATACCTGTGTTGTCCAGTACTGTATTTAAGTGATTATAACAGCTTGTTCTACTTTAGTAAAGACAAGGTGACTCATCGTAGTTACCACTGGTATCGTAATCTGTATAAACAAACATGTTTGAAAGCTTCAGAAGTATGTGGAATGTTGACTGGCCTGAATGGTGGTTAAATAAAGCCCCTGGCAAATCTTGTGATCAGAAGTGTAACTAATACCCAATTTTCTAGTCAAGTGCTGTTATTTTCATTTTTTTTACTCATGTCTGTGATAGTTTTCTGTGAACAGCTATTTACAAAGGCCAAGAAAATACCAAAGTGATAATATTCATGAAAGAATTATGTTGAGAAAGGATCTGCTGTTTCAACCTTAAAGTAGACCACTGTGATGTCAGGATTTAAGTTTTGTTGCTCTCTTTGCCATTATAAATCTGTAATTTCTGTCTGAGAATCCATGTTTCATTTACCTATGACAATGACAACAAACTTAAATTATTTTATATTTTTGAATTAAAGTCTTGTCGATATCACACATGTTCTAAAAAAAACATGACCAAAGGGAAACGTTTTCGCTTGTTGGTAATGTGACTTAAGACATTTTTCTAATTTCAAAGCTGTATTACCTCAGTTGAAATTGTCTAGGGGTAGAATAAGCAGAGCAATTCTGTAACAGCTTTGTCTTATACATGGTTAAGTGCAGGTGCTAAATATGTTCCAGCCTTTCCTTCTTTTGAATGCTCCTGGAGTGTTACTTTCAAACTATTGACTGTTAATCTGTTACTTCTCCTTGCCAAAAGAAAAAACATCCAACCCACCAAAACACCAACAGCAAAAAAAAAAAAAAAAAACACACCAAAAAAGTAGAAGTGCACTGTGGTTTGCTATTGGGCTTTTTCCTGATAAGGTGCCTAAGGTGCAACATAGACTTAAATGGTTTCTTTTCTTAAAGTGGACTCAGAGGTCTAATATGGTGTGAACTCATACTAGAGCACTTTATCTATAAGACCCATCTCTTGCCTTTGATTGTTGACTTCCTTTAAAGTCAAATTCCTTAAATTTCTTCTAAAAGTAGTATAATATCTTTTTCCAGGACTCAGCTATATCAGTGGAAACTGGTTTAAAAATTCTAGAATTGTTGGGAACACAAGGGAAATTCACACAAAACCTTTGTTTTCTTAGTGAGAAAAAAAATGCTGCTCACATCATGTAATTGTACTTTTCCCATTTTTGTAATGATAAAGTGAGAAGTGTAGAATAATCAAGAGAAATAAAATAGGTATGCAGTAAACAGAAAACAAATATTCAAGGAAATTGTGTTATGGCAGTGCTGTTCCTTCAATTTTGCAGTGGACACTATTCATAAAACCCCTTGGTTTTGTAAAAGCTAGTTTCAATTCCTGCCTCTGTCCATCAGGTAATAGGATATTTTTAATTAAGTACTTTTTTTCTTTCTTATTTGCATATACACAGATACATAGATGATGAATTTTTAAACCATATCGTGTAAACCATTTCTATAGTTGTGTTAAGTCAGGGTGATGAACACAGAAATTGTTTAGAGCCTTAAGTTTGTTCTGTAAAGATTTCAAAGTATTTTGTATTTCAAAGTATTAGTATTTAAATATTTCTGGGTTGATGTACATAGCTCAGTTTGTAAAAATTATTGAATTTATAATGGATGATCTGCTACAGGTAAAAATACCTTTAGGAGTATTTCTATTGTTTCTTCTTGGAAATGCTTTTCTCAAATAAAAAACAAAATAGAATAAAGATTGTTGACATTTCTTGACAGCATTTGTCTCTGCCACATAGATTAAGAAACGTATGCAAAAAGTTGTCTGCATATTTGTGTTTACAGATTTATTGCTTTCCTTTCCAGTCAGCTGCAAGCTGACTATGCAACTTAGAGACTTATTTTAGCCTCTCCGTAGTCTTTTTCATTTGAATCTCTTTCATCCCTATTTTTTTTTGTTCATCAAAATTATGTTATATTTTAGAATATATCAGACAGTATTTGATGGTAGTCATCTGTCTTAAACTTTTTTAGGTGATGGAGAGAGGGGATCAATTCTGTTCATCAAATGGGTTTTTAAATAAGATTAAATTAAGATCCCTATATCTTCTTATTAATTGCACACAAGCCTAGAGGATTATCTTAGGTGAGAAGATAATTTGATAAATTTCCTTAATAAATAAATGTTAGAATACATTTGGAATCTCTGTGGAGCATGCAGGAATCTCATAATTGGATTTTCATTTATTACATTGTACTTTCATTGTTAACAGAAATATTAAAACTAATTCTTTTCCCCTTCTGTTAATGTATTCTTATCATCTGGATGTTGCTGACTGCAGTGACAGGATTCTAATATTAAAATTACAAACTCAATGTATATATGTGCTGGAGTTACTACTAATATTTGAATAGGGGGGTATTATCTCTTCAAGAATATTTATATCAAATGAAAATTTCAATAATGAATTTTTAAAAATCCATACTGAAGACTGCTGGCCAAAATAGTTCTTTGGCAAAGCTGCCGTCACTCTGTGATAAAAACTACTGTCAGAACTTCTTACTGCCTACACATGGCTGCTAGGTTTGTATATGAGGTGTTTTGTAATCCCTTAAATTCAAAAGCTATGTAGGTCTTGAAAATCACTACCATTTTAAATCTGCAGTCTCGACTGACTTTGTTTATGCTTTCCAAAATGCTTTTTTGGTAATAATAATTTGCTGCTGCTGTATTCATTTATGACTTCTATTGTATGAAGTATATGCGTAATTTTTTAACACTTAGAATTTCTATCAGAATAAAGCCAAGCCCTTCAATGGCATTATTAGATCTTGTTTAGATTTCAGCCCTTGCCAAAGTAACTATTGCACATTTCCCATTAAGCTACCTTCATCTTGTTCTTCATCTGATGAGAAAGGTAAATATGAGGTACAACTAAAAGGGTAAAATTAATGAATGTCATGGAAATTGCTGAAAGACACCCTTTTGGAAATTCTGAATCAATACAAAGAAGTCGGTGAAAGAACCAAGAGCAATAATATGATAGAGAAGCAAAGTCCATATCCCAAGTGACTAAGTCTAGTTTGTTCCAAGCTATATAAGCAGCACTGAAATCCGTAACAGAAAAAGTCTATGTATCCTGTATTTCTACTGAAATTACTAGGGAGGCTGCTACTCTCTTCCTTTTCTTCTGAGGATATATTTATTTGAGCTGTACATCTTAATGGATAATTTTAGGATGCATTTTAATAAACAGAAGGAGAAAACCTACTTAACTGATTTGATGAAATAAATGAATAATAGTGTTGGGAAGACTGCACACTTGCTAAAGCATGCCTAGTTGTTTTTTGTTCTTAGATTCCTAATCAGGATCTTAAAATTTTACATTCTTAGCTAAGATAGTGTTCTTGCAGAATGAATGTTTTGAGCCCTGTAACCAGTCACTTCATAACTGTAACTGTCTTGATGTTGAAGAATTATCTACATCAAGACTCATAGGAATGCTAAGTTAGTCTGATGTCTGACCTTTCTCAGCTTCATTACATCTGGAATACAGGCTTTGAAGTTTGTTCTCTTACTGTGCAAGGAATGTTTAATGATTATATTTATAGCTCTAAAAATCTTTTATTTCAGTTGCTCTTGCCCCAGTTCATAAGAAATAATTCTTACAAAATAATTTCAGCCTCTGAGGGATGCTTTGGAAAAGTTGTAGTATCAATATATTGTCTTATCGTAAAGCTTTTCCATCAGTCTTGTCATTCTCATTTTACTTTTTATTGCATACTAACCAAAATGTTTTAATCTTAAAATATTATGATTAGAAGAGGCAAATTGTTAAAATGGTGCAATGGCTATTCTGAGTACCTAAAAAAACTATTTATTTACTCTTTCAAGTCCTTAAGGTATTTTTGCTAGCCTGGAAAGATTGAAATATATCATGTCCTTTGAGAACAAATTCAAAAGCACTTCCAAATTCCTTCAAAGAGGGATTCTGGATTATAAGGGTGCTACTGCTTATATCTATTTCTTCAGTTACTGGGTTGAAATTTCCACTGCAGTCCATGATTTTGCTGTGGTTGTTAGTATTCCTCAGGTACACACCTGTTTTTGTGACTCACTGCACCCAGCTTCTCATTAATGTTGAGCACTGCCAGGAAGAACAAGTAGGGGTCCTTTGTAACTCCTTACCCAATCATGTTACAGGTACTAAATTTTACATGGGTTCAAAACGAGATGGAAAAACTCAAGACAAATTTGAGAATCCCCTTACAGGTAGAAAGCACATCGCCTTTCAGGAAATGCTCGAGTGAGAAGTAGTTGAACACTAGTGACAGAGGATTAGAGAGAAATACAGAATATGCAGAAGTTTTTCTTGCTTTTCTCAAAACACACTTTTGGCTGCAGTTGGAGCAAGCTTTATCAGGCTACATATACCTTTTGTGTATGCAAAAGGTGTATGTGCAGCCATTCTATGTATAACAGGAGCTATGAAACACAGGGGAACTTCCCAGCCTTTTACTGCATGTGCTTTGGGTCCCTTTGAAAAGGGGACATTACACTGGATGTAATGGCAAGATACAAGTGAAAGCTTTTATCTGAAGAAATTGTTAATATGGGTTCTTTTGTATTTTTTTCAAAGATTGTTACATACATCAGATTATCTATGCAAATAATGTGTTTCTGGAGTATTTCTAAGCATCTGGGCTTGAAGGACTAAATGTGTGTGTGAAGTCCCTACCAGCATTAAGTAACCCAAAGCATTAACACTTCAATGGCACATGAGAAAAGAAGCTGTTTATAGGAAACTCCCAAATATATGTTTCTTAGAATACAGAGGAAAAACAGGTCACAAATAACACCATGACCATAAATACAGCTAGGGAATGTTAATTATATATGTTTACCAAAACAGTGTATTATAATGCCAATTCAAAGGCTAAATTCTTCACAGAAGGAATACTGTATTTTCTGTATGTCTTTATAAAATATGGCTATTTGTGTAGTATTGTATTTAAGTCTAATAAAACCAACAGCATTCTTCTGTAATTTCTTTCTTAGTCTGTGGTTACCCCCTGGAAAAGGATTCTAATTACCTCATGGAAAAGGATGTTATGCTATACCCATTTCCAGAGAGCAAACTTTGGAAGAACAGTGTCCAACAGTGCTTGTGTGGTGTGAGAAGGAAGTTATAGCTTTGTGATGTTAAAACCTTGTCATAAATTCTGAAATGTTGGACATGAAGACTTAGCATTGATGATTGAGACCTTTGAGCTGAGTGTTAGCTAGAGTTTGTCTTCTGCAAAATCACATTGGAATTGTTTAGAAAATGCTAGGTATAACTGAAGAAAGCATTAGGCTGGTCCTCATTTCCATGGTGGTGACACCAGTTTCATATGAATGACAAATAGGAAAAATGGTTGTATGTGCTTCTGGAATAGAGCATAGGTAAATAATTGTAAATGAACAAATAAAGAACTGTAAGTAAATTAAGGACCATCATAGTATGCTCATTCACAGGCAGAATAGTGTGCATCAGTGAGCCAAGGTACTTTCATGCCATAAACGACAAGGAGTTGTTTGCCTTGGACATTAGTCCATCCAGCATTGAATATGCCTAATTAATCACATCAAGGACTTCCCAAAAGAGAGTGATGTATGATATTTATGTGTAGTGCTCGCAGCTGGTGAGTCCACTGTTCACAGCTGATGGAACAACCATGCAAGTCCTTGGCAGCTGTTTTGTTGCTTTCTGTCTTCATGAGATTGGCATGTCTGGTGATCAGTGCCTTGATGAAGAGAGAACAGAAAGACCAGAATTGGAGGGCTGATTTCCCTTTCATATGTTCTTGTTTCCAGATAAGATTGCCTCAAGAATGTATCCCAGACTTTGTCACAGTTGATTCAAAGAGTTGTTTACATTCAGGGACACCAGTAATTTTTTTTTTTTTAAATTGTATGTGTTCAGTGTTGAAGTATTGCATCACATATTGGATAGTGGGAAGGCCATGTTTACTCAGTGCAAAGCTATTTAGATAATTTTTACAGCTATTTGTGTTTCTAGTTGAATGATCTAAAGGCACAGTTGTGTCTACTTCTATGACTGTATGGGTAACTGTGAGTGTATTCTGTGAAACCAGCAAAATGCATGTGCAATTAATGTTCAAGGCATAATTAGCCAGAGTTCAAGAGCTTCCTGAGGAATAACTTGATCTGGGTAGCTGGAGGATGGCAGTATGAGATATCAGGCCATTTTTACCAAATATCGTTTAGCCATAGTGACACTTAGCTGTGACATGACATTTGAGTCATGAGGGTACCAAGAGGGTGGTACTACTTTGAGCTGTTTATTATAACCATAAAGGGAAGCTGGTTGTGATTAAAAAAAAAAAACAAAAAAAAAAAAAAAAAAACAAAAAAAAAACAAAAAAAAAAGCTTGGAACCTTAGCAAGACCAAGAGGCTCTTCAGTAGGAGATGGGAACATTTGTTCTGGATGGGACTCCAAGGGGAGCACACTGTGAAAGCAGATATGTTGGTCTCCTCCAGAGGGTGGCTGCTGGTGATTACTGAGAGAATTTGTAATTCTGTGTGAGGAGTGGGGTGATAGGCAGTAAGTACACAGAACCTGGGCACTGAATCAACCCAACCAAAATGGAATGGAGGGGTACATATGAAACACTAAATCAAGGGGCTTTGCAGCTAGTAGTAAAGGGTTCTTTTAGTTCTTACCACTGGGCAGAATCCATAAAGATCCTGTTCATCTGTCAATAGTGCCAACCCTTTCTTGTGAACCCTGTTTAATAGTAGTTTTTTGTACTAACAAAGAAACAAATGTTGCCATGTCAAGACCTTGCTGCACAGACCACCCTGCTGGCTCGTCAAGTGTGGGGAAGGTACAGACTGTGTGTGTGTCCCTTTGAGGTACTCCAGCAGTGAAAAAAATTGCCATAGTTTATGCAGCTTCATACCCATGGAATAAACAAAATTGAGAAACTTTCTCTTAAGAGGAAGTCAGATTTTTCCATCAAGTGGCAGTATAGTTGTAGGAATAGATGTAACTAGAAATAGGTTCCTTTGAGATGAAACTTGGGCACTACATAAAACGCTTATACCTGTCAGGCACTTAGTCTTTATATGAAATATTAGATTTCATAATAGACATGTAAAGTGTACATACTTGTACTTACAAGCCTATTTGTACATCTCTTGTAAAATTTAAACATTGGATACAATGTCAAAATGCTGCAGCTCTTGGCTAACATTTTAATATAAATACTACTGCATGTGTATGTATATAATCTAGTGTAAGCTTTGATGTGGAACTTGTCATCTGGAATTGTTTTCATAGATATTTTAATTGTTTTGTGGAAAGTGTTGCCATGGATAAACTGATACGGAAGTGCACTGATTCATCCCTTCTGAAATTTAGCTTAATGTTTGCTCTGATTTTTCTAAGATCTTTAGCTTTTCCATTCCAGAAATATAATCTAGATCATGAGTTTCAAAATGCTTCAAAAAGCTAAATCTTCCTATTTTACCTTGGATACATTGCTGGGGTCACTAGAATTGGTTGTGGGTTATAGAGAGGGGAGGAATTTGTCTCACTCAAAACACTATGGGAAGGCGAAAAGGTTTTATTTGTGCAAAACGGTACGTTAAGTACATGAAAATAATTAGAAAACATAGTCCTTCCCTTGTCTTTATAAGCTGCTCGCTTCAGGTAATTAACTGACTCCTGAATCTCTCAGTACACTCTACACTGGTAGAGGGTTTCTCTGAACAGTAAAGGGCAACCAAAGTGTGATTATTGATAATCCTTTGACCCTGTGAAATACCCGGTATTAGGTGGAATGGAGCCTTTATTAATAACTCATTTTGAAGATTTTTAGACCTAAAACCAGGTGAGGAAATACTGTGGTTTTATTGTCTGTTGCATGATCCTCTAGAACATTTTTGTTTTTACGGACTGTTACTTTATAGAAGCTAGTGAGGCTGGGTTTTTTGATTTTAGGTTTGTCCTTTATGACACTGTTCCCAGTCACAAGTTATGAAATCTGAGTCTAATTTTCTGTGTCAGAGTTCTTTTTTTCTCTTTTCAAAGTATTCTATATGCATAGGTAAATAGAGTATGTTTCAGGTATATATTCTCCGTGCCAGATGACTTCTTCTTTTCAAAGAAAAACTTTTTAAAGTAGTGCATTTTCTTAAGGTATAGTAGTATTACTAAAATGTGCACATCTACAAAGGTAGTTGATATGCTCCAAGTTGTAAGAGTTAATTTATGGTAATTTGTTTGCCTGCCAGGGCTGTCCCCCTACCCTGCATTTTCTTGCCTCGTAAAATAATCACATCTTCCTTTTGTCCTTTGTCTCAAATGTTTATCTATTTAGACTGAACAACTGTATTAAACAGTTTTAGTGTAACCATTAGAGTAAAAAAAAAAAAACGGAATCTTTTTATTGCTAAATTGATATCTTTTGGCAGAACTACTAATTGTTTTTGAAGACAGTTTTACATTTATCTTTGTAATTCTCTTTTGTTATGCCAGCTGTCTAAATCTTTTCATAAACTTCAGTTAAAAGAACATATTTTCTGTGATTATTTTAAAATATAATGTTTACTGGAAGGGAAGTCTAGTGAATTCCCACAGATGAAGTGTGAGTGTATTTCTCCCACTTGTAAATGAGTTCTTATTTCCTACAGTATGTATTCTGGTTCCACAATGAGTCATTTTCAAGATGTTTTAGCTTAGCTTCTAAAACATTTAAAAACTTGGCAGATACATGTAAATGAATGTTACATCTAGTTTTAGAAACTGCTTCCAAAGAGTATTTTGCTAAAATGAAGACTGTGAATAGACCTTTCAGAATGCAGAAGTGTCTTTTGTGATAAACCTGAAGTCATTTGCAGAGCTCTTTTGGTTTGGCTTGTTCATGATTGGGGATTTTTTCCTTAACTTCAGCAGGTTTTGGTTTAACCATCCTGTAGAATAGGGAGAATTCTTTTGTGGAAAAGCCTTAAATTTTACACACAATGTGTTGTTAAATGGATATTTTAGCCAGGCAAATAATACCTTTCTTCAGTATGCTAACTGAATTTTGCAAATTTTAATGCTATTTTATTTTAAAATTTTTCAATTTTATAATTTTTTCAAAATGAATGTAGTGCCACTTCTGCTTTAATGTGATTAAATGTGTTTAAGATTATATGTGCCATGTCCTACTTAAATGTATTTCCTGATGCTACCTTGACAGTTTAACTGTTGGAAAAAAACTCAAGACTAAGTAGTTTGTATGATTAAAAAGGACTGAGGAGTTACAGAAGTGGAGTGCGAGTCGGAGACCAACCGAAATGGGGGAGACCAACCATGTTTAGATTCAAAAGGAAAAAAAAAAACAACAAAAAACCACCCCAAACAAACAAAATTCCCAATGCAAAATGACCAGTATGCCATTTCTGAGAAAGTTATCTCTATTGTTTAAAGAATATTTTATATTTTAACTTTGTTGTCCTGGCTTCCTGGTGTCTGGAACATTTAATATAAGGGCACCTGAGATACTTTGCTTACATGTAAGACCTATGTTTAGATACACACACATTTCTGCAGTCTGGATTTGAATACCACCCTAAATATTTTCCAATTATTGGCAACATTTGTATTGTCAGTTATGGTACAGATAGCTTTGCAACTCTCTGGTTATTCTGTTCCAACTTTAACCATCTGTATGTTGTCCATGATGAAACACCATGTTATCAGTAAGGTCTTACTGTAGTTATCACCCTTAAAAATTTCCTTAGCTTTTTATTAAACTCAAAAGAAGATGCAGAAAACATATAAAACTTGGATTAGTAAGTCCTTCATTAAAAGATTTCCTGGAATCTGTTTTCCCTTAGTTATGTGGTATAAAATATAAAGGAAACCTGTTCCAAAATCCTTCTCCACCTGTTCCCCTGGAATGGTCCTAAATATGGTAAATTTTCATCAAGGACAAAATAAGAAAAAGGAAGGGAAGAAGTTAGTTTAGGGGATTGAGAATCTTTAATTGTTTTGTCAGACAAAAGCATTTTTCTCCTTACATTATGTCTACGTTGTGAAACTTGCAGGGGATTGATGATAGACAAAAGAGTAAAGATGAGAGGCGAGGAAGGGAATGGTGTAAATAAAAGAAGAGATAAAAAAATAGCAGTCATGAAAGCTTCACTGAGTGTGATTCATCTGAGGTAAAATATATGGTGCAGTTTCCCAGTCTTTCTCTTTGGAAGGGTAGTCTAAGCCAGGCAAAGACAAAACAGTTGCATGAAGGGATTGGGTAAGTGGAAGTCAATGTGTTGGGAGTGAGGGCAGTCTCCATTTCTTTGTTTCTGCCCATCCAGTTACCTTTGTACAGCTATTTGTAGAGATGGAAACTGTGAATCTAATTTATGGTAGCTTTGAATTTTGTTCAGTACGAGGTGAACATCTCCTTCCAGTTCTAACACTGAAAATCTTTGAACATCATATTCAGAGATCTCAGTTTTGTTCATACCGCTGTTTTGGAATTCTGTGATTTTTTTTGGAGCATTTTTAAAGTGTAATATACTGTTAGACTTCGGATGAGTTCAAACATTAGTTTATGAGCAAAGTAAGTAAAGTGCAGCATGGATTTTAGTACAATGTTTACTGTGGTTGTCATCAGTCTTCTCTAATTTTAAATGCCTGTGCTGGGATGGAATCATGTCTGTAAGGTACCTGTTTCTTTCCATTGACTTATAAAGAGAGTCTGCACAGCAGGCTCAAGTGTAGGTAACCACATCATAAACAGTAGAAGCTACACAACCCAAGCCCCACGTGGCTTTTCTGAGTAAAAGGAGTTCAGCATAGACTCTTTTCAGAAATTAATGGGTTTTGGAGCTTTTATGTTTTACCATCAGTCTTATTCAGTCCTCCTCCAATGCAGAATTGTGACGCCTTTAAGCATTTCTCAAAGGCTGGTAAAAAAATGGAATGTTTTCATTATGAAGTGTTATATGCTTTATATGCTGATTTTTTGGGCCTTTTTTTTAATGAACTCTGCTGTCTTCCATGACTGGAAGTATTTTGGTTGACATAAATTCAATCAATGTAGGTCTAGATATGTAATTATATGAAAGATTGGACCTGATTAATGAAACTAAGGTAATGAATGAAGGTAGGAAGATACTATACTCCTTCAAAATCTTCAGTCTTAGCTACCTTGCAGTAACTCAAAAAGAGTTGCCAAACCCAAATGAAGAGGAAACTTGCATTTGTTTTTTTAGAGAGAAGGGTAGAAAGGACAGTAAAGATCTGTGGTGGAGCAGAGATCCACCTGTTGCCCATGGAAGGGGTGGCGATTGCCCTAAGGAAGCTGTGACCCTGTGGGAAGCCCATGGTGGAGCAGGTTTGCTGTCAGGACTTGTGACCTCACAGGGACCCACACTGGAGCAGTCTGTTCCTGAAGGACTGCACCTGTGGGAAGGACCCATACTGGAGAAGTTTGTGGAGAGCTGTCTCCCATGGGAGGGACACCCATGCTGGAGCAGGGGAAGAGTGTGAAGAGTCCTCCCCTGAGGAGGAAGGATTGGCAGGAATGCGGGATGAACTGACCACAGCCCCCATTGCCTATCTTACTGCACTACTGGGAGAATGGGTGTAGAAAAATTGGGAGTAAAGTTAAATTCAAGAAGAAGGGAGGGATGGGGTGAATGTGGTTTATTTTAGGATTTGGGTTTTTTTCTCATTACCCTTTTCTGATTTGATTGGTAGTAAATTAATCTTTCCCTAAGTCGAGTCTGTTTTGCCTGGGATGGTAACTGGGGACTCATCTCTGCCTGTCTTTATCTTGACCCATGAGTCTTCCATTATATTTCTTCTGCCCCGTCCAGATGCAGAGAAATAAGAGTGGCTTTGGTGGACATCTGGGATCCAGCCAGGGGCAATCCACCACACTGTACTCAAAATGTAATGTATGGTTGGTAAGTGCAGGTTTTGCGTAAGTTAATGACTTTCCAACAGGTTATCATAGTGATATCTGGGGGTAGATTTTCCCTGACTAGATTCCAGTGAAGTCTTACCAGTACCTCCTGTTCTCAAGTACCACCTAACCTCAGAGGCACTTAAAATCATTCCAAGTTGGAGCACATTTAGGTAGAGGTCCTTGTGCATGCTCGGAAGTCTCCTGGTTTGGAAAGCTAAGTGCTTATTTTGATACGGGTAGGAGGTGCTTGAACTCTGTTCAAGTCTCTGAAGGGGCTGTTTTTATTAGAACATGGCTAACTCATTCAAAATCATTGAGTTCACTCCAGAACACTGTTAGAAGAAGAGGTAATGGCTAAGCTTTGCCTCTTTTGTAACATGATTCAAGCACTCCCCCAGAAAGTTAAAGACCCTTGTCCTTTCCCTCTGAGTCTCCCTAATTATTTAAACTGGTTTTGGTGTTACCTAGAAGTTATGTCAATTTGTCCAGAACTATTGGCAACAAGTTTTGATATATATGATGCATGAGTTTAGCAAAATGCCACAAGAGGAAAAATGAACAAATTTGGGTTTTTTTTGGTGAAAGTCAAGCAAACAA
Source organism: Vidua macroura (assembly GCF_024509145.1). Taxonomy (NCBI): domain Eukaryota; kingdom Metazoa; phylum Chordata; class Aves; order Passeriformes; family Viduidae; genus Vidua; species Vidua macroura. The sequence continues at coordinate 50,940,434 of NC_071572.1, read as the reverse complement.
ATTCTCCAAATATTATATAAATGCAATTAAAATATAACTTTCAGAATCTTCTGGCTATTTCATTGTCTTTTTTGTACTTATTTTTCTATTATTAAATGAAGGAAAAAAAAAAACTCTACAGATGTGGATATTGGCAATATAGTAGTTACCTATAAAGTTTATAAATATCATTTTTAAAATAAGCCTTTTGGATCATTGATTATTTTATCATTTCATGTCATCTTTTCAGAAATTAAACTCTGAACTGTACTATTCCTAGTGGAAGACATTCTAGTTGTTATGTTCAGATGGAGTTTTAATTTCCGTTTCAAGATTATTTTCTCCTGGTTTATATCACAGCGTTCTGATGATAGCATTAGTCAAATTTATCTGTTGTTTTGTCCTCTTAAAATCTTAGTCAGACTTTGTTTTTCTAGATTGTAGCTTATTTGATTTCTCATGGGATAGATTCCTTGTTTTCTTGGACATCTGAGTACCATTTCTCTTAATCCTGACCTCACTTTAACACAGATAACTGGAATTCTGAATAATGTGTCAGATAATTTCCTGCTCTATCTCGTATGATACCATAATTTCCACTAGATGTACCTGAGTGATTCCTGGAACTTTGTGTCTTTTGCATAGCTGGGTCATGTTAGCCAGTTAAGTTATCCTAGTCTCATGTAACAAACCTAGATCCTTCTCCTCAGTCTGCTGTGTCTTGTAGGAGTCTGGATGAACAGTTAAGTTCCCTAGCCCTGCTCTAAGTCTTCCATCCATATATACATTGTTTCTAGTTTTGTGATTATGCTACATTATTATTGTTCTGTGAGAATCACAGTCTCCCTCATTTCAGAGAAGCACATCACTAGAAGATGTGCAGTCATTTTTGCTGCAAATACTCAATGTGAGATACAACTCGCCTAAATGAACCTGTGCTGAGTACACTTACAAAGGAGCAGCAAATGTCTGAATTATTATCATTCCTCAAATATGTTTTTAATCTACATTTCAAATGTTCAACTATTCCATGTTGTGTCAATAAGATAAAAAACGAAGTTGCTAAAAAAGGAAAGGAAGTAGGTTTCAAAAGTTGTAATTTTAGCTCTGGTATATGATGCTAATCCATTTGAACTTGCATTACTGAGTTGTGGGGGGAAATAACATTTGTGAAAAGTGCACATACTGGCAAGTTGTTTCTTTGTTCTTATCATTTGACAGTTTAACCATACAAACCTGTCACAGCAATTTTTTTTTTCCTGTATTAGTTATGAAAAATCATAAAACAAATTACACTGATTTCTCTGTAATTTTTTTACTTGCCTTGTTTTAACTTTTCTGTACACTTCATTTAGCAGATACAAGATGAAAATGTTACAGAAATGTTAAGTGATATTCTTTTTTTTGTCTTTTAGAAAGACATAGATTTTAGGCACATTTGTTTTGCTAATTACTAGTCATATGGACTATCTTTTTGTGTCCTGTTAAACAGAAAATATTTGATCTGTAAGAATAAAGTTTTTACTACACCCTGGGTTTAAGGAAGAGAAGAGTATAAATTATGTTACAGTTCAAATAATGTCCTTAGCTTTCACTTGCCTGCTGCACTTTAAGATTTTATTTATGTGTTATAGCTCATGTGTGAAGTGAATAGACATGCTGAAGCATTGCTTAAATACTGAAATTCTCTCGTCATATTAGTACTTGTTATCTTTCCATAATGTTTGCAATTCAAGCAGCTTTTATGCTTACTTGTATTGGCCTTCCTACTCCAATTACCAGCCTACAAAATCAATCCTTGTATATTCAAATTGATGCCAAGATGCCAGCAGTACAAGCTATAATGCATGATTCATAATGCAAACTCTCAGAACATTTACTCATGTACGAGTACATTCCTACAAACTGAGAGTTAGATAACTTTATATATGTAAATGTGTGATCACTGAAAAGAGATCCTTTGTTGATCTTGCATGTGTGCACATTTTGTATCAATTCAGTGATCTTAAAGATGATTAGAAAGTAGCAATTTTCTGTGACTCCCGTTTTAATGCTAAAATAGGAAATGAACCATTTAAAAACAAAAAATATTCTAAATTGAATTTGTTTGAAAAATAGAACTATATTTTCCAAAATTAAAAATAAGTTTGTGTATCAGTTTGCAGAGGGAATATAATGAAGGAGAATCTCCTAAAATAAGGAAATAGATTACTGAAATGTGATTGTTCCAAATGAAAGAAAAATAGTTTTGCCAATACAACACTGATGCTTATAATTAGTTTTCTAGGTCTTCAGAAAAATATAAGTTCTATCCCTACCAACTGAATTGAGCTCAAGACATCTTCTTTTTGCCATTTTTACAATTTCTGTTCAAATTACAATTTCAGAAATTGCATGCTAATAATGATAATACCTTGATAACTAATAATACTTACAGAAAGAATAATATTTGAAAAAAAACTTGAAAAAAAGATACTTTTAAACACATTCTATTTGGCACACATAGAAAATTTTGCTATTGAAACTCCATAGCAAAACTCTTGAAGACTGAAAGAAACATGTTTTAAATAGTACTGTAGAAAGGTGTCTTTTCTCTTCTTGAGTCCCTTCAATGTCAAATGGTCTCTCTTCTTCCTTTTTTCTTCTTTTTAATTTTATTTTGCTGTTTAGTATTCTTTTGAACAGTCCCAAGCCGTACATTTTTTTGAAGCTGCACAAACTAATTTGAAGTCAGTGAGAAATGCAAAATGAGAACTGTAAATGCCACTAAGCAGGAGAAATGGAAATTCATAGGAGAATAATACCAAAGAACAAAGTATTGTTGCTTTTGTTATTGCAATTTAAAGTATAAAATCTGACCAAAATATTTGCAGTAGCAATGAACTATGCTTTCTTAAATACAAAAAAATAAGTGAATATGCAAGTTACAATTCTCCTTCTAGTATATATTTTAATTACTTTTCTATCCACAAAGTTTATGGTCCAATTTTATCTCTTAGTAAGAGTACAAGTATTTTGGTCTGGTGTTTATTTTATTAATTGTATTGCATGCTGTATTTGATCATGATCTGAGAGATGCATTGAATTACTTTAGCCACATGCTTTAGATTCCTATAGATCCATAGTACAGTTGTTGAACATACCCTGCATTTCTAAAGAAGCAAAAAAAAATTGCTCACATTCATACAAGAGCTTGCTTCCATGCCAAGAATGACAGATGCTGTTACTGCTGAGAAATGTAGTGTTTTAGGAAAACACTCAAAGAGTAGTTATCTTAGGCCAAAGTAAAAAGAAATTAATTTCAGAACTCCTTAAACTGGAGTTAAAGGTACTTGCAGCATAGATGTATGTTGTATAAAGTGTCGAGGATTATGTTCTAATTCACTAGATCTGCAATATCTGAATGAACAAAGTAGTTTTGTTCCCTGCCTTTAATAGTTTCACATGTGCCTAATTATTGTGTTTCTCATTTTAAGTAAATATATTTGCAGGATTTTCTTTTTAATTGTTTATGTTGTATTTTATGTTGTAGAGTGTGCGTAAATGATAGCATACCAAGGAATGGTGAAGAAGGGAGTTGTCTGTGCATAATCCAAACTTTTGCGGCCTGTATTTGACTTCACTGTGCCAAAGCGACATATTTGTCCTATTTTAATGTTCACATGATCAGCCAGAGTCTTTAAATTCATTCCATGTGGTACAGAGAATAATTCACATGAGACATTGGTTGTCATGTTCAGCAAGAATATAAGATAATAGAGTAAATGGAAATTTGGAAAGTAACAGAAAAGTATTAATAAAACAGAAGTACCAAATTATATAGGGTTCTATATAATGATGCCACAATTCTAGAAACACAAGAGTGGTAATGACACAGATACAACAGTGTAGCACTTCATGGACTAAAAGTCCTGACACGCACTATTGCACTTGTATGGTGACAGTTTTGCTTCCTACAATGCTAAAAATGCATATGACTTTACCTAAATAAGAAAAATATTTGTTCTGAATTTTTTAAAACCCCTAAGGTGGCATAGAAGTAATAACTTCTGAATTCTGTCAAAGTCATTAACTTCACAAACCTATAAGTAATTCTTTACAGTCCAGCAAGGAAACTCAAAAAAGGTGCTTCTTGTCACTGACCAAAAAAAAAAAAAAAAAAAAAGAAAAAAAAGATGTAATAGGTGGGAAGGATAGCTGAAAAAGTTTTATTCCTTCATTAATTTATAATGATGGGTCTTATGGTAAGTGGCAAATTACCAATACTTCATTTGCTTTCAGAAAGAGATCATATTTTATATAAATAGGCAAGTTCCGTTGAGTTGTGTTACATTCTGTGGCTAGGGAACAGAGATTCATAATGAACATTTTCTTCTGTTTGGAAGAAGCAATTTTAAAATGGGATAAAATGCTTAATATTCTGGGTCTTCCCGGTGTTGGTGTTACAGGCACAGTTGAATACTTTTTTATTATTCTGAAAGGGAGAATATCCCTTGAAAGTTCAAAGAAAACTGTTTAAATGGTTTAAGCCACAGGCCACATCAGAATAATCTCTGGTTAGAATTTGACATGTATCTAAAATACTGTTTCTCTCAAAGCAGATACTCTACTCTTACCAATATACTTGAATTCAAACAAGAATTCAGAAAAGTCATTTACATATTGTTGGTCAAACAAGCTAATCTCTCTGGTTACTTTTGGCTATATCTAACATATGTATACAGTTTATTGTATTTTTGCATAAATCTGATCTAGTTTTATACTACTCTGTACATACACCATTATTAACTTGATCACAAAGCTAAGTGAAGACTAATTTACTGTTCGCCTTACCTTACGTATTGAGTGCAGTCTTAGAAAATGCCCTTCACTGTTGAAAGCCCAGACATCTGTTAGAAAATCTCCTGTGGCCAATTGGATTTCAAATCTTAGCACTATTCATCTAGAAGTAAAATTTTTTAGTATCCCTTTGGTATTTGTCTTCACATCTGAACATTCATACACTGAAATCTAATGACAGTTTCCCATCTTTATCAATATTTCTGCATGTCACCTACAATCCACAGTCCCACATTATCATACTTAGTGTTTTTCAACACGAAGCAGAGAATAGAGCACAAGATCCAAAACTGTATTGTGATTTCTGCTTTCTCTTCACTTCTCCAGGGTGTCACCTCCTCTGGTAGCTTTCTCACTGATGGTAATTCTCAAATTTGACACTAATGTTTTTTTGTTTATTCTACTTTAAAGAGGAACATTTCATGCAAGGTCCAAAACATCAGCAAGAAAAGCTAGTATTAAAAATTCCAGAAAGACTCTCATCTGAAAGAGTCTATGACAAAAACAGGAAGCTTGGGTGGAGGTCCTATTTTGAGTAAAAGTGTTTTTGATCTTAACTTCCTAAAAACTTCATTCCCATGACAGAGACCTTTTACCTCATCTAAGGACTTAATTCCAGTAATCTGCTGATGTAAGGCTTAAGCTTCACTCTGGAGGACAGTTTACACTTCCATATCCCTGGAACTTAAGAAGAAGAAAATGTATTCTGTCCTCTGCCTGTAAATTCAGAATCATTATATGAATAATGATGGGGTGACACTATTCTCGTATCATTTGCTAAAAATAGGCAAAATGAGATCTCCTCACTTAGGAATAACTGATCAAATTCATCATGTGATAGGAGTGTTGAGTAAATCAGTACCTACCATCAGTAGGATGGCTTGTTCCCAGCTGAAAAATAACTGAAGTGAAAAACAATGATACAAGACCTATTTTCAAAGAACTTGGAGATAACACAAGATTAGACACCAACATAAAGTAAGTGTAAGTCTTTCTCTTCAAATTCTAACAAATCAGAGATTAATTTGAGAAGGTTGTTTTAACTTTCTATCTGGGAAAGCTGCAGAATGTTTTTTCTATGTTGCTTTTGCCAACCAGAATCATCTGTACAGTAAATCACCAACATCCTGTAACAATGGGGATTCAGTAAATGGAAATATAACAAATAAGTTCTTAGTAGTGTTCTCCCTGTCAGGAGTACTGCTGGATTATCAGTTTTCCTACTCAGCATAGTCACTGGATATCTGATATGAGGAAGTGTTTTTCAATGTGTATGTGTCTGAGCCAGTCAGCTTCTTGACTTACTTTATGCTTAGGTCACTGACATTTTTTGAGGTAATGTGGCTACTGCTTTATTACATATTGCAGTTTGAAGTGTTTGGCCCTTTAACTCTGTCAGGCAGCAAGAAGAATTTCTTTTCCATATATTCTTCTGCAGGGAAGTTCTACACGTGCTTCCATTTGATATTAATAGACTTCAAATGTTTAAATACTTTTTAGCATGTGGCAGAGTGATCTTAGGGAACCTCAATGCCTCAAAAGCTTTTTCACTGGATGAAAAGCTCTAATACGTCTAATCATAATGTAGTAGAGCCTGTGTCACTGTGATGGTTCCCAGCACAAGTTCACCCCTGAGATTTGCACTGCAAATCACAAGCTTTAACTCCTGAAACCCTTATGTTTTATGTTGCTTTCAGGATGGTAATTCTGCAGTTTTTATTGAAGATTCCTAACCCATACTCATGGTGTTTTTGTGGAGAATATGTATGGTGTAACTAACACTCTGGATGTCCTGAAGCAATTTACCTGTAACTGTTCTTTAAAGTATGATTTCTATATGCACATTTGCAGTGTACACTGTTTATTGCTTGCCTTTGAATGTCTGTTTATGATTACCAGGAATTCTGAGATTGGAAAGAAGTGAAAATATGGGCCAAACTCCAGCCCACTTATATACCAGTAGTCAAAGTATTAGACTGTGTATCCCATTAGCATTGCTAAGGCAAGCATGCTTTTGTGTCATGCACATATAAACACTGCATCTCCAACAGAGATGCAGGACAGCTGACAGTGTGCAGGTTTTCTTCTTTTCTGATAGATTGGCTCAATTTTGAATTAAGGCAAATGAAGGTATTACCCTATTAAGGGGTTTCAGATGAAGCCTAAAGTCTGGTTCTAACCTGGTTCAGACTTTAACAGCAGAAGAATGGAATGCTAAGTATGGAGCTCAGAGTGGAATAGAGTTTAAATTACTCCGGAAAAATATTAAACACCTTCACCTACTGGAACCTTCATGTAATAAACAAAGCAAAAGTATTGCAGATCACACAAAATAAGGTTAACTGAAGTGCAGTGGTAACTAAACTCTTTTTCAGTCATGACCTAAATATTCATACAGAGCTGGCAAATAGCATGGCCAGACTTAAGTTCAGCAGTTCATTCTTCCAATTTTAAAAGGAAATTAACTTTTTCTATCAGTATTTAGGTCCCCATTCAGTGGAAGTCTTGTAAACCTTAAGAATAGAAAGGGTTTTAATGTACTGTTCAGTGAACGGGTTCCTTTATTGAAGGAGTTAATGTTAACAATATGAAATGTCAGAGGAAACTTACCATTTGCTCTTCAGTGAGTACAAGAATTGCATCTGCAGTTGCTTCCTTAGTTGCATGATAGACAAGCCACATTCTAGGGTTCCTAGAAAGAATGGATAATGACAGGGATTAAATGTTAAAAGCACTGGACACATAGAGTAGTAGGAGTTTTCTCTTTCTTCCACAATAAAAAGATGCTGACTTTGATATGCAACTCAGCTGGGACAGGGAATACTTGGAGATGAGGATTGTCTTTGTTCACAAGTCCCATTAGGGGAAAAACCCAAAAGAATAAACATTTGTTTTCAAATCCTCTACAAGAAGAAGGAAAATTATACTTCTTAGGTGTGGTTATTGCAGGGATTGTGGTAGTTCAGCTAAAGAAGGAATTGTTGAAATGGTGAGAGAGAACAGAGTAAATGGGAGGAAAATAGAAGAGTTAGGACAAAGATACATAGGAAGAGAGAAGAGAACTGGACATAATTAGAGGAAGCAGAGAAACAGAAATTTTGATTAGTCTGAGAATGATATACACTAAAATAAATTAATTTCAGTACTTTTTGCTTTTGTATCTCAGGAGAAAAGCGGTGGTTCTATCAAATCTAAGACTTTTCTTAGGATGTATGCATGAAACTTGTATTGCAAAGCCTGTTAGTATCCCAATATTTAATGAATCCTGACTTCCTTTTCTTCTTTTCAAACCTGGATCTTGTTTTCTTTATTTTCAACTGCTTTTCACAATACTGCTCTTCTCAAATTAATAACTTAAGTTGCAAAGACAAAGTTGGATCGTTCTATAAAAATTTTGTTAAACTTGTGAGATTACTGATAAAATACAGAAAAGTATGCTGTGAAAGCAAATATGCTCAAGACTGGAGACAGCTTGGAGTTAACTGATTACTTTTCACAATAGTTACTGCATTTTTGAAGTATTTTCATTTCTCACATGCCTCAGCAGGTAATATAGGATAATTTGATAACTGAAGAATTTATTGGGATAGGCTGCATTATAGAAAGCTTAGATTCACTCGACCTTTTTAATATTTGCAGATGAAGATAAATGAGATTGTTTCGTTAGTGTCATAAGCAGTTTGGTGATGTGTCTGTTCAGGATTCGTTTACCACTCCAAGCTTTTATAAACACGGATAAGGTGACTGTAGCTCGTTCCTTTTGTTTTGGGCTGTAAAAGTGTCTTCCATATTCTCTTGTGCTATTGATACCATTGTCTGTGTGTTTACTGTTCCTACAAAGACTCTTTGTTTGATTTGAAAGACTTGTACAGTTCAGGAAAATAATTTTTAAAACCAGTATATATTTCATTTCTGGATAATGACACACAGAAATATCTGCACTTTAGGACTTGTAATAAACCAGCCAGTATACAACACTTTATTATTTGATAGTTGTCTCTAGAGCTGAAATGCAGTTGATGAACTTTTTTTGTTTTTGTCATGCTTATGAAGAGAGGTCTTCACACTGTCTTCTTTGTTTTCATGTTAATAGTAATGTGGTTCCAATTACTGTGGCTGCTTGGGAAAGGACATTTTACATATCTTAGATTTGAAAGAAGACAGATCCAGTTGTGCTCCCCTATCCACTGCTTGTCTGTCAGTCATTTTAGTATCCTTTGATGCCCATCTCTGCTGTTGCCATTACCGTGTCTTTTCATCTTTTGCTCTTCTAACAAAAGCTCCCCTGAGCTGCCCAGTTGCACTGAATCATGCCTGATGGCCTGCAGGCAGCTTAATGGAAGTTCCTTTAAATTCTGAAGAACAGATGGAAAGCCATGTATTTTTCTAGTATCATACTTCATTTAAAACAACTGCTGGAAGTACATTTATAGCAGTCTTTGGTATGTGAATTTTAATGCATTAATAGTTTTTATGTAGCATTCATTTGATAATAAGGAAATGCAGATTATCTTGTGTGGGATCATCCTTCTTGTCTTTGAAGGGAACAAATGTTTTTTGTAAACACCGAGCTCAGTATTAGCCAACAGTATGCTCTTAGAAAATCTAGGGCTGTATTATCAGGAGAATAACCAAGACATCCAGAAAAGTCCAGTTTCAGGATATCCAATACAAGCAACATAGTGATAAATTGGAGTGAATGTAGAGGAGAGCACCAGAATGGTCAGGGCTGGAGCACTTGCTCCAGGAAGAGGGGCTGGGGGGCTGTGTTCAGCCTGGTCTGTGGGGTTCCTGACAGCAGTATCCCCAGTGCCTCTGGACAGGTTACTGGGAAGATGGAACCAGGCCGTTCACAGCAGGGCATGGAAGAAAGATGAGAGAGTGTCAGTTGAAACAGAAGATTCTGACTTGGTCTAAAGAAAATCTTATTCACTACAAGCATTACCGTGAGCAGTCTCCATCCTTGAGTTTTCAAGACCCGAGTGGCTAAAGCTTTGAAAAACCTGGTCTGATTTCATAGATGACCTCGCTCTGAACAGGATGTTGGACTAGATACCCCTTGAAATCCCATCCAACCTCAATTATTTAATAATTGGTTTGTATTTTTATTACTGAGATATTATTTTTAAGGCATAATTTCACTGAAGAAAAAATATGGAATATTATGCAGCAATATGCTGACCTCTCGTAAGTGATTGCAAACACCAAGACCATCCATTACATTAATTATTAGGGGAAAAGGTAGTTTGCTGTTCCTCATTGCTAACTGTAGCACTTTTAGGAACATGTCCTTGAAAGATAACAAGGTATGCCTGTACCTTGAACTCTGCTTATCAGGAAATCAAACCTGTTATGTGTGATATAAAGGACATACCAATCCTTTGCTAAATTATGGCAGTTTGAACCCTAACCTTCTGACCTATTCTGCTAGGCTCTCAGTGGGGAAAATAGAGGGGGAGTAAGCAGTCTCTCTGGTGGCACAGCAGTTACCAGCTTTGTCTGATGGTCTCCCAGTTCGCCCTACCTCAAAAGATTTGTCCTTAACCTTCTCATTTCTCTCCCTGTTCAGGCAGCTGCAGTGATAATGCTTCCTTTTCTTATTTTTTCCTTGCTGATCATCCATTTTTTATCACTGTGTAAAACAGAACTTTAGTTTTTATATTATTGATTTCATAAAAGTTACATTTACAGAATTAAGAACTTAAATATTTGTATGTTTATTTCTGACTGTTGTAAGGAGGTATATGGCATTCCAAACATTTTTATTCTTCTTGTAGTTGGTAGTTGTAATGCCCTTTAGATTTTATTTCTTAAAAGGAGAGAGACATTTAGTAACTGCTGTTGTCATTTATGTAGCTGCTGTTCTGTCAATCATTTCACATTGACTTTTTCCCTCTTTGCATTATTGGAATTAAAAATTATACAGTAATTATCTTTCATAAGTATATATATATATAAATCTAAAAGTATCTTAATGAATTTTCTATTTAATCAGAGGAACAGGAGCATATACATCCACAAATAATGAATGCTATTTAGGCTAGCGAGTAATAATCATTACATGTGGAATCACAAGAAATACCAGAAAGTATTTATATTGATTTAACTGTATATTTGATTAAATATAACCTCTCTGGCTAGTGGGAGGGGAGAGATTGAAGCGACAAATTTTTGTATGTTTTATCCAAGAGGAAAAAACAATTCAGACAACACTCAGAGTCTTTCTGTAGCTCCAATCTCTTAATTTTCTTGAGCACTGAAAAACAAAGTTTGTAATGTTTGTAGTGCAATAATGATAATGTAATGAACAATTTCTCTAGCTTCCAATATCAGATTTGTTCAAGTCTGTTTTATCTGCTACAATAACAATTTATTACAATTATTCTCCAGAAACACAAGTACTATAATAGTAAAGTAGTAGAATCTTTGGAAAAGCTAATACTTGGTTTAAGGAGGTAAATTGTGGAATCATTATCAAAATTGTACAGTATCTTGAAAAAAATACTGTGAACAGCAGAAAAAAATTATCAAGTCAGGCAATTCCAAATTGTATGCTACAAACTTGGAACTTAGTGTAGAGAAATATTAAAAGTTGATGCTTTCATTTCTTAATGTTAAATATCAAGAAACTTGCTGGCCTTTTCTTCATTCAGATCTGTTTTATATTTCTCATATCAAAACCTCTCACAGTTACACTTTCAAGTAATTATTTCCTCATTAATCAATATACATTATTGGGGGATAAGTCTCTGTACTACTCCTTGACTTCTTGTTGATTTAGTACAAAATTCAGCTTTGTTAGTGTGGCATTTTTTGCAAGGAATTAAGTAAACCAAGATATGAAAATTAAAATACTGGTTTAATAAAGTTAATGGTTTGGGATGCCATGAGAAATCAAATAGAGTAAAGTATACATAGAAAATATGACTAAAGATTTAATGAGATTTTAATAAATGTACTTTGAGTTCTTTGCTGTTGGATTAAAATATGTACCATAGACAAAAGCATAATGCATTGCAGGGATCCTTTTCAATCTGTCGCTTCAAAGTGATGTTTTTTTTAAATGAAGTATTAATTTGTTTGAGCAAAGATGTTGATTAGGCAATGAGAAACTTAATCATGCTTGTTCTGCTGCTCATCCAGATGTATCATCCACCTCAGTTCAACATGTTTCTTATACTTTCAAGATCTGCGACTTTTGCCATTTTATGTGCTAGTGCACACAGATGCAAAAGATAACTTTGTGCAGTGTATTGAGGCTGTGCCAGAAACAATAGAACTCATCAACTTCTCCTGACTTACTTTGGCTTGGGGTGCTAATGTCTGCACCCTTTAGCTTCGCTGTGTTTCCCTTTTGGATTGTTGTCCTGAACTTAGGAGACTGTTATGAAACTATTTCCTCTGGTATCTCTTCATTAGGCTTCAGAGAAGTAATTTCATAGCTTTCCTGTTTCAGAAAGATGAATCTTTAATTTTTCTTTGGTCTTCATCTTTGGGCTATTTTGAAGCTTCATTCAAGGGATCTTGTGAGGTGGTAATTCCCATTTCTGGATTCCCAAACTAGATATCTCTGTGCCTTCATCTCCTGAAATACCTGATCTGGTAGCTATTCTCAGACTAGCCATGTGTTTCATGCTTCTGTATTTTTTAGCACCAGAAACATAAATGAGATCACAAGGTTATGCATCTTGACTAATTTGTATAGGCAAAGAGAAAAGCAACTACCATTAGATTCCTAAAAATTACTGAGGTGACTCTGTTCTCCCATTTATGTATCTAAAAAACAGGTTTTGAAGAGGAAACAGTGAAATTATATCACATCCTTTATTATATGCTCACTCGTTTCTTCAGGCCCTTTCTTTTTGTTAAGGAGGCTGTTACATCCTTAATGAATGTCTGTGTACTAATAAAGTTCAGTTAGGTTATTTGAACATCTTTTGCATTTATTTCATTGAAACAAATAACAAAAGAGTCAATAAATATGCTGATTACTTAAACCAAGTAATAACAGTCTAGATAAGCGAGCAAACTAAGTATGCATTGGCAGCACTGTGCTATTGCAGAGTAGCAATTGCACCCTGCTTCATTTTTTGTAAGAAAGGCATGACAGGAGCTGCTCTTCTGTTTTTTTACAGTTGCCCAAAATAAAGAATGCACTTCCAGTAAATAAAAGGCTATATTTGATGCCCATCAGAGCTCCAGGATTGAGAGAAAACTCTCTAGTGAAGTTTTATTAGGAAATTCTCATGACTGAAGTATGACTCCCTAGCACAGGTTTGGCAGAAGCGGTCTCTACCCAGTAGTCTTGAAGCTGTGTCTTGTTGCATGAGAGAATCTTAGGTTTCACAGGGTCAGAGTCAAATAAAAGAAAGCACAGTTGCATAGTCCTGAGACAGACAAACAAAGATGGATTTCTGTCCCTGTCAGCATGATTCAGCAGATACATTTAAGGCTTTCATGTTGTTCATTCCTGTAGTCTAGTATACACTGGGCATTAGTCTAGTCAGGGTAGAAAGGATACATGGGTCCTACATTCTGAAGAACTCCAATTTATTGCTTAAGGGATTTTGGGTTTAGGTGTCCCAAAGCTACGAGGAGTGAAAACCAGCTGTTTATCCTGCTGAGTGTGGATGTTTGGAAGTAGCACTTCCTATAAACTGCAAAGTAGTATTGGGAAGTTTTTTTTTTGACAGAATGAGGATCAGAGGCCGATACAAAATAAATGCTTAGGATGGTGCAAAACACAAAAATCTGCTTTGAAGCAAGCAGCTTTAAACAAAGCTTCTAAGCTTTCTCTCTCAGATTTTACTGAACCACATGTAAAAGTACTGTATGTTTAATTACTTGATACGAAGCAAATGTAACATCTGGTAAGAACTTGAATGTCAAATCAAGTTTACCCTTTAGCATCTAAGCTATATGTTTCTGGATTTTTTTTTTTTTTAGTTACAACCTGAACCAGGAATATTGTGCTGAAAAAAAATCTCAGCATGTTGTTTGGGAAAAACAAATTTTAAGTGAAAATTTTTTCAATAAACAGATTTTTCATTGCCTAAACAGTTTGTAAATGATATGCTTCATCTTGTGTTTAATCATTATACTCAGAGCTTTTGTTGTTGTTGGAAGTATTTAAATTTGGTGTTACAAAGTGCATTGTTATTTTAGACCAGATTAGAAATAGTTTAATGTATTTGATAGACATGAATGAAGTAATAAATACTACAAAAAACTGAAAATGCCTATAAAGTTGGTTTAAAAACGTCACAAAATATGTATTTTTAAATGAATGATTTCTTACCCATTTTCTAGTAAATTTTGAAACAGACTTTCATTTTGTGAAATCAGCCAGATACATGACTAATCAAACTTTTTTGGAGTGCTGCAAAAGCTGAACAATGAAAGCATTTGAAAACGAAAGACCTGATTTCTTACATTTTAGTTGTTTAATGAGTAGCATGTGAACGCAAATCATGGGAAATCTTTGATTGCTCAGAAAAAGGCAACCAGTTTTTAGGACCAAGGATCAAAAAGAGAGTCAGTGGAAACAAGATCTTTTGAGTACCCGTGTTTGAACTGGAGTCTGGCAGTTTGCTGCATGTATGGACAGGATTTGTGCAGTCTGTGACAGACTGAATTTAATTGAGGTCTGTCTAGATCACTGTTACTCCTTCTGTGACTCCAGTAGGCACAAAGGACAGTAAGGAAAATTCATTTGTGTACTTTTATGCTTAGGTTGGGGCTCTTTGGAAGTGAGGAGGCTTTAACAGGCAGACTCAGTTGCAGAAGGTGTGAAAGTTAAACTGGGATTTGAACCTCAAACTGCAAGAGGTATGGATGGGAAGGATTTGAGAAAGGATGCCAAACTACAAGGGTGATAGAGGAGTAGAGAGAAATCCAGAATGCAGAGAATAGGGCTATAAGATAGGAATGGAGGCTGAATAGGCTATGAACATAGATAAGAAGAAAAACAGATGTCCTGGGAATAAGGAATGAAAATAAAATTGGAATTCAAGAGACGTCTGGGCTGGTACTGGGATGGAGAGGGAGAAGGTCAGGAACATTAGGGGACATGTTGGGGCTGGAAGTAGGAGGTTTGCAAGAGGACAGGTTAGGGAGGAAATGTCTTTAGATTTCTTTGCAAATTTGGCACTGAACCAAAGCACAGACATTCGTACAAATACGAGAGTATATTCTAATTGCTTTAAAGATCTTAGATCTGGAACTGACCCAACTGTGGACTTAGGGTGATTTCACAACTTACAGGGTTTTTTTTTTCCATTTTCAAATCCAAAAATAATTTCTAAAATATATCCCACAAAGCTTTAGGTTGGTATAATCTTGTTTACAAAATTATAAAATATAAAATTAGATTTTCATTTTGTATAATTTTGGTAGGACTTTCATTGTAAGATGCATTATTTTTATTTACTTGCTTGGTATTCTTTATTATTAACAAGTTTAATACTAGGATTTGCCACTTCTTGAAAGGGTAATTTTACAAATTTTTTGTCTTCTAATGTACTTCATTGTTCAATTACCTTTTTAAGGAGTACCGCTGTGCATCTCAGGTTTTGTAGATGGACAGTTTATAGTTCCTCCATTCAAAAAAACTTGGTTGCCATATTTTCTTCAGTATTCAGACTACATGATTTTACCATTAAATCTTTCTGTTTGTTCTCTGGCATGCATATTTGGACACATTATTATATCGTTATCCACTACTTGAAAAACAAGCTCCTGTGATTAAAAATATCTTTCAAACCTTACAAAAGAAAGTTCAAGTCCCTCTCTGAGTATTCCCTCTTCTCCTTTACTCGAGAAATAATTTTTTTGATAACCATTATGTCACTGCTTTAGCAAACTTCAGGCATCATTGACTGGTCAACCTAATGGTAGAGAGACATTAAAGGAATTGAGACCTCATTCTAGATGATTCTTACATGTGGGATTTTTTTTTATTGGCTTAGTCTGTAATTTCTGTTTGATTCCCAACCCTCATTCTTCTGTGAGACTAAAAACTCTACTCTTTCATTATATCAAGTTTGCTAAAATTTCTCAACGGAGAAAAATCCTGCAGACCTGCATTCCACTGTTTGTTTTTTTTCCATAATAGTAGTATCAAAGCATAGGGTGGGTTTTTGGTTTTTTTTGGTTTTTTTTTTGTTTTCCCTCAGAGACTGTCAAGGCAGATAAAGGAATGTATTTCAGCACATTGTGTTACATGACTCTGTACACACATGCACACACACTTGAGCTGAAATAGTAGCCAAGAAAGCAGAGATACTATCTGGCTGAGTTAAAGCAAATATGACAAAGAAACTCTGAATGATGCTATGGTGAAGGAGTTACTAGTGAGATCAACAGTGTAGTAAGGTTAAAAGAAAACTGACCCGTCATAACCTTGCCAGTGCAAAACAGATCACGCTCATGTAAGATACTTCAAATTTCCAAAACAAAGGATAAAATTTCTTCCTGAAGTTACGGCTCATAATTGGATAGAGAAGCATGCTCTGAAAGCATCCAGTTGATTGAGTAGAATCATCAGATAACTACAGACTTCTCCACCAAGTATAGAAAGTAGGTACAGAGAAGTATGGATTTCCTCTGTTCGTGCATATTTCCAGCGTGCCAGCTCAGTATGGTACAGATAATTGAAGCTCAAGAGTGGTTGAAGGTCTGAGTCTGTGTACAGGAGGGCATTGCTGTTTGTTTTGTATTGAGGTGGAAGGTGTGAATTTGTTGTTAGAAGTCAATAAATATAACTAATAATTAAATAAAATTTGTGTGTTTCATTGCGTTGTTGGCTGAATGACATAAATCTTCATGAAGACTTAACTAATTTTGGAACAAAGCATTCTTCCCAGGATTATAAACAATGTATATATCGGAACAGATTTAGTGTCATGTCTGCAGCCAGTCATGTGCAAAGTGGGGAGAATTCAAGAGTGCTGAAGTTTTTTTTGTGTGGTAAAATGAAAACAGGAACATACAGTCAGGAAACAGTGATGAAAGTAACAGCACTTGAAAAGTATCCCTAAGCAAAAATGACTGAAGTAGTCGATAGGTAACTGGCATTTAGCAGCTTGAGTGCCATAACTCTGTTTGAGAACGATTGTCATGCTATTAAAAAATTGTTTTTAAAAGAAAAATTTTAGATGAGCTCAGTATGCAGAACTTCCAAGCTCTGCTCATGCAGTGAGGAAACAATCTTATTCATGCATTGGACTATTTACACATAGATGGATGTCTACAGAGTGATTATCAGGGACATCATAATGACACCTGTTTGTTCTGTTCAAATTAATTCCAGTGAAAATTGCTCCCTCTTTGTGCCTTAGAAACATTCCTACATCTGAAATCCTCAGGGAAAATATTTGAAGTAATCCCCTTGTTTTTGTTAAACAGTGTCCATCCCACCTAAAGATTAGGTGCTAAATAGGGTGGAATTGAGTTGCAACTGTTATTTGACAGATCACAGGTAACACAACAGCCATGCTGGGTTAGAGTAAAGGTTTATCTGGCAATCCTGCAATTTGAAGGGGCTTCAGTGTGAGAAGTACCATCTTGCATTGAATCGTTCTCAAAGGACTTCTCTGCTGCAAGTTGTTCAGTATTCTCTCAAATAAGTGTTAATTTTTCGCATCCATAGCATCTTATGGTAAGGAATTCCACAGCTTTCATGCATGAAGAGCGATTTATATTTGTTCTCATTCTGCATCATTAGATGACTTCTCATTCATCTGTTGGAAAACACAGTTGATTCCTTTCTCCATTCTCATGATGTGACAGGCCCCTTATTTCTTCCTTTTCCTTATACCATCTCTTTTCCAAGCTGTAGAGTCCTAGCTTGCTTAGGTGGTTTAGTCCACACAGTGCAATTGTGGGAGTGCATTGTGTTGCTGCATGTCAGAGTTAACCCTTCCTACCCTTCTCTGATGCTCTGACACTTCTGTTCCTTGTGAGATGAGGTACTAGAATGGTTGTCAGCATTCAGTAATGCAGACAGCTGCATGGAATTGCAAAGTGACATGGTGAGTTCTGTATTATTTATTTCTTCTACAGTAATTTCCAAAATGTTTGTTTTTGCCATTATTTAAAACCGAACCAAAGTTTTAATTGTTTTATCAAGTATAATAAATTCCAAGATCTCATTTATGAATGAAAACAGTCAGCTAGGTGTTCATCGTTTTATATATATGGTAAGGAGCATTTTTAAAACCTGTGATTTACTTTGCATATATCTCTTTTGAATTTCATATGCTATTTAATACGAAGATTCATTAGATTTTCTCCTGTTCTTCACATCACCTAAATTTTCATCTATCTTATAGTATTTTATCAGCAAACTTTTTTACACCTCATTTTTGAGACTGCCTGTTAAGTAGAATGAATGAATAAAATAGATGAAGTGTGCTTCTAAGTGGAATATTATTTGTCCTGATAAATACCTTATAGTGGTTTTCTAAAAATTATACTTCATTTCTGCCTTTTGAGAAGGATCTGTGATTCTGAGTGACTGTGGAAATAATTACACCATTGTGGTCTGACTTTTCTGTATATCTTTGGGCATGGAAAAAGCAGTGTAGCTGATACTCATATAATCTCAAAGGGTGCACCACTGATATCACTGATGTCTAATGCCACTTCTCCCTATCACATGTAACACATGGTGGTGAAGAGGGAGGACAAAATTTCATTAGTATCTCTCCAATGAAAAGACTTCAGTGCATACATTTGTGTACCAAGAAGGAGATTCACATTGATCTAACTCCTTAAAAATAAGGAAAATAAGGTATGCTGTAAAGTCATTGTAATTTGATTCTGCATTAACAACATATTTTAAAAAGCCATTGACAGAGTTTTCCACCTACTGTGTTGTATTGTCATAATAATATTGAATTTTCCTAATGTTGTTTCAAATACAGGTTACAGTAGTTACATACTAATACTTATTAAGGTCTTCAAAATACTGTATTAATTTTTGAAATTTATACCTGTGATGAACAGAACTAGGACATATTCTAACTTTGCTTATATTTGAATCATCAAAACTTATTTTTTCATTTTTCTTTTAGGTATAGACAAATGCAGCTTGGCACAGAAAGCAAAGTAGCTGAACTTCTTCACCAAAGTAAGTTAAAGTCCTTTGAAACTGAACATGTTCAACTCATGCAACAAGAAACAGCTAAGAATCTTTCACAGTGCCAAATGGAATGTGAGAAATACCAGAGAAAGCTGGAGGTATGTTATATAAAGAGACACTTTACAGGACATTACATAGTTGTTTTCAATTTGAATGTAAAGTGGAAAACTGGGAGAAAATGTAGCAACATGGCTTGGCTGAATTAGTATTTCCACCAAATTGTGGTTAAATAACACAGAAGCAGGGTCAAATGACAAAGCTTACTGTGTTTGATCAGTTTAATGGAACACAAGACTACAGGGAGAGGAAAAAGCAAAACAATCTCTCGTGGAAAGATGTTAAAGACAGTACCTCATTCATGTGGGGTTTATTTATCTGCTTGTGTTACAGAGCTGCTTATGTCAGTCTGTGTGAAAATTGTAGGGAGAGAAGACAGTATCACCAAAAAAAGTACAGTGAGTTCAGTATCATTATTTGCAGCTAGGATGTGTAATAGCATTGTTACATAATGAAATACTTTTTATTGATATACAATTCTGGAATACATTTTTCACAGCTAACAAAGTCAAGGTGAGCATGATATATACAGCATTGAAAAGACCTAACCTTGCAAGTCCTAGCATGATGGGTTACCTTTGTGGGGTGCTAGACACCCACCCAGTCACTCATTCCTCCTCCTGAAGAGGATGGGGGTAGGGTAAATAAGCTTATAAAGAGCATGGGTCGATATAAAGATGGGGATGTCACTTGCCAATTACCATCATGGGCAAAACAGATTTGACCTGGGGAAAACTAATTTCACTTAATACCCATTGACATAGGTTGGATGATGAGAGACAAAGACAAAAAGAGAACACCCTGTTCTCTTTTATTTAACTTCCCTCCTTCATTTCTGACTCTGGTACCTCCCCCTTCCAGTGCAGTGCAGGGGGGAATGGGAAATAGGGGTTCAAGTCTGTCCATGACAGCTCCTCTCAGGAGGTGTTTCCTCCTCACACTTTTTTATCCTGCTCTGGTGTGGATCCTCCATGTTTTGCTGCTTCCTTCAGGAGAAACTCTCCCTCCTATTTGAGCTCTCAACAGGCTGCAGTGCCTTCTGGGGATGTCCACCTGCTCCAGCATGGAGTCCTTTATGGGCTGCAGTGTGGACATCTGCTTTGGTGTGGTCTTTCATGGTCTGCAGGCAGGCAGCCTGCTTCACCATGGGTTGCAGAGGGGATCTCTACTCTGGCAACTGGAGTACCTCATCCCCTCCTTCTCTCACCTCAGTGTCAGCGCCATGGCGCTCTCTCACTTTTTCCCCTCACTCCTCACTGCTGTGCAGCATTTTTGTGCTTTATTAAATACAGTTCCCTTGGCTGAGGGACACAGCTTGGGCACCTGCAGCTAATGCACCTGTTTATGTGGGCTTTAACCACTTGGGCCTGTTTATCTCTACAAGCTTAGAATTTATTATTTTTAAAACATACTTATCATATCCTGTTTACTTATTTTAATCTTGGAAATGTGAGTATTCCACAGAGAAAACTTACTTTAAAACAAAATTTCTTCACCTGTCCAAAGTTAGTCCCAAAAACATCTTACAGAGTCCTGTTTAGGAGATTAAATGAGATTGGTAGTGTATGTTTCAAACGAATGTCAGGATACAAACTGGACAGGACAGAAGAAAGTGATATGTATGGCAGCCTTTGTTTTTTGGGGGAAGGATGCCAGTCTTCAGATCCCCACATTTCTAGTGCTGAACCTGGCTAAGTTGTTTATGAAAAGGAGCTATAGAGTGGAAACAGAATTAGAGAGCTTCAGATAGCCTGTAATTTCTTGTTTTGTTCCTATTGGGACATTCAGATCCTGACTGATGAGGTTAGTTGTGGTCATAAGCACTGGGAGTGCTTGTTTTGCTAAACTTAGAGGTTGCTAAACAGATTTTTAATTGCACAGACATGTCTAAACTTGAGAGTAATACTTGTGAGAATGTAGTTCAATTTTAGTTATATTTTCATTTTCTTTGTGGAAATTTTGTGATCTGACAATAACTCAAATATTTGGCATTCAATTCTACTAACACTTTCGGCACTTGTTTTTCTCTTTAGAGAGACACTTTTAATTTCTTTAGTTAAGAAATATGCACTTAAATGCTCTTTCATTAAGAAATATTCTTGAAGAATTTAAATATTTGATGTCTGAAGCTTTTATTTTTATTCCTTTTGACTGAATTCCTGGGGTTTTAAAATTTTCTTTCTTTCATATAGCATTAATGTACTAAAGTTTTTTCCCTACCATTACAGGATGTTAGTCTTTATTAATAGTGTAGGCCCTGCTATCTTGTGGCTAAGGTACAGTTTTCTGGACTAACTCTTGCTTTTATTTAGGGCATAGAGTAGTTTCTCTTGCTAAACTAGGAAACAGGTGGTTTAGATGTTGCCCAGTTTTAACATATACATTTATTTCTTCTGTGACACTAGACTGAACTTTTTATATTCAAGTGGCTTGTTGCTCTAAGCATTGTAAATTCTTTCATGGTTTAGACAGTGACTCTAGTATTACTGCTCTGCACACTGTGCATATATTTCTGTATCTCCAAATCTATATTCACTTGTCATTCTGAATGTTTGTGATTTTTACTTAGGAATTTAGTATGAAATTTAACATCAGTACCACTTGGTTATTACTTTACCTGTTTTGGTGGGATTTTTTCTGCAAAGTATGTAGATTGCTATTTTTCATACCAAGGATTGTCCTATTCCAGTTTGGTGTGTACTTATTTGATCAATGTTGTTTCCTATTATCAAGCACTTTATCAAACTTAAATTATTATACAGGCCTTCATAGCTTTAAATTTTGAATATGGCATTTTTTGTTTAATCTTAATGGATTAAGTATTTACATAAGTCTTGAATGTTGATAGCATATTACCTTTTATTAATAAGTAAATAATCAGACTGGTATAGCTTTAATGGCAAATTTTGTATTTATATTCTGCAAAGCAGTCTTCATAAACGGATAACTGAAATCAGAAGCCAATTAAAGCAACAAGAATTATTGCATTTACGCTGTTTTGACTGCTGTGTGTGAATTTTTTTAGTTGTTACCTGGCTTTTCTTAAGTTTCCTTTAAAATTCTTGTAGCTTTTTCAGACAGCTTCTTAGAATTAATAAGGCCTCAGCAGATAGGCCTAAGATCTGAGAGTTTAATCTTTGCAAGATAATATTATTGAAAGAATAACGGGAATACTAAAAATGCTTTTTAAAGTATTTTAATCTTTGCTGTGCAAAACTTACATCAAATATTTAATGTCATACCGGTACACATTTTACATGTATTATATTTTGCCTTTTTCAAAAATCACTGTAACGCTGAATCTCTGATCTTTCCATTATTCATTCTCACAGGTGCTTACAAAGGAATTTTATAGTCTTCAGTCTTCTAGTGAAACCCGCATTATTGAGCTTCAAACACAAAATTCTGAGTTTCAAGCAAGACTAGATACTTACGAAAAACTTGAAAAAGAGCTTGATGAGATAATACTACAGACAGCAGAAAGTAAGTTCTGTCACAAGTTATTTTATCTGTAGATGTTTCTGGCATTACGGTACCTTTTTTTCTCATGACTTGGAAAGCATTACAGTGCCTGTCATTCTTCTTCATTATGCCTGACAAGTAAAAGGCAGTAATTATTTTGATAGAAAATATTAATGGCAGGTTTCTAAGTGTACCTGTAAATATGTGTCAAACATCCATATGTCTAAGTTTGTGCTTTTTGAAAATAACCTCAGTATTCAGTCAGTTCCCTTTTCCTTATTCTAATTATCCATTATAATTAAATACACTCTTTAGGATACTTCTATTATTTTAGTACATTTTAAATGTCAGGAAGCCCTCTTTGTTGACAGGCAAATACAGGTTTTATATTTCAGTACAGTGATTAATGTGAATTTTTTAACTAATTGGAAGGAGGAAAAAACCTCTTCCTTCTGTTGAATTAATAATAATTAGACATTAAGTAATTCCTTGTGGCAGCTCAATCTGTTCCAAGTACTAAGCCATGGATTAAATTCATACCTGATTACTCTTGAAAATTTTTGTCTCTCATTTGCAAAAATTAAAATGTTCCCAAACATAGAAAAATTTGTGTAAAATCTCTGTTCATTTGGTTCTCAGCCTAAATCAATCCACAAAGCAGTTAATTTCTAATTTGAAACTCTGACTGTAATCTTGAAATCTCCTAGCCAGTGTGTAGACAGAGTAGGATATTCTAAAATTTCAGACTAATTCAACTGTCATCTTCTCCTTTTCTCCTTCTTTCCTCCTTCAAAAAAATAGTCATATATAAACAGTAGTGTCTAGCAAAGTGTGCATTACCAAGATGCAGTGATGTTAGTAACTAGACTGCACATACTTTATTAATTTTATGCACTGCAGCCTGTACTTAGAATGGCCTGAGTACCCAAAGGTTCCAGTCTGACCATAAGCATGTTTGCTGTATACACCCTTCTGTTTTAGTCAGTAAAACATTTTCTGAAGTGTGTATATGCATATATATATACTTGCCTAAGGGGTATTTATGTATTAACACAGAATTTTTGGACCTTACCTTCATTTTCTCCAAGGAGATAGCAGAGTTCAGAGCACTTGTTTTTGTTTACACTGGTTTACATTTTCTTATGCATCTTGGGACAGCAGTTAAGTTTTTTACCAGATCATTCTTAACTTCTTCTTAAATATCTATTTTAAAACAATTTACATTATATGCTGCAGAAGGCTAAAGAAATGAACAGTTTCAAATGAACTGTTCTTTTAAAATATAGTGACTTTATTTTCTGATTTCCTTGAAGAAAAAAAGGAGTTATAGCTTAATATTACTTTAATATACTTTCTATTTAATACTGAACATGCTATTTCATTGTATTTGATATAGAAAGTTAAGATTAATACTAGTTAAGCCTAATATCTTAGGGAAAACAGAAGAAAAAAAAGTACTTTTTTTTTAAATATTTTGAAGGAGAAGACAGATATACTTCCTCCTGTGTCTCAAATTATGTTATATGTCATAAAGAGGTAAAGGTAGAAAAATAACTGGTGTTGGAAGTGTGTTATGGAAATACTTCAGTCCATCTTTCTTGCAATATAATTTAGACTGAAGTATTGTGTGGAAGACAATTAGAGTTTTCTACAGACTTTAGTGATAATAAGGATTAATCTTCATTCCTGTGGTCACCTCTTTATATTTAAATAGCATATGATGTTTTTTTCTTCATCCTGAGTCATGAAACCTCTGCTATTTTACAGTATTTGGGGATGCCAGTGAGGGTGGGATTCTCTAGACTTTTTAATAAACTGTGTATTTATTTACACATGTGAGATGGCTTTTGTCATATAATATATAAATTATATATATATATATATATATATATATATATGTATATGTATATATATATATATATATGTATATATATATGCACTTTTTCCCTTTGGAAAATATGCGTGTGGAAGAGATCACTGAATTTTTACTGTTACTCCCTGATCGTTATGCCTCACTTTAATAATATTGAAATGACATGAAACAGCCTATTCAAGAAGCTATCAAGAATTTATATAGCCACTTCTTACAGTGCCTAAGAGGTTTCCAGATGAATAAGAGTAGTAAATTTCCTTGGCATTTGTCTATTCTTCCTTTTCAGTGTTTAATCTTCACATTCGGGTATTTTTGTTGTAGACTAGTTTGATTTTTCTCATTTCCATTGCTTAGTATCTTTCTAAGAAAAAGATTGCACCTATCCATATCCTCACAATGGCACATCCTTGCTGAGTAGCATAAGAAGCTGTCATTAAGAAGTGTCCCCTAGCTTATAAAATGTATATTTTACACCACAAAGTCAGGTGAAGAGCCTGGAATGTTGTAAGAGAAGACACACTGATACAGAATATTATTTTGATACCTACAACATTTCCAATCTCTTTTGTGTTTGTCTTCCTGATGTGACATTTACTGGACACTAGAGACAGATCTGAATTTACAGTACAGGATCTTACTGACGTTTTTCAGAGACATTTGACACTGAAGATGTAACCAAAAAGAAGGGTATTAAAAAAGGCAGGTTAAATTATTCTTTATGTTTTTCTGAACCAGAGGTGTTTACAGCACCAAAGAATTCCCTGTCATATTTAAGACAGCCCTGAAGTGCTGGTGTCTTTGTAGTGCCACATTAGTAAACTTTTTTCTGTCATACTTACTGAAATTTCTATATTGTTTTTAATATAACTAGATATGTGACTACCACAGGTGCTCCTCTAGAGGCTTTTCTCTTTCTAAATGTGTTTTAAGAAGCCTTGTTTAAAATAGCATTACAAGGACAAGTGAGAACAGAAGTTATAACATTTTGTAAGTTGTTGAGAAATGAAAGTATTTCTGATTTTGAGGCACTTGAGTATTAAGAAAGATGAGTCAGATAGGACTCACATCATTTCCTATATTTGTTTCTCCTGT
The DNA here is from genome assembly GCF_024509145.1 of Vidua macroura. Lineage (NCBI taxonomy): Eukaryota > Metazoa > Chordata > Aves > Passeriformes > Viduidae > Vidua > Vidua macroura. Next base: position 50,914,989 of record NC_071572.1, on the reverse strand, counting down.
TCCCAACTATTTGATTCATCAAAGCTTTTGTGTGGTGCCTGGGCTGGTGTTTACTTGTTCTCCCTTCTTCTCTCACACCCCTGCCACTCCCATTTTTCTCATTGTCCCCCTTAACCCCTCCTCTCTGTCCCACTCTCTCTGCCCCTTTCTATTTCACACATATACTTACTCCTTTTTTTTTTTTTTTTTTTTTTTTTTTCCTGGTCCACTTCATCTTACAGGAAAGTGGAAACCTGAATTTCAAAACTTGAAATATGAACATAGACATTATAATCTTGCTGCTATTGGGATTTCCTTTCAAAGCAATTATAATCTGTTTTAAACCCTTAGAAATGTGTTTTCAGAAATCAAAGCAGAGATTATTTTCAATATTTCTATTTTGCTTGTACTTAAGGATCTCTTTTTTGCCCTTCTCTGAAGAAATGAATGGCATTTGTTTTCATCAAGTGTGGTGAAATTTTTGATCACCACAGCCTTTCAAAAACCATAGTGAGCAGCTTCACTGTGACATCAGCTCCCTTTGCAACGTGGACTTGGTTATTTCCTGTCACCTCAAACACTCCCAAATTTTATCTTCTTCTACCTTCTCATGTATGCACTGAAAATTAATTTTTTAGATTAAAAACTTAAACAACCAAACCTTCTACTGCTGCACTAAACTTATACAAGTAGTATGTATTTTGTGACCATACCAACAGTATGAATATTCAAGGCAACTGAACTATTTTCCTTTACTTTTGTATTGCATAAGTCTTACATTAATCATAAAAATAAAAAGTGTTGTAAGTAATTAAAGTGTGGCACTAAATTTAATGCTAATGGTGAAAAAAACTGTTCTACTCAAGCCCAGAAAGTTGTACCAACTGAAAATTTAACTTCTAGAAATATGTTTTTCATGTTGAGTTGTAATTAGAATTACACGTTATTCTTAGATGTTTATAAGTTCTGACACTGTTCTTCAACAGCACCTTTCTGCATTTTTTGCAGTGGAAGATGAAGTTGAAGCTGAAAGGGTTCTCTTCTCATATGGATATGGTGCTAACATTCCTACAACAGCCAAAAGACGACTAAAGCAAAGGTAAAAAAAGAGTACTTCATGAATTCACTTGTTCGAGAGAAACTAAATGAAGATTACATGCATTATGTTTTGTATTAGAATCCAGCCAGTTTGATTAACATGAAGAGGCTTTTTGATGACTTAAGTCTATAGGAATAGATTGAGGACTAGGACCTGTTAATGTGGTTGATGCATATTAATTAACATATTTTTCTAGGTCATTTTAAAATCTCTTCTCATTGACTTTTAGAAAGATTGTTTATAATTGTATAAAATTAAGCAGATGTAAAAACAGATTAGTTATATTGTTTACATTCATATAATAGGATATGCATTATTAGTACTGTAAAAATCATTGTATTTAATAGTAAGAAAAACATATCTGCCAGGATACTAAGAAGGACAACAGTTCAGAGCATCACTGTTTTATCTTCACTAATACAGGATCTTATTCCACTTGCATTTTTTTTAGTTTGCTCTGGTTTGGCCAATTTGAAAATTTGATCAATAGACTAAAATGGTGAAAAACATACTTCTTGATCATAGTCACTTTGAACTAATAAATTTATATTATGCATTGTCTTTAAGAAATAATAGTGACATTTGAATGGCTCATTGTGAGGCTGTGTGTAGAGGCTATGACTCACTTCTCTCACACAACTAACAACAGGATAAAAGGAAATTACCTCAGGCTTGTCAGGGGAGGTTCAGGTTGGACAATTTCTTCACAGAAATGGTTATCAAGCATTGGAATAGGCTGCCCAGGAAGGTGGTGGAGTCACCATCCCTGGAAGGTGAGGAGTGTGGAAAAAACCTTCACAAACCTGTTGCACATCTGGTTTAGAAAACTGTTGAGAGCTCTGTAGCACCATTTCCTAAAGCTTCAGTTTATTCCTGTTTTGTCAATAGTTTGGGCACTTTTCTGAGTTTCCACTTCAATCCTTCTTTTTCCTCACCTTACTAGATTCAGTTTAGATTATCTACATATATGAAAACTCTGTTAAATTTCCTTTGAATGCTGAATCTGATGATCAGACCAGGGTTTCAGGTATGCTTGGAAGACACTTTCTGAGCTTAGAAGCGGCTCTATTGGAATGACTCATGTACTCCACTTTTGTTCCAAAAGGCATTGACTAATAAACTGACTTAATCATTCATAATAGTGTTGGAGACTTCATAGACTTTCTGTATCTTTTAGAATTAAAAAGATTTTAAAAGCCATAAAAGACTGTGTATGGTTTACCTGCTGTTTTGATTCAAGGAAAGCTGTCAGGCTGATAATGTGTGTGATGCCTTTGGCTGCCGAAGTTTTTAAAAGCAAAGACTCTGATACCATCCTCTATTTACTGCCATTAAGGAAACATGGATAAATTTTCTGCTATCTAGGATTGCTTAAGGAAAGACAATCTTTTACAAATGTGAATAATCTTCTTTCTGGAGTCCACTACCTGCTCTTTAATCGCAGACATATGGGATCCTAAATGAAGAGCTCCTTTAAGTTCACATCATGCACTTCAGTCTCTGAAAGTTGGTACAAAACGGACCTTTTCAAGCAGTGTGGGGGTCTATACTTCTTTGGCCACTTGCCAGAAACAACTCCTTCATTACTTCAGATGTAGGCATTGTGCACCCATAGTACTAAATTAAGCATGCCTGGAAACGCTTGGAAGCATCAAGACCAAATGGCCTGTAGTAACCCGTTGCCATAAAACAATTCTCAGTGTAGGTTAAGCTACATGTGAACTGCATATTGGCAGAAATTTGCTTGCCCATGCTGACTTCTCAGCTATGCCTAGGAACTACTTGAGAAGTGTTAATGAGAGAATGCAGAACACTACCAGGATGACTTTGGTGGTTTGCTAGCAAGGAATTAACACATTCTTGAGCACTGCATAATTTTCTAGTATAGTTGGAATCAAATGTTTCCAGCATAAGATGTCTTTGCACATCAGTCCCTTTGTATCTTTGCTTTCAATTCAAACTAGTCAAAAAACATATTGAAAAGTATGCTTGAAAGGTGTACTTGTGTTATCTTTAAATATTTGCAAATTCAGGTGAAGTTCGCTGAGTAGCTGAAGCCGGGAAAATTTCAATGGGATGCATTCCTAAATTTGCCATGGGAAGGTATCCAAGTTTTCACTTACACTCTAATAGCTACTAGTCAAAGAAGTGGTTCCTTTCTCTTTTGTACTGGATGAGATTATTGCATGAAAGAGTGTGTTTATAACACAGATGAAGATTATTAAGACTTCTTCCAAATCCAGAAGTCTGTTCCATTTTACTGAGGAAGAGATGGAGGTTATGACCAGTCGAATTTTCAGATAAACTTGTACAATCGTCTAGATTTATACGCACTTAAGCCTGAGCTTCAAGTCAGTCAGTCTGCTTTAGACCACTCTACCCTCTAATAGATTCTATGTCATAGTCAGGAACTGGTTGTGGAGTTACTCAAGAACCACCTGGATGCGGTCCTGCACATTGTGCTCTGGAGGTTGGACTAGATGACCACCATGGTCCCTTCCAACCTTGCCCATTCTGTGATTCATAAGAGTTTGGAAGACTAGGTTAGATGTCTGCTAGTAGGCTCTGCAGTGCTCATTGAATCTTTCCTTTGCTGCTCATGGACCTGTGCTCTTGAATAGATAATAAACTCTTTGATTCTGGACATGAAGCTTGCAAGAGGTTGAGGATCTAATTTTTTAACTCGATTGTTTAAGTAGCTCAATAATCCTTTCTCTTCAAAGTTAATCTGTGACTCCACATAAGAGTTTGTTTAAAACAAAATTGGCAATAACATTAAATTATTTAGCATATTAAATGTCAGACAACACAATTTTGCCTCTCTTTTGAAAGTGATAAAATACTAAATTTTCAATGGTTTGCTGGAAAACATATATTAATGAGCATCTTTAAACAATTATTTAAGTTAGAATTAAAGTGAGTCTGTAAAGTTGCTAAAAAGTAAATAATCATAATTAGATGAAGGATTTTGACAATATTTCTACAGCTGTGTAGTATTGAACAAATTGTATAAGTAATTACTATGCATAAAATATTACAATAGCATAACTGTGGGAATGTTATTTTAGTGCTGTTACATTTTGTAATATTTTCACTGTTTTTCTAACTTTGACCATGCAGCATGTTTAACTATGTAGTTTATATATGTTAATATTTAAGCATTGATGAAAAATTAAGGCAATCAAGTCCTGAAGCATAAATGTTAGAATTTCTTTTGCCTGTTTTGGAAAAAATTCAAGTTGAGCTTGCTTTTTACTGGCACAGTGTTCACTTGGCAAGAAGATTACTGCAGCTAGAAAAGCAAAACTCGTTGCTTGTGAAAGATCTGGAACATCAGAAGGAACAAGTAACACAGATTTCACAAGAGGTAAATCATTATTACACAAAAATTCAAATATGTAGAAACATTGCGGAACAGCTGTTCATAAAATGAAATATCTTCTAAACAGTGTTTTTTATCTATTTGATGTTTAAAAAATGGACTCATAATTAACCAAAACTCCATGATAGAAGTTTCCAAAGAAGTTTATATTGTGTTTTGTAACTAATATTGAAAGCAGGATTACTTTACAGGCTAAACAAGAATGTGAGCCAGACAGACAACATTTTGATTTCTGAACAGAAGAACAGCCAGCCAAGCTAGTTTGTTCTGTTTGATACTTAATTGTTCAATGAATGCATCACTACTTCTTACACAGCTCTTCTGTTGAATCACTTTTGAAGATATTTAACAAACCTCAGCTTGAAATGTCCCAGAATTAGGGCAAACTGATTTTTTAAAAAAAATCTTTAGATGGTCTTTTAATTTTTCTCAGAGGAATGAAAGGGCAACTAGGTTTTCTATTTGATGTTGCCACCATATGTAATTTGTAGGCTTACTATTTCAGGAATGTGCTTAACAGCCTGATTTTTAAAGCCACGGTAATTACAAATTATAATTACTACAGCCAAGTACTTCACAGAGTGCAAATACTTGAATTTCTATTTATTTTTAAATTACATTAATTTTATAAATTTTATGTGTATATATATGTTTATATAGATTATTTCAGTGAAAGATACATGAACAGTGAAGTTTGGGGATTTTTTAACCAGTATTATAATCTGTTATGTATTCTTAGGTATATCATGGTAATTTCTATTTGACTAAAACATATTCTTTCAGGTTCTTACTTGGAAGACATCAGGAAATTGGTGAATCCATTGTTACGCTTGGTATTCTTCCATATCACTATTCTTTATCTTAAATTTTTCTCTGTTTCACTTCAATACGTTCCTTACCCACAGTAGTTTTATACTTGCTTCACTGATGAAAGATTCAGTATCACTGACCTTAGTTCAAATTCCTGCAACTTTCCACAGGAACATCTTCAGCTCATTTTTATCCTACCATTAAAGTTTTTATATTTTACCATATAATTGTATAGATTAAATCACAATACAATCCAGTACAAAGTTCAATATTGGTTTTTTTGTGTAAAGTTGTAAAACTTCTCTTTGTTGTCTTTACATGATTTTTACTCCCAGCTATTGTCTTTTTTGATTTTTGTTTTTATATAAGAACAAACCAGAGATCCTGTAGACTACAGCATGCTCAAGTAGCCCATTATTTTTCTTTCCACGGACAGTTTGTTCAGTCATCTAGATGAAGTCTAGAGCATGGATGAAAAGCTGTTGCAAAAGTGATTTTATCAGCTTCTGGTTTGAACTTGGCTCAAATACTTCTGCTTAAGTGCAGTATTTATGATACAACCTTTTCAGCTTTTCAAAGGAGGGAGGAAAAGCCCACAGTAAGTCAATAAGACCGTAAACAGAGGCATTGACTCTACTTTTTTTTTTTTTAATCAATGGAAGCTGTTACATTAAAACCCTTGAAAATGCAGGTTAGGGAAGTGTAGAGAGTACCATTATTGCAGTGAAAATAGCACATAATTAGAACAGAAAAGTGTGAAGATAATATACTAGTAATAAATTTGAAGGTGGTATGTTTCCTTTTTTGTGTATGTAATAAAAGGTTTAGAGTTTATATTAATATGCAATTGGTAAAAAGCAGTAATATCCAACAATAATTCAATAATAATCAAGTAATTATGCTTTATAAGTTAAAATATTTATGGTAGTTATACCTTTTTTTTTTGTAGCTTGACAGAGCAAATTCTTTGTTGAACCAAGCACAACAGCCATACAAATACCTCATTGAAACTGTGCAACAGAGAGATTCTCAAATAAGTCTACAGAAAGAACATATTACACAGCTTGAAAAAGATTTCAGGTAATTAAAATCACTACTTCTTGTTTTACTTTCTCTTAAACTGAAGATAAAATCACTTATATTTTTATCATTAGGAAAAATTGTACTATTGTCCACAAAGTTGAGATGTTAACTCTCCATCCTAACTCCAGTTCTCATGCTGGAACTGTAGCACTTGTTATTTCTCTCATACTGTCAGAAAAGGGTACTTTAGTTTTGGAAAAGTAGCTGTGACAGGTTTAAAGTGAGTTTGGAGTTGAGAAGAACTCTCATGAAGTAGAGTTCAGAAGAGTAAAAGGAAAGAATGACACACCAGCTGTGCAACAGTAAAAATCAAGAAAAAAGTTGGAGAAAAATTATAATAGGGTAGTTCACCAGTAAAGGGTATTTCAGCCAAAATTAGAGCATATGCTTTTGTGGAGACTCTGATTTGCACCTGTATCCATCTGTCAGAGCTCTCTAACCACTGAGCAACTTCCCTAACATCTGATTCCCAGGTAAGCTGTTACAAAATAATATGTCCCTTGATTTTCAAGGAAGTTTATAGCCGAGTCCCACTGCTCTACAGAAGAATTAGCATTTTAAGTATTAGGTGTTTATGTGGTGTCTTGGTTTAGGAAAAGCAAACAGTAACTATTAGGAGACATTAATGTGATTCTATTATGAAGCAATTACATGAAAAATACAGGGTTTTCCACTAATCTACTGAAGCAATTAAAATAAAACAGCTAATAGTTAATCTCACGCACTGTCATACATATGTCTCTATTCAGAGTGTTTTGATAGTTTGGGATGGTATTTGTTATCCCTTGAGGAATACCTAAAAATGCTTATTATCCAAGCAAATCTATATATGAATCAATATGTTTATAAATAAACTGAAATATTCATTCATAGTTTCTGACAAGATATTTTTCACTGAGCTTAATTTTGATTCAATAAGAATAAATCTTTTTTTTAATTCCAGAATCAAGTGGTTTTAATATTTTCCTAGACTTGTTACATTATAAGAAACACCTCAAAGATAAATTATATTTTTCCAGAAAATGAAAAATCACAGTGTTCTCTATATGCAGTGTCTTACTTTCCATTTGTGAAAAGTCTCAAAGAATTTGTTGCAAATTTTTAGATTATGGTAGTAATAATGGAATGGTTTCGTTATTCTCAAAGTAGTCCAAAAGCCTCTCAAAAGGAAGATAGAAAGAGAGTAAATAGGTGAGGTTATTTCTGAAAGTGTATGTTTCATGCTTTAAAATCTAAAAGAACTTAAATGTGTTATTAACATTGATTTTCTTGAGTTAAATGGTTCATTTATCATTGCCAATAATCTGTATGCTTAGATATTCTTCTTAAATGTACCGTACAAATTAAGGTACCTAAATTAGAGATTTATGTCAGCTTTCCGTAATAGTTCTTGAAGGAAGTGACATCTCCAAAAAGTAATTCAGATTTTGGGTGGAGTGAGTTATTTCCTAGAGATGCCTATTACTCTCCATTAACTTTAAAGGAAATTTTTTTCATCTTAAAGGGCCTCAGTTTAAGAAAGAAAATGGATCTGCCCTACAGTATGAGCATTCATGGTAAACATACCAGCAGTACTCCACTGTGGGGAGCTGGGGTGTGCTCACCATTAGTCTGTGTCTCTAAATGAAAGTGTGGCCTGACAAAAAATATTATAGCAAAAAAGAAACTTAACACTTACTTTGCACATCAAATATTTTGGTAATATTTTTTTTCCTTCTAGTTTCCAGTATTCCTTGTAAACTGAAAATAGCTTTTACTCCACTATCACAAGTTTGCCTAGTTTCATAAGCCAGAGAAATTCTTGGGAACAGCCTAATGTCTTAGGGCTTCTGGTGCATATTAGTAGTCCCTAATTTTGCTATTCATAACTCCATATTTAAAACAAAGGTTCTGAATTGTTAGCTTCTATTCCCTGGCACATATGAGAAATCATAATCTGGGATAAAATTGATAATGTTGGTCCTTTGCTTTCCAGTAAGTGAGAGGAATGTTAGAGGTAGGGATTTCTTACCAGAGAACCATTACATTCAAGAAATTTTTTGTCATGAGGATAACCTTTTGGAATCTGCTGATGACAGTTTTAAATTAAAATATCCCTTAGGTGATTTCAGATTACTCTCAGCTATTCCAGAACTGAATCAGAATGGGATTTAAGTAAATTAATGATAATCCCTACCAAATATATGCCAAGCGAAGCTCTGCTGGATTTAGCCCACTATTCCTATCCCTCTTAGTTTATTAAACAGCATTTTGTTGGTTTGTGCATGGAATATTTTTGAGAGGATGAGTTCAGAGAATTAACACTCCTCAAGGAGAGCCTTAAATTCTGCAGATAATGTTGGTACTATTAGAAAAGTATTAGTGAAAACACTAAACGTGTTTTCTTCAGAGCTGAAGAAAAATTTTAATATTTGTAAAACCATTTCAAAATTAATTGTTCTTTCAACCACTACCTATGATTAATAGTTAATAATACTGCAATTCTGCAGCAGCCTCTAAACTGAGGTTTGTGTTACAGTTACACAAGGTACATTATTTTTTAAAATTTTAAGTACAAAAATGCATTGGTTTTATTTCTAAACAGCAATTTCACAAGAACCAGTTAAAGGAAAAATAGTGCTTGAATTCTTGTTTTCAGACAGACCTTCAAAAATACTAGTGATTTTTTGGATGCATATTTTTTTTTCATCTCATATTTGAGTACCAGATTGGAGACAAATTAATGTAGTGTTGATAATGCCTGCACCCTGAGAATCAAGACTTAATTTATCCTTACAGCTGCTCCATGCTTGATCACAATTTTCCTTCCTTCTTATTTAGTGTGCAGATTCAATGGTGGAGGGGTGTTCTTTTCGTGTTGTGTTTTTATCTCATCTGCTCATCAAAAGAGAGCATTATGTAAATCATGGATTCCCCAAGCAGAACAGGCACACCTGTGTTATCAGTGCCAGTGTTCTCTATCACTTCCCACTTAACTTGAGTGTGGAGGGATCAACAAGGACTTATTTGCAAGTGAATTTATTTTTTTAGTCTTAATCCTTACTTGCCTCCTATACGCAGTGATCATGGCCAATGTAGTCTTTTTAGAACATACTCCTGGGGTGATTAGGTTCCAGCAGATTTCCCAGGATGATGAGTCAGTACTTTCTTGCAACCTATAAATGTTTTGCAGCAACCTGCAGCACTTTGTATTGCCATGTCTATTGAGAAGTTTGTTGATTGTACTGGATGTGAGTTTGATTCTGTGATGAAGCAAAATGTTATTCAACAGCAGATATTGTTGAATCAGCACAAGAAGAAGACAAGTACAAGGAATGCTGTCTATGACAGAAATCTCATTTTGGATGTTCTTGGGCCATATCTTTATCAACTTTTCAAAAAATGGCCTAAATTCACTTATATAATGATCCCTTAACAGGCAACAGATGTGTTCAGGATTCTCTACACTCATAATTCTATTAAAGTGTCGTTTCTGACAGCAGTTATTTCTGTAAGAGGAATGGGAAAGATTCAGGCAGATCATTTTGATAGAATAATTTTGACAAGTCCTGCAGACCCATCTAAGTCTCCTTCCAGCATGGTCTTCAAAGTTCACTTCAACTAGAGCAGCTTACCTATCTTCATCCTTAAGTGTCACACCTATAGAGCTAAGGCTGTCTTTCAGAGCCTTCATATCAAAATATCTTCCTCACTTGGCAAGACTGTTCAAGTGGTGCTCAAGGTTGCCTGTGTCAGTAGCTGTCAGACTGAATCACAGAGTGGTTTGGATTGGAAGGAACCTTTAAAGATCATCTAATTCTGCCTTCCTGCCATGGGTGAGGACATCTTCCACTAGATCGGGTTACTCAAAGCCCCATTCAACTTCTCACTGAAAGGAGAGAAACAACCAGAATACTTATCCCCCAGAATTAAAGTAGTATATCCAGCAGACCTAGAGAATACTCTGTTGGTTTGCTGAGAAGTGTGTCTGTTCTGGACATGTGGGTCTTTAGCCATACCTTCATAAGAGCTGCAAGAGCTATTGTGGTTGGGGTAAATGCTCAGCCAGGCTGCTGCCATTGCTGGGAGTTGCATGAACAACTTAGAGACCCACTGCCAAGTTATTAAAGGTGTGCTGATACCACTGCTGAGGTTCAAGTGTGAAGGCACAAGCATATTACCACTCAAGGAGAAGGAGAGGTTGTTTAGGATAATGGAGGCTCTGTCAGATGTTGCCCACATACAGTGTTCACTCCCATTCTCATTCCCATCCCTTTAGGATTATCCCAGGCAGCCCAGTGCTGGCACATGGCCTCAAACAGAACTTTGCTCTGGGAGCAGACCACTTTGTGTGCTTCTGAACTGAGCCATGCACCTGCAGATATGTTTCAGATACAAAACCTTGGTCTTGAGTGACAGGGCACCTGCAGGATGAATTTATAGGTGGTCTACATATCTCAAAATACTCAGTTAAGTAAATTCTTATTTATATTATACCACATAGTACTCTCATTAATAAAAGTAAATAGTGATGGTTAATAAGAGCAGTACTGTGTGTGAGGATGACTCCTTGCTGCTATAAAGAAATCTGTCTAGCATACAGTTCTTTAGCCAGAAATGAAAACATCACATTTAGCACTCCTTTTGAAAAGAAATGCTTGTAACTATGTCATGTTGTGGAAAAACAAATCTCTGAGTTTCATTCTTATGTATGTAGAGAAGTAATTGTAGTTTTAGTACATAATTTTCTCCTAAAAACATCTAGGTTTATAAATAACTGAAGATGTTGAAAGGACTTCATTCATAAAGAGAGGATATTTATTTTAAATGCAGTTACTCAAATTTCTCAGTACCAATGGCTGGTTTTAAAAGAGGTTCACTTAGGCAAAAGCAATGCTCAAAAGCCTTAACTGTGTGGCAAATCCTGAAGCCATATAAGGACTTTCCTCACTAAGAAGCTTTGTACTGAAATGTTCCTTACCTAAACATTTTGGGTTCTCTAATTGCCATCCAAACATAAAGCTCAGCATAGAGTGTTGGATGAGTTTTCCCCATCAAAGAATGGGCAATGAGGTTTTTATGAGAACATAACCATTCTGTGAAATATGCATCATCTATTCCAATAGTACTGCAGCTTACCAGAGAAATGCTCCAAGCAAAATTTGTAGAAATATGTCCTTTTTTTTTTACATTTTCTGACCTGTAATACAGCTTTTTAAAAGTTGTTTGGATTGGGTTTTTTTTTACAGTTTGAAAAAGTATTATTAATTTGGACACTTCATGGATAGGTTTTTAAGCCTCCTGAAACATTACAATTAAAATCATTAAGCAATACTCTCCTAAATCTGTTTAAAAAATCTGAGCTGTAGTTATTTAGCTGCACAATGAGAGATCACTGATTTGTCATGTATTCTCTCTGTTAAGGAACTTTTGTTTGCAAAACTCTTATACCTCCCTAACTATGTGACTTAAGAAAAAAATTTGACCTAGACTAATAATTAACTGCCTACTTTGAGCTATTCATCTGTAATTTGCAGACAAGGGATAGCTTCACTATATGGCTATATTATATATTCATTTTCATGTACAAAATCTTTACATATACTATTTGTATTTCATTTTTCCAGTGGTAATACTTTATCTGAATATAAAATGCAAAAAAAAAATCAATATTGGACTATTCAACTTCATGCTATAAGGGCAAATTAACAGAAAGGCATAATCCATTTCTTACAGCATCTGGAGTACACAGTTCACTGAAAAAGAAATATACTTTTTTTTCCAAACTGAATAGAAGTAATAATAAAATCCAATACTATATAAACCCATGTTTATTTTGTGTGTCCAGCATAAACATATTATTCAGAATATCTAATTATAGAAGCTCCTGAACAGGATAGTAACTAATATACTTACACTTAAGCATTAAAAATTACTTAGTTGCCCAAATTGAAATGAGTTTATAAGGCTGAAACTGGGAAATGTTGGTATCCATTCTCCAGAAAAATCATGTTACCTAAAGATGTCTTACATACGATATCCAGGCTACCTTGGCTTTAGATCCTGAGTGAAGCAAGACAAAACAAGCCAGTGGTTGCTATGAGCAATGTGTATGCATATGACAAGCGTATTTTATGGTGAGCCTGCATTCCTGGTACCTGGATTCATACCTGGCTAGGCTTTAAAAGCATGATGGAATAAAACTAAATGTCTTCCCAGACAATTTGGTTTCCTCTGGAAAGCAACAGAAAAAGCAAGACCTGCACTGCTTTTCAGTTAGTTCTCTAACCTGGACTTTTCAGGCCACAGTTTTATGATATCTCACAACGGGCACCTTCTTCACATTCAGGATGAGGCCATCAGTGACCAGCACTGTGGAGCACATAATGATCGCATCTTTTTAGATGAAAGTTACAACCCTTGAGCTCTAGTGTTAGAAGCTGGTTTGCCTAGACTCAGAGATATGGTGGTTTCAGAATCATAGCAAGACACTTGAGGCACTCCATCACCAAATGGAGCAGCTCATCCTTGCCTTCAGCTGTAGGTCTCCACTGTACATGGCAAATCAAGTTATTTTGGTGATACGTGTGAAAGATAACCTTTAAAAAGATGCCAGTGTCCATCCAGATCAGTGAAGGGACCTTCTTATGTGGTGACAAAGTGTCTAGTACTAACAGAAAGAGTAGGTTACCAGGATGTGGCAAGGGAAGGATGATCCTTCCACAGTTCTCACTTAGGTCAGCTAAAACAAATTGTAAAGCTGCTCTCTGATTTGTCACACTGCCAATTAAATTTGGACTAGATTAAACTACTCTTCACTGGGAGTGTAAGGTAGGTTAAAGCTAGAACCTCTTTGCTGCTATCCAAGATGCTGGTTCAGACCATTTTAAAATCAGGGACTGAAATGGTCAGTTTTCTTCCCAAGATGCAACTTTTGAAGGTATTTTAGTTTAACCTTGTCATATATTATCATTCTGTCTGGTAACTGCTTTCTCACTCTGTTAAATGAGTATATGCCTCTTGCAGTATTCTTTCATGAGCACATGAATTATTCCCTTCTATCTGCAATGATGAAAAAGCACAAGTATTGCAAAACTACAAAATTCAAAGTCTGCACATGCTTTGGTAATTCTCTACCAAGGTGTATGACAGAAAACACATCAAGTGCTACTGAATGATGTAGTAGTCTATGTCCTATATTTTACTATAAACAAGGAAAATTAGAACTGCTCTACATAGATCACTTATGTCATATTATTTCAGAAGGTATAAGCAGTATAAGTAGACTAGGTTTTGTTCTGTAGATGAAACTGAACCTCAAACAGGAACTTCTGGTTCAATCATGAACACTGATGCTTACGCTTATTCAGTACACTACTTAAGTCAGAGAGAAACTTTTATTATTGCTTCTCTAATAAGTTTGTGAGCCTCTAGAAGGATTAGTTTATGTTCTTAGGAAATACAGAAATCAAAAAAAAAGTGACATGTAATTTACAACACATGAACCCAAGAAAAAGAAGGTACAACAATTTCATCGTGATTAAAAATGTGACAGAAAATAAAACTCTTGAAAATATTAAAATATTTTTATAGTTTTGTTAAATGTTATTACTTTTCTTTTAAATAGTTGAAACAACTGAGCAATTTGGCAAAAGGATACTTTTTTTCTGAGAATTAAGGAATGCCTAGAAGGAAGTGACAGTCGTAATTTACAATACACAGTTTGTAAGGAACTGCCAGAAAATCTCTGGGGCAAAGGATGATGTTGCTTATTTGAAACAAGCGGATGATACATGGCCAATTAAAGATTGATTTATTTTGTTGATCATTTCTGGATCAAATATTTGAAATATTAAATAATTTGTGTTTGCAACATAAGTAATTGCTCCATTTATAAAATTTTAATATATTTGCTTTTGAACTCCTGACCTATTTGCAATATTACATATTTGCATTCCATATGCAGAATTGCATTTTTCATAGTTTTATGTGATTTATGTTACAGTTTATATTGTACAACGTATTTAGTTAAGTCATGTTAATGGCATATATAATATGTCTTCCAAGAAAATCTGGCTGTTTTAACAAAATAGATTATATACTGGTTTTATGCATGCATTAGTCTAAAATTTAATGTTAGCAACTGATGCTGGGGTTAAATAGGAAAATACATTTAATTATTATAGAACTGCTGCCTGGAATCACAGTGTGTATGCTAAACATTTCAAATGTTCATGTACTTTAACTGTGAAGACAAAGAAAGATTAAAGTTAAACTTTACATTCTGCTATAAAGGCATGCCTTCATGCTAAATCAGTTTTCATACTTGATTCATAGGACAAACTTGATCCCATACATTATCCTGGAATAAAAGTATTAAAAATAACAAAAATACATTTACAATTTCTGCAGAAACTATACAGCTAAAGGGAGAAGAGCTGTATGTTTTTCTTCTCTGTATTTACTATTTTCAGAATTGTAAATACAGTAGTATAAAGAGTTCATACAGTTTGCTACTGCTAGTGACTAATACAACAGAGAAATCCACATTTTAATATGGAAGTGTAGGTATAAGGAGACTTACTTTGCTTATAAAATAATCTCATTTTGCCTAGAAGAACCCAAGAAATTATAATAGAACGTTCTAAACATTTAAATTACCCTTCAGATGAAAAAAAAAAAAAGGCACTTTATGAAGGCTTTGAATAGTTTTTCTGTTTGACTGAAGTAAGATGATGTGTGTACATTTGGGCCCATTTATAAAAATTTCAGTGCTTGAATATACAGAAGGATCATTTGATACAATTACTTGAGCAGATTTTTATTGTTGCCAGTATTTAGCTTTAGAAAATGCATGTTTCAGCCAGAACACAAGATTAAAAGAGATTATCCGTTGCTATTACTGCATTTCCTATCCTCTTTTTACCAGTCTTTTAAATAAAGAAAAGACAGCTTTGCTGCGTGTCAAGAATCAAATGGCAGCAGATTTGGAGAGACTTCTAAATGACCGTGAGGTAATCTTCCTCTTTTAGCATTACTACCATAAGTGCACTTTTTTGCTACTGGCTCTTAAACCATGGAGAAAAAAATGGTTTCTTTTGGTTCGGTATGTTGGGGTTTTCTTATCTGTGTCGTTTTCAGCAACACGGGTGACTGTGTCTGTCAAGTACTGGGGAGGGTCTCAGTTGTACTCTCAGTTGTTAAGTTCTCTCTGGTGATTTATTGTCTCTGTTCTTTCTTTTCTTTTACCTTGAACAGTGTTTGGTGATTGCAAGCATTTAACAAGAATCTAGATAAAGACAGTGAAATTGATACACATGTAATCTGCAAGTTCTACATTTGCCGCAGTATGCCTCAGGATCTCTCTGTGCTCCCCAGTCCTTGCAGCCAAACATTGGACCAAAGCACAGTTCAATTCATTTCCCATACACTCTTTCAACTCCAAAATAGGGGTTAGGGAGAGGAAACAAGACAATAGCTACACAGATTTCTGAGAAGAGTCGGGGTACTTTTTTGTTCACTTACCTGAGTTTCATCTGAGTAAGAATTAGGGTGCTACTGGACTGGATTGTACTCTCAGATCTAAAAGTATGCAAAATTGTGCCATTTAGGGAACCCTAAAGCTTCTTGTCAAGATTTTTGTCTGAACAATCTGAAGAGACTAATATGTCATGGTGTAGGAGAGAAAATCTGCAGATTAAATGTCTGAAACAAAGGATGAAAATAAGTTTACTGCAGGAATCTGAGAATGTGAATAACACCACAGAATTATCTGAAGCTAAAGAGTACTGAAGATAAAAAACCAAAAGCTGACCTAAGCAGCTATTAAGTCTTCTCCCAGAGCTGCTGAATTATTTGGCAAGGGTTTGCAGAAAAAAATACAACATTAACAAATAAGAATTACGAATATGAGGAAAAACAGTGCAAATTATAGATACAGAGTGATGGGACTTCACTACCCACTTACCTGTTCAGAAAGTGGTCATAGAGGCATATCAATAGTTTTCTGACAACATCTTTCTGTTCTCTTACTAGTAAGAGAAAAAATGGAGAGATTCCTTTCAAAGAAGCTACAACTCCTCTAAATTATCCTGTCAGAGTTTGGATTATCACTCATTTTAAAATATTATTTTCATGGAAAACTGACTGTCCACCTCCTTGAAGTCTCATTCCACCTCCGAAATTGTTTTCCCTCATCTCCTTTTCATGCTATTCATCACATTCCCTTCTTAGATCAGTAAACCAAAACAAATCTTTAGATCAGTAAACCAAAATCCATGTCATTAATTGGTCCAAACTAGTTTGTCTCTCCCAAGCACTTAAAAAACTCCTTAGTGTTAGAACCAAAACTGAACAGTTTCACTAGCAGCTGAGTCCAAGTGAGCTTCAACTTAAATGAAAACTACTAATTCTGTTTGCTGAGTTCCAAACCAAACTAATCTATGATTTAAACATTTCTAGATAGTTTATAAACCTTACCATTATATTCATGCTTTATCATATCCTTACATTAATTATATGAAAAATACTCTGAGGAAACATGACATAATTGTATAAACATGTGGTGTTTTTTTCCAATATGATAGGCCCTTGGCCTAACTTCAAATTAATTTCTTTCAAAATTTCCTGTTCCTACTATTTCTTTCCCAACCAGGGGTGCTGTCAGCTAGTTATGCTCACAGAGCAATCACACTTGGGTGCCTAGTTTTAGTAGTGTCATATCAATGAGCATGAATTGCAGCTGATTTAAAGCAGTAGAAAATGATAAAAGAAAAATTTTGCCATGTTTTCTAAGAAAACGATAACATTTCTAACTTAAAGCTATGCAACATTGTTTACATGCAAACTACATTAGCCCCTATAAGTATCCTCATAAACTATTTCTGATATGCAGCAGTTTGCTTCTTTGTGTAATTTCACCATTTCAAATTTTGAACTGTGTCAAATTATCAAGGAAGGCTGGCAGAGGAAGGCTTGATTGAAAAAGAAAAGCAAATATTTGAGTCTGAAACAGACTTCTTCAATCTTCTTCATACCCTGAATATTAAGAAATTGAGCACATATTTCCAAAATCAGTATTGTTTTCTCAAATTTCTTTTTGCATCTGTTAAAAATATGACATATTAGTTATACTGGTTTTATCAAACAGTGATAATGTTTTTCAAATACACCTCTGCAGAAAAGGATATAAATAAAAAATATTAAAAAGAAACATTAGAAGATGCATGTTTGAGGGAAGAAAACTATGAAATGCCAGTACAACACACAAAAAAAATTTCCTGAGAAACAAAATAGAAGCTAAAATTGTTTCATGAAAATGTTTGAAAAGAGCAGGTAGCTTTTGTGTTTGTGTGTAAGTTTAACTTTTGTCAATTCTGTTTATTCTGAATGCAGCCTTTTATTTTTTACTTCTAATGCAAACTTCTTCCAGTAGTTTTACACTTTATCAATTTCTCTAAAAGGCAGTTATCTCATGTATTGAAATCTTTGTACAGGATATTGACTTAGTCTTTGACTATACTTCTTCGCCATCTTAATAAAAGATTTAAATTTGCAGTAACATCACAATTTTCCAGTAATTATCCTTGCTGACAGAAATAAAGAATACAAGTTTTCTCAGTTTGGGTTAATAAAGAGTTAACTGCATTTAAACAGATTGCAATTTTAAATAAAACTGACAGGCAACCTGTAAATACAGATTCATACACTTTGAAAAAAAAAAGATGAATTATAGGTTTATGTGTTTGGTACGTGCTATCATGTAACAGGGTTACTATCAGCCTTGTTCAGTCATTGCACATACTAAACTGTCATGTCTTGTTAGGAATTACCTTGTTGCTCTCATGTTTGCAAGTAGAAACATTAGAGTTCTTGAATAGATAAACTGAAGATATTCACAGTAAAGATAAAATGAAGTTTAGGTATGTAAAAAGTGCTAAAAGTACAAGCAAAATGCCAAAATAATGTTAATGCTGTCTTCCAGCAACGTGTTTCGTAGGTGTAAGTTTTGACTTAAGGTATTCCAGCCTGTGTGGTCTCAGACTGTATTAATTCTTTTTAATGGAATGTTAGAGTTTGAGGGGTTGGAAGGTTTTTTTATTTTTATCTCTTCATGATATCAGCTGCATTTATAATGCTGCTTTGGAGACTATTATAGCATTTTATATACTTTTTAAATAAAGAACTTACATTCAGGATTAATCTTCTCATATATTTTAATTTTAGAAGAAAGTTAAAAGTTATACTTTGAATCTTGGAAGAATTTCTGTAGGATTCTTACATGAGCTCTTTTATTACAGGAAAAAATTACACTAAATGTTAATGACATAAAACAGTTCATTATTTCAAATTATATAGACGTCTAATTTGATGATTAATCTTATATTTTGCTGTGGGACATCAAAGTGAAAAATAGTTATTTGATTATGTAAAGCCTTAAAAGCTTCTGTCCATCCATGAAGGAGAAAAAATGAAGGTTGCGGTTTTATTCAGACTATATTCTTGGCCCAAATTCTGAATTGTTTCTTGGCCTGCTGCTTCCTTTTTTGTCTGAATTAATTAGTAAATGAATGTGGAAAACATTTTAATCTGGTTTTTCATTTAGACCACTGAGAATCAGCTGGTAAGATAAAATTTCTTGGGTTCTTCATGTGGTTAAATGCAAACTTTCCTCTTAGAGGGAGTTCAATGGCATTATCATGAATGAGCAATATCTAGGATGATGTTGGAGGTTCATAATAAAGCCTTCCCAGTGTCCCTTGTCTTCTCTGAGGGACCCTTCTCCGAAGGGTCTGAGGTGCATAGTATTCTGATGCCATTTGTACACCCCTTGGTGCAAGACAGCAAGTTAATGCAGCCAGATTTTTCAGTTGATTTTTAAATAAGATATTTTATTTGTTTTCTCAAGGTATTATTTAACTGTTTGGAGGAACAATGTGGGGGGTCTCCCATTAATAATCTTCCAGTAAATAGTGTGGGTTTTTTTTAAAAAGGGATATTTCAGATCTGCAGATTTTTTTATTATTAATATTTGTAGTCTCTGTTCTCATTTTAATCAGCTGAACTTTACACTGTTGACACTCTTAACTTGAATAACCAAACCACACCAACACCAACTTTAGTTTTGATTCTTCCCACTAACTAATTAACTGCATGACCTGGCCTCATCTTTGAAACTTATTACCCACTTGTCTTTGTATAGTCAGGGAAAAACAAGTATGAAAGATGTTTCTTCAAAGAATAAATCCAGATGAAATTATACATAATGCCTGAGTTGACCCAATAGCAATAACACTACTTTACCCCTTTGCTCCTGATTCTCCTCCTCCCTCCTCCTGTTCCACCAGCTCTGACACACTTCTAATGCTGCAGTAGGACCATTCAAATCACTAAACAGAAACCTAACCTGGCCAAAAAAAAACCCTACAAAAGTGTATTGCTGTCTGTTAAGTTAGCAGTTTGAATAATCTTTGGGAAGAGTCCAGCAAAGAAAAAAAAAAAAAAAATTATGTCAGTATTACTTACCTGTGATAAAGATGGCATTTTGTGTCCAAAACTGTATAGAACACCGGCTTCTGTGCCATCCTTTATCTGCATCCAAACGTTATCCTTTTGTGCATATAATGGGCATCTGTAACTTAATGGCACTGAAAATGCAGTTCTCTGTTAAGTGCTGAGGTTAAATGGGATGAATCTACTAAATCTTTTTGGTGAAGCTCTTGATAGATAATTCCTTTTATCTAGTTTGTTGCTTTGTTTTTTTGGTTTGTTTTTTTTTTTTTTTTTTCTTTCCAACAGTCGGCCTTTGACTAAAAGAAATATTTACAATGAGCTCTGTGATCCTGGCAATTCCATTGCCTTTCATGCTTGATGCAGTTGTTAATATTTTGTAACATAAGAAGTGCAATTCTAGACTTTATCCATTGGCTTTTAAACTTCAGATGAAAACTTGGAAGGGCAGTCTGTCAGCACTCAGATGTTTGGCAAGAAGTTTTAGTAATAATTTCCTGAGGTTACATTTAAGAGGTTATAAATTTGCTATGCTTTGATGTATAGCATTGTACTATTTCTTCAGAAATTTAAGATGCAGATGTGTCATAATAAAGAAAACTAATAATGTGCACAATTAAATCTATTTTAGCTTTTCCAGTTCAAACAGAGTGTAGAAACTGTGTTCTAAAATCTTGAAAATTAACTAGCTGGGATATATATTATTAATGTGAAGTTCATAATCCACTGGGTTTTGGGGAAAAAAAAAAAGCAAAGCAAGTAGAATAAATGGAGTTGTTTTTATGTTTCAAATAGAAATGCTGTAGGAGACCTTAAAACAAAAAATGAGACAGTGGTGTAAGAGACACCAATAGAAGACTTTAATAGGTGTCCATCGAGTTGTAAGATCAGTTTCTGTTTGTATGAATACAAAGGACTTCATTTACACTATTTTTTTAACTGCTTGAAATCACCAGTATGTGATGCAGTCTGGCAATACAGTAATTTTTAACCTAAAAAAGTAAAACTAATTATGAAATCTAACTATGAAACTGTGAAACTAACTATGAAATCATTGTCATAAGAATTAGAAGGGTAACATTTATGACATAAATGCTGCAAATGCAGGCTGTTTACAATAACCATTAACTTCCTGCAATACAATTGTTTATGCAGACATGATTCATTATCAGCCCATGAATATTATACAGCAGGTAAGAAGACATGACAACCTGCTGATATTTTGTGTGCTTTACACATCTGTGCACTCACTGTACATTAGCAGCTGTGCGTACAAGTGATAGAATGTAAACTTGCTGAACTAGTCACCTGCCTTATTGACACATTCATGTGTTACTGTGTCAAAACTCTTTAAGTGAAGGTAGCAACCAGAAACCAGGCTCTGGCTGTCTGCTAGGGGACAAAGTAGAAAACATGTAGAAGTAGCTTAAATAAGCCTGGTTGATATCAATCCGTTCAATGGCTACAGATACATGGAGTTTGATTGCTATTTGTTTACATTAAGCTATTTGCTTAATGTACATGGAGTTTGATTGCTATTTGTTTACATTAAGCTAAATCCATTTAGCTTATGTCAGGAAATTGTTGTGTCACTCAAATTGAGTGTTAAATCTGTCTAAATATGTGTGCCTGAATTGGTAGGAATCTTCAACTAGATCGGGTTCAAATTTATTTTGGTTAACCATTGCAAGCTCTTATTCTATTTAAAACATATTAAAGAATAAAAAATTCTTAGCGAGCTGTTCTTGCTGAAAATAGTCTACCAGATTAACATTAAAATGCTAATTGCCTGAGCAATTATGTTGAACTTACTTTCCAATTGGCAGGTGAGAAGCATTCCAAGTGTGATGTGTAACTCACCATTTATGAGTAAACCTAATGCTTTTCCTTTAAAACCATGTTACTCTTTCCCCTTCCCAGGTTTTCACAGTTTCTTATCAATATGTCAAAATAATCCTGTTTATTAACTGAATATTTCTGTGGCCTTCACCACTGTAGCTGAACACCTGTCTCACAAATATTATACCCTCAAGTTAAGCAGAAAATTAGTACTATCCCTGTTTTGCAGAAGCAATAATCAAAATAAAAGAAATGGCGCTTTTTGTCCAACTCCATTTTGGACAAAAAGATAATGAAATAATTATTTTCTGTTCTTAACTTATGCTACACAATAGTGCCGTAACTTATGCTACACAATGCACAAAAGAAATGGTGCAAAACTCCCCCTCTTGTGGAAGAGGTTGAGAGTTCATGTGTCCTAATGCACTATCTTACAGCCATTTTTTGTTCCTTACATGTCTCAGTTCAAAAGCGAGAAAAGAAAATCTCCTTAGTGTTTATTTTTCCTAACTAGACACAAATTAGCTCTTTTCTCTAAGTCATCTTCTTATATAGGAGCCGATTGCATTTTGGAAGCAGTTTCACAAGCAATTACATTTTCACTTCGTATCATTCTGAGAATTTACATTCCTTTTTTAATCAGTGTCTCCTGAAAAAGGCCACTTTCCAATGTCCTGCCAGTCTCATAAAAACTTAAAATGTAAATTGATAAAAGTTTTTATTTTATCGGTAGGATAGATTTTTTGTATAATATTTTTTATTTTGTATTTTTATATAATATTCGTATTTTTTATATAATATTTTCTGGAGGGAAAAAAGATAAATTTCACAACAGGCTGGAGGTCTTACGTGAGTGAGCTTAAAGGTCTAGCTTATTTTGTCCTAGCAAACAGAAGATGTGGTGGGATGCAAGAAAAGGAGATAAGCATAAGGCAATATTGTGTAGCATAAGTTAAGAACAGAAAATAGTTGTCTAATTATCTTTAAAATGTAAAAATCTGACTTATTTTTTAGTTTTTGATAAACAGTTGCCAAATGCATTTTCCAAGTGTGTTTAAGATTGAAGAGAGTCCACGTGATCAAGAGGAGAAACAGTTACTAATTAGTCATATTAGCATATGCATAGTTTGTGAAGGGCTCTAAGCATTTTTTCAGAGCATCTATAAATTATCAGGCTAAGGTTTCCAAGGATTTAGATAAATGCTTATGAATGTTAGATTTGAAACATGGCCAGATGAATTTCAGAATTCCATTGCATTGTTCCGAAATTTTAATCTTCACAGTGTTTGAGAATCCAGTAGTCTCTGTTCTTGCATTCATCTCATGTCAGTATCCTGCACAAAATCCTGGTACTTCTCAATAGTTATCCTGTTTTTTTGCCCACAAGAGTGAAAGAAAAGTCAGATGTTTTTATTCTTTTTTTCCTCTTCTGTGGAAATGCAAGGTGTCCTGAAGTATCTCTGCTTTACCTTACTTTGACCATTCCACTCTATATTACATGGGTTGTCCTTCTTACTTTCTTATTGCCTTTGGGGACTATCCCTCACTGCTAAATTCTCTGTGCCCAGATTTTAATTCCATCTCAGCAATGACCTTGAGAATTCCAGATGAGATTTCAGCATTTCATTATTAGTCATACTTTAAAGTCTGGCTAATACTATCCTTAGCTGTAATTAAGTTATGCTGAAGAAGATTGACTAGGAATAACCTAGGACAGAAAGCCAATATGTTGGATTTAGAAACCTGGAAAGTAGCAACAGCTGCCATCTGCAAAAAAACAGAGGTGGAGAGAAGTTCAGACACTCATAAAAAGCTTTGGAGTCGTAAGGGGGAGGGCAGTACGTGTTTAATCAGGGATGGAAGCTTAGTGGATAAAAGGAGAAAACTGCTTTGTTGGGGAGAGGGGAAGGAAGGGGTATCTGCAGGGGTTGGGAAGACACGAATGAAAAGATGTGATTGGTAACAGGTGCCTTCAAACAATCTCTATCTCTGCCTCTTCCCCTTCTTTTCTGTGTAAAAAGATTGTACACGATAATGTCAAAATTATTTGTGTTTCTAAAGTGAACGACTTCCTGCTCATCTATGTGCTCCAACTTGTTTTATATTTTAAAAAATGCTGATGTACAATGCTTAGCTCTCTTTTTAAATGTTAAGCCACAGAGTAATTATCATTTTTCTTATGCTACGTTTATGTTTCAAGATTCTAGTTTCTATTAATGTTCTGCATGTTTTCTAAGTAGATTACAGGAACATTTCTGCATCACAAGTAAGCCCCAGAGCTATTCTCAGATTTAAGCTTGGAGAAACAAAGTGACATTTACATAGCTAAACGAGTGTAGAGAAGCTTCTGGCTCATTTTTTACAAAGAAAAATATGCTCTTAAGCAGTAGTTCTCATCTTTTTGTTATCTGTTTTGTTGCTGTCAAGCTTTAATAAAAATTGAATTCCAAATAGTACTGAATTTAGTAAAAGGAAAGACTTAACAGCACTGATTCTTTTCTTTGAGCTGTATTATTCAGAATATGTTGCTATTTTTCATACATATTCTTGCAAGAATTATCTTTCTATTCACAGTGTTATACAGTAAGCAGTTGTATACTAAATAGGAGGTTTCATAGGCAAAATGCAACATATATATGGATTATGGGATGGAATTGGCATGTGTATTTTAAATTATATGGTTTAGAGAGAGCTAGAATCAATTTAAGGGATAAACTTTCAAACAAGAAATGGTTAATTGTTGATTAATCTGAAATTGTTCAGATTTTCTCAACTTGTATCCCATGTTATATTCTTTTTTTCCTGGATTGGCTATTTCTGTCTCATTCTACTGCATATCCAGCTGTGTAAAATTTTTACTTTTGTACATTTCATGGTAGCATTTGACTATTACCAAGTGGAAAGTGAATTTAACTACTCCGTAAGAAATAGCAAAACAGGGAGAATTAAACTAGAATATTACCATCTCAGAAAATACAGTAACTTCTACATAATTATGTATGAAAATAAGGCTGTTTTAGTACATTAGCATGTTAGCATCTGTTTCTTGTTAGGTGAACTTACTGAAGAAAGCAAATTTTTTATTAAATGTTGAGTAAATGAATGTCACAATGGGTCAGATTAAAAAAAAAAGTATTTGGAGAATTAGTCCTAGTTACAATTACAAATATATTTCTGATCTACAATACAAAGGTGAAAAAAACCTTAACAATTAGACATGCTAGTTCTGAATTATGAGACAAATTATTTCCTGTTGTTGTTAATAAGTTAGAAAGATTAAACTGTTAAGAACAAATCTAAGGTACAGCTGAAAACAGCAGAGATTTTTATGTATCTACAAAGATAGAAGCTGTTCTCTGCAGTGACTGGGACATTTTATTGTTGTCACAGTTCTAATGTGTTCACCTTATAAAACTGGAAGTAGTTTGTAGAACCATATAGTCACAGATCTGTCAGTTCATTTTAAGGTTTTTATATGCACTGGGATATAGAGAACTAGTGAATTAAGTGTAGTGCAGAGAAGCTATCAACATCCCGCATATGGTCTGGCATCTTTCCACCACCCAGTTATCAGCTTCATTTGTTTGATCAGGACATTTCATACTGTCTTCCAGTTTCCAGCTTTACAGTGTGTATCCATGTGCCTTAGATGACCATATGTGCAATTCTCACACTGAAATTCTTGCTGAGTTCTTGTATTTCCAGCACAGATGCAATTAGGATGCAACTATATCACATACACTCTGCCTTACTTGAAGGATTGAACAATGATTTGTGATGTTTTCTTGATTTCATAGGCTGTTGTTAAAATCTTCTTTGGGCTCTGTTATGGATGTAGATTCTACTTCTGATAGGCACAAGCTTAAGGAGTTCCACTGTTGAAGCTGAGTTTGCACCACTTGTGCCACTGCTTCCTAGCCGTCTGCAGTCTTAAATAAGGGAATGGACTGGCTGGCCATTTGCTTCATTTTGCTGTCACGTCAAAATGGCATTTCTGCAATGTCTTTCTCCTGTTTCACAACTTGTCATCATTAATGTTACTGTCCAGTGTTGTGAATTCATGCTAATGGTGTTGGTCTTTTTTCCACTTCCAGCCAAAAAGGGAACTGATAATTCATTCCAGGCTATAGCCTATCTTCTCCAGCAGAAATAAAACCCCTGAAGGACAGTTATAAAATAGTTCTTTGTGTGAATTGTCAGCACTTCTGAAGAGGAGACATTGTAGGTACTACTTTTGCTTGAGAGTCTCATTCCTTGATAATGACACATATGTCTCCTTTCTCTAGTGCACTCCAAAGTTTGAGTACCATACTCAAACTTCAAAGTGCTGTATGCAAGTCATTGCATATGTTGAAAGGTGGAACCAGGTTCTGTTTCAGTCATCTAGTCTGTTGTTGTGTAGAAATATGTTTATGCCAAGAATCCATACAGTGAGCTTTGTTTGTTTACCTCCATTTTAACTGGTGAATTCCAGTGCTGTCAAAGAGTACTGCCAGTGTAAAGATATCTGAGAAGTCACTTGTCAAGTGACAAAGTGGCAGAGATGAACCTTGCCTAATTTATAATATATTGTGTAGGTATCTACACCTGAAAATCATCTAGGGATTTGCAATCAGAAGAAAGAAACAGATACTATTATGGTGTGATTTACCATAATCTCATTTAAAATAAGCAAAATTAAGACTACTTTTGAATTTCTCACCAACAGCAACATAAAGGGATCAGACAAGCTAGTTTGCCTAGCTTTAAATATTATTACTGAAGATATCTAAAGATGCATATGAGGAAATCCAATCAAATATCCAGTCACATATTCCAAAGCCAAACTGCAATCAGAGTTGTCACATGTTCCAAAGCCACATTGCAATCAGAGTTCTCACAAAGATCCTTGTCCACCTTAGTATTAGCAATTAAATGATACAACTTTATTTTAATACCTTTACTTTCACAAAAGTTACAGTAGAAGTCTAAGAAGGATCCAAGTAAAGAACTACACAGGACTTTGTAAAGTGCAATTTCCTTAGTATTTTCTCTACCATCACCTGATATGCCCATTAAGTTTGATCCTAGTGAACACCTTGAGACAAGTCAACTGTGAAGTCAACTGCCCTGCCTTTTTCCAGATTAGGATAATTTTCCCTCAAGAAGGAGGTATAGGAAGTATAAAACTTCATTTTTTTCTCTGAATCCTCTCTTGAACATTTGTATATTGAACATGAATTTTAATTCTCCAGAGAATGAGAAATCATTCCAGAATATGCTCTTTACGGAACACTACCAAATGAGTATAACATTCTTAAATGCTGGTTTAAGTTTCTCAAATCAGGTTCTTTAATAAACCTCTAGCTTCAATTTCTGAACTCTGTTTTTCCCTGTGCAGACTTGTTTGAAGACTACAATAGCTGAATAACTAAGAGGAAACATGCATGTGAAGACAGATTGCACTGACTTGCCATGAACATGTTTTTCATGCCAGTATGGCTATCTTCCCCCACTTGTATGTTCTTATATATTTATCGCTTTTATTGTTAATGTTATTTTATAAATTAATGCAGCCATAATAGTCACCCAGCTGCTACATTCCAAGCTACTATTTGGCTTCCACACTGAGAAGAATCCAGTCTCTGGTCTCAAATTGTGGTGCACTAAAAGTAATTTTGTGAAGCAAAAGACTTTTTTGTTCAATTCCTTCCCTGCATGGGGTTGTACAGTCAAACTCCAGACTGGATACATATTTTATTTTGAGTTATAGTTTAACCATATGGGGACCATATGGCAGTTAAACTGAAGAATACCAGCTTTCCAAAGGAGGTCCTGACCATACATGCTTTGCTCTCACAGTACAGGAGACTTAAGGATTGGGAGTGAGAATACACATCTAAAATCATCACATTAGTGCTTGACTCGCAAATTTTGAAAGACCTTAACTTTTGATCAGCATCCCTGAGGGAGGAGACCTCTAGTTTTATCCCTTTTTCATCTGATTTTTCTGATTTTGATAGTGAAACTGGTTTCCTGTGCTATTCTTTTATGCTATGTTCTTCTCTGGGAACACTTGTCAGTCATCAAAATTCAGTGGTTCTGCCAGAACCTGATACATTTTCTAGGGCAGAAATCTCTTGTTCAGCTTCCACAATACGAGTTCTCTGCTTCAAAATGGAGTTATAGTCTAAGTTGAAGTTTGTAATTTTAAATTTATAAATATATGCAATTGTAAATTACATATAGAATTCCTAAATTCTATATGCAGAGCTAAAAGTCTAATGTCACTTGCCATGATAAAGTTTCAGTTAACTGAGCGTACAATTATCAAGGTCACTTTTGCTTTAGAGGACATTACCTGAGTACAGTAACTGTGAGCTTCACTGCATGAGGAGTGCATTCACTCTTCTTCCTACTGAGAAGTTCCAACTGTTTGATCTACGTAACACTTCTTTTCAGGATCATTGTATGGACATTATTTGAGATGAAAGATGATTTCCCTGCTGTAAGAACCTAAGAATTGACATGTATGTGATTGATTCCTGTTAGCCAGTTACTTTTTCTTGAGACTGTTATTTTGCATCTGCTTCCAGAGCATGATATATACATAGATATGTCTCATTAACTGCTTATATAAATTTATATAGTTATTATAACTATATATACACAAATATACTAAGTGCTATTGCAAGCTTTTGAGTGCACACAGAGGATTCTTTCTTCCTTTGATTATAGTTCCATGACAGAGACAGAAAGAAAAAAAAATACTGTTGACAATTCACTGAAAAAAAAGGCATTACTATCTTCATGCTATACTTGATTACAGTGATTATTGTAGGCATTTCTTTCACATACTTCATCAGTTACATGATAAAAGAGCACCTTTTTATCCCTCAATCATTTCCCACGTGAGGCAGTTCTTTTTCATTTTGCTTTGACGATGTAAGTTGTGGTTTTGTTATAATACTTAAAATTCTATTCATTTTGAATTAGGAAGATGTAAGCTGCTTTTTTGGGTACATGTATGTTTGAGCATGTATCAAGGACGTCAAAACCAATGTTAATAGAGTTCCCTTTATAGTATCTGTAACTCAAAATACATTTATGTTTTATATGGCTGCATGCCTTATTTTTTTGCATTTGCTTATCTTCTAGTTGCATTGCTAGTTGAAGGAATCAAATTTTATCCTTTGTATTCCAAAACTGATCTTCAGTCTCCATTTTTCTAGGTACTATTTTAATTATCCAAAATAGACAGGTAAAATCTATTTTAAATAAACTATAGCTCATTTTTACTTTTACTTTAAGCTCAAACATCATTAGAAATCTCTGAATTTTCTGAAGTATATGTAGGTAATACCCTTTTTTGCTTTACCTTTTAAAAATTACTTACACTTCTTCAGTTTGGTTCTTTTAACACTGTTTTAAAGCCTGATGATTTTCAGTTAGTTCCACAACACCAGTATTTAGCCTAATAAATTAGCAAGGTAGAATTTGGGAAATATGCCAAACCAGAAAACATTTTAATTAATGGACACTGTGGAAAAGACTGCTGTCTATCCTTTGTCTGTACCTTAATAAAGAGTCATAGAAACACTAAAGTTGGAAAAGACCTCTAAGATGATTGAGTCCAACCTTTATATCTCCTTCTCTGCTTGTGTATTGGCACACAAAATTGCTTTTGCTATTTTTAACTAAGGTTGTTGGACATAACTTACCAAAAATAAATGGAAATTAGCAAGTAGTTTCTTCTGATACTATTTACAATGCAATACATGTTACCTTACTTCACCTCCTGCTACATCACTCCCAGTATTCTCAGTCCATTAATTCTAATCAGTTACTTTGAATTCCAACTCCTTTTCTGGTTATACATGCAGAATTTTCAAGTATTCTTTTATAGTTCAAGTAATCTTTACTAAATGTGAATTAATATCCATAAGTGGAACACAGGATGTTAGATTGTCCTAAAGTATGAATCTCTGTATGTTTTGGAAAAATTGCCAAGTAGATAATCTGTAGTGTGAAAGCTTGTTCTAAAAACACAGTTCCTTTTAAGAAAATAATTTGATACTTCAAATCTGTGTTCAAGGCGAATTATGATCGCACACTGGCTATTCAGGATGAAAGTTGTTTTAGGCAAAGTAGAAGCCTGAGAAAAGTAAATGATAAGGAGAGTGAGGTGGGAAATGGATTCAGCTTATCACAACTAAATTTAGGTATTAAAATGAAGGTGTCTGTGGTGAGGTATCTTTCTGTGCTTTATAGTTAACAGCAGCCTAATCAGCAAGACTAATGTTACAACACCAATAGTGGCCCACTTCTGAATGGAGTCACTTTCCAAGCTACATTGTCCATAATGGAAAATTCAATTCTTAGCTCGTGGTTAGATACTTATGTTTAGATATAGCAATTTAGGTGTTCTAAGTTTGAATGAAATCCCACTTAATTTGTCACATAGCTTGTTACTTTGATTTTTGGGACTTGTGCTGGTACACAGAGCAACATCCTTAACAAAAATTCATCAGGTAGCTGTGGGCAGACTTTCAAAATATTTAATAATATAGTCCTGATACTTGTTTGTGTGGGTGACACTAATTGTATATAAACACTGTTTTTGTGCCAGCTGCACAGGTTACTTTTTTCCTTGTGTCATCTTAACCCACCGTTTTTTGCCAATTGCATTGTTTTCCATGGATCTGCACTGCCACGTCCCCACAGAATGTTGCCTAAGCGTGAGTGGGTGCTTGTGTTCCTGTAGTTTGTGACAGTGAGACCAAAGGTGTAAAGCCAACCCAGGGAGGAGCTGGGTGAATCCACTCAGAGGTGTTGGTACTCATAATCCTCCCAAGAATGATTTCTGTATAGCTGTCCAAAGCCAAAGCCCTCAGACCTGGAAGCCTCAACACAGTGACATGTATCTTGCGTAGCATGGCTTATATGTCCAGGAGCCAGCGTGGCAAAGACCAAATACTTCCCCAGAGAAACTGGGAAATGCAGAGCTTTAGCAACACTGTTTTCTACAGTGCACTGAGTTACTGAAGGGAATCTTTTAAGTAAACAATTTGCACAGCTCTGCCTGGACATAGAAACGTGGACTTGACACAGTAAAAAGTAGAAGGATTTTCATCATCCATTTCTCTTCACATCTTCCTTTACTTAGCTTATCCTGAAACTAGTACGTCCTCCACAAAAGATTCTTACCATCTCCTTTGAACCCTCTACCTATTTTCGCCTTCTTTCACAAGGTCTTGTTCCCACTGGAACAAGTCACATATTTTTGCTAAGTACAATCTCCAGAGCTGCTTTTTCCTTGCTACCTTTGTAGAGCAACTTACTGGATTTTAGGATTGGAAAATAATACAGAATCAAGGTAGCGTGCCAGCAGTAGCAGGTACTCATGACTGTTTGTTTGGAACTTAAAAGTGAAGGTAAGAATTAAGATTGTGTTCAGGAGCACAGAAATCTGAAGAGATGGTTGAAATTAGTGCAGTTCAAGACAGTTTTGTTTTCAGTTCTTCCTTTGTTGAATACAGCAAATCTCTTGCAAATATGTTGTGGCAATTTTCTTTCCTTGTTTAGCAGTACACATATCAATAATTCTGTTGGATTCAGTGTTTCTTGTGCTACTTATTTTGCCAAGTGTCTTAAGGTCTTTCTTACTAAATGAGGAGAGGGTTTAGAACAAATATTAAGGCAACCTTAGCTAAATCCTCATGATAAATTTGGCCGTGATGTCAAAATAGCTTCTTCGTTGTGGACTAATTTTTCATCCCCTCTCCCTGTCATTCTTTCCTATAGCTTCACATTAGAGAATCGTGCTGTCACAAGGGAAGCTTGTGTGAGAGCTGACTCTCCAGAGCCTATTCCAAGTCTGAAAACAGACAGTGCTGTCAAGTACAGGACAGATTCTATTAAGTAGAGAAGACTTTAAACTGCCAAATGGATCTTGACACAAGAGAATTTGACCCTACACATACAAGTTTCAACTCTGTTTCTGAAATAAATCTGTGTGACAGTTTTTGGGTTTTGCCGTGTTCAAACGTGCAACTATTTGGTCAGAATAACACAGTTTAAGTATAGGAACACCATTTGCTAATGTCAAAACATTGTTTATGTACAATTTAATCTCCTGTGATGGTGTATTTATTTGCTGTATACTTGCTTGAGTTATTTTCATCAAGAAATTCTGTCTATGTGTTGCTTTGGCAACATCTTTGCAGAGTTTACAACTTTGAAAAACATGTTGGCATTAGCTATGCAGTCCTTTTAAACAGCTGCTCTGCAGTCATGCTGTTTCAACATGCCACCACACATGGCTGAATTATGCAAATAGTTAATATTAAATGACTGAGATACAAGAACAATTTGTACACTCGATAAAGCTGGTCTGTGGAGTGTAACTTCCATTCATGTAACTGAGTTAGTGTTCGACAATTTAAAGGCTTCAGCATGTTTCTTTTGACTTTGTTTCTTGTTAAAGGCAGCAGTGGACAGAGAGAAGGTATATGGCAGGAGTATTTTAAAAGGCTGAGGGGTTTTTTTAACTGATTACTAATAATTCAATGAAAATAGAATGTGCATCAATGTAATTTTCCAGCAGGTATTAAATAGGTAAGATTTAACAAATACTTGTCATTCAGCTATAAACACAAATTACCCTTTTCTGGTTGAAAAATGAGATAGAATGTTAATTATATATAAGGCTAACACAGTAACAGTTGCTTATTGAAGACAACACCATTTGTAAAAAGCAAGCAAACAAAAACATTAATATTTTAAAACATGTAAAATTGTCTCAAAATTTACATTGAAAGGCTTTTCTACTGATCTTGCTGTTCTAATTCTACAATAATGAATGCTCTAAATAATACTACTAATAGTAATAATAATAATTAATGCTTTACATTCTGTTACTTATTTTATGGTAATCATACCCATTACATGGCGGGGAGGGGGAACGTTAGGAGGTAGATGTGGTAAAAGATGACAAAAGATGTTCAGTAAAGTCAGAAAATGATATGTTTTTTCCTTTATCACACTACTGTACACTTTGAGTAATCCGTTTTGTTCAGATTTAAGTATTAAGGAAAGATTACATTTTTAATTCAAATTGTTTTCAAAGCAAACTACTAGGATATCCGAAAAAAGGCTGCATTTCTATATGTTCACATTCCTTTTTCCACACTGGAAATTTAATTTTTCACAAAACTTCTTTTCCATTCTGAACCTCTTTTTGCTGTACATCCTCTAAAGGGTCTTCATTGATTTTTCTTTTCTAATCTGGATATAAATAAATATTTCTAGTAATGTATTTATAAAATTTCTGTGCAAAACCAAAAGTAAAAATTGTCACAGTCATTCAAATTAGATTTGTACACTCCCTCAGCCTGATAAGATAAATGCAAAAAAATTCAAGTGGAATGGAAGTCTAACTTAAAAGAGATAATGTGCTTCTTACTACACAGTAAATGTTCTCTTTTACAGCCTTTAAGCAAGACAAAATTTGAGTTGTATAAATTCTCTGTGCCTATTTTATTTTCTTACTTTGCTAGGGTTTAAGTAGTAATCTTATTAATCATAGCCAGTATATGTTCTTTTTTACATTTACTGATCCATGTTTGGTGAATATAAATTTATTATTAACAAATAAATATTTATAGGTTCAAATGTAATTTAACTTAATAACTTAGCACTGTTCTTTTGTGGTTTTATAGGAACTAGCCACAATGAAGCAATTAATTTTTACTCTACATGGTAAACACTGTGAACAAAATCTACCTCAGTCTCATATTGATGTAAAAAGTGCAACTGGAAGACAATCAATCCCTTTGGTAAAACTGCTGCAAGAACATGAAGAAGAAAATATATTTACGCCTAAGCCAACATTATTTGTAAGTACTATGATAAGAGTGACTGCAAAAACTTCTGATGGTTCTCCTCAGAATTTAATTAATTCAGCTCTTTATGGAAACAGTCAATGTTGAGGAGAAAAATGAGAGTTTGTGATGTTTTTTAGCTCTTTGGTTACTTTCTATATCTTAAGGTCGCAGCAAACCAGGTCTTTTTTTTTTTTTTTTAATAAATACCATTGTTGTATTACAATACTGAGTGGCTAGCAAGATTTTAATAGTTGTAGGGATTCACAGACCATTATACTAATTTAAATCTACCGTGATGGTGTGTAAGTGCAGTTTGTGCATGTCTGTATTGAGAAGGAGGAGTGAGGAAATAGGTGTATTTCTGCATACTTACATTGATGTATATTAATGTGTATGTGCGTGTGTATCTAAATATATATAAAAATTAGAACACCAGTATTGATATCACTTCTGTTGCTAAGGAAGCCTGATGTTATAAAACCAGTATAAAATCCTGTTTTATTCCTTCAGAAACTAAAAGCTTGGATTTTAATATTTGAAGTGGCCCAATTCAGATTTAGTGCCTCTGGTACTGGAAAGTTTCATAAAAATGGTTTAGACTTTTCTGACTATGACTGTATCTGAACTGATAGATTCAAGACATCCAAGCTGCAATGCTGAATCACATCAGCATGTGCTGATTTGGTCCAAAGAGAACTCTTTTTTTCTTTTTCATCTTTTTTTTTTTTATTTATTTTGTCTTCTTTCTTTTTTTCCTGGTAGAGACTTTAACATACAGCATCTTAAATGATATGACTTTGTGTACACCATGTACTGGGTGTATAACACAAAAAGTAGGAAACAGTAGCATCTCTGGGACATGATGTGAGGACATTGGGGGATTTTAGGAGTTCAGATTTTGCTTGAATAGCATTATTAGAGTAAACACAGGCTTATCCAGTGCTGTTTCATCCATAGGCCTTTTGGTAGTGCTAAATCATACTGCCCAAACTCTGTTTTTGATGGAGCTATACAGTGATCCAAAACATAAGCAAACAGTTTGTGTAATTAACCTGAGGTTTCCTTGCACAATCTGTCTTGTCTTACTTAGACAGAGCAGTCAGAAAAGGGAACTACAAATGAACAACTTTAGGGACAACAGACTGAGACAGTGCTCAATTGTTCAATAACTCAAGAGATTATACCCAATTATGAAAGGAGAATAGTCCTTACCTTGTTCCACCTCCACTTGATTAGTTTTATTTCTATTAAACTATTTTATTTTATGCAAACCACCACTGAATTTGCCACAAGCAATCCTGACTGTGTAGCAGTAACCAATAGGATTATGAAGGCAAGGAAAAGTTGCTCTCAGATAATTCTCGGCAATTAAAAAATCTTGTATAGAGTTAGAAAACTACTGTATTCTTTTATTTTCAACTAAAACTTTTTAAGAACTATATTTCTGCATAAAGTGTTGATCAGTTTTGGCACACCTAAGATCTCTTTTCTAAGATCTATTACTTTCTTAGCTGGAAAACACAGATGATGTTATTTCAAAAGAAACCTATTTATGGCACAGTTAATGCTTGTTTTCATTGTTACAGGTATTTTTCTAAAAATTATTTCATTTTCACCATATAATCTGCTTTTTATAACATGGAAATGGGGAGGTTTTAATACTGGTATGTTGTAATAGTAACTTTAAATGTGTAGTTTTGTTTTTGATATTTGCATTTAAGCAAAGAACTCAATTTTGAACTACATAGGAAGGAAGGAGACTTGTGTGGATTGTTTAAATTGTGTAGATTGCATGTTTTTATTCTGTTCACTGTCTCATAACAAAATGTTCTTTCTTTTACAGACAAATAAAGAGGTACCTGTGTGGTACAAGAAACTGAAGAAGAAGACATCGGCATAGCATTTTTCAAAAATTATTCAAAATAATCCTTTGGGGAGCTTTTCTTTAAAGAAAGTTATTTTCACAATAGTGATGCTCATTTTACTGTAAAAGCAAACAACTCGTTTGGTTTAACTGTTTCTTTTTTTGACTTATGCTTCAAATAATCTTATGCTTCATAAAATAATTTCTAGATCTCTCATGTGAATAAAATGTGAAAATGATACATGCAATAATTTTGTTAACATTTATTTGAATTTTAAAAGATAAATAAACACTAGTGTGTTCTACAAGTTATAATCTCGGCAGTTAGAGGATGTGTTATTCAGAGTGTTCCAATTAATGCAAATTTCAGCCTTTTTATATTGTTTTTCCTGGACCCTGTGTTTCATGCCACATTCCTTGCAACTATTCTGGCTAATGGAAATTTTCAAAGTATACATGCATTAGTACTGTACTTTCTATGAAGGAAATTCATGTCAGCTGGAAACAAAATTTCTTACTGGCCTTGACTTGTAGTTCATCACTTGATGTCATTTGTATAACCAGACATTTAAAATATTTTAAAGAAGCAATAAAATGCATCTTAATGGGCTAGACAGTAGTGCAGTAACATCAGTGTAATAATAAAAATAGAACCATGATGGGTGAGGACTGTAGTGTGTAATAGGGAAATGGGTAACTTACCATATTTAATTGTATGAAAATAAGCCCCAAAGTCCAAGAACACATTCTACTTGTTTATTCCACTCCACCATCTATTCTGACTGTACAAAAGTTCTCTAATTTTTCAAAGCATTCTTGACTTTATATGGTACATTTCTATGTTTAACATAAATAATCTTTTAAGTACTGCATACTGAAAATATTGCTCAGATTTCATTTAAGAGAAAGCTCCTTCTTCTTAGTGCCTTTTTCCTTGACAATATCTCTTAAATTGGTTATTTTTTCTAACCTGGACATGAACAATAATTATTTACTATATAATACTGAGCTATATCAAGTTTATGATTCCCAGATACACTTTTCTTCATTTTCCAAACAGTTGAAGCACAGTAATACTTCCTCTGCACCAGGAAAACTTCACTTTCCTTTTTTTTTTTCCCTTTTCTTGTTCTGAGAGACCAAGGCAAAAATGCTGGCAATTGCACATCACAGGTTTAAAATTATCATTCTGTGAGTGAGAGAGGCCAAGTGTGTAAACAGAGGTGATAATCTTTTATTAGACTAACTGCTGTTCACTGGGGAAAAAAAAAATCACACAAACTTTTGGGCTCACAAACCTTCAGTACAGTCATTTTTGAATAAAGTTTCCTGAAGTCTGGGTTTTATCTAACATATATTTTTATGTGACTAGAATCCTTAACTTTTATTTCCTATGAAGCAGCTTCCATATGCAGATACTAATTTTGTAGACTGTAGTAGATACTTCATATGATTCAGTCCCTAAATGAACTTCCCATACTTTTCTGTTAGTCTGTTATCAATGAATAATTAATAAATTGTATTAGCTAGAAGGACTGTAAGCTATTTTAGGCAAGATACTAGTTGGAATCTTAAGTATTTCCAATTTGTTTTCCTATGGTGCCTTTATAGACAAATTGGTGAGTTACAGACTGTAAGATGGGTGACGCACCCACCTAACAAAACACGATCAACAATGCCATGTCCTGCTGGAATAGTGTCATCCCTTGTCAAGTTCACA
Organism: Vidua macroura; assembly: GCF_024509145.1. Lineage (NCBI taxonomy): Eukaryota > Metazoa > Chordata > Aves > Passeriformes > Viduidae > Vidua > Vidua macroura. Next base: position 50,877,861 of record NC_071572.1, on the reverse strand, counting down.
GGCAATACCAGATTTGAGGGAGTAGTCTATACACTGGAAGGAAAGGTCTCAGAGGATCTCAACAGGCTGGAAATTGGGTCAACAAGAAATGTATGGAGTTCAACAAAAGCAATTGCAGCCCCACATCCAAGATGTAATAACCCCATATGCCAATACTGCTGCAAAGCAGATTGACAGAAACAGACCTGAAGGTCCCAGCGGACAACAAATGGAATATGAGTCAGTAATGGGCCAGCCAGCCACATCCTAGGTAGTTATTACCAATAGGATAGTCAGCAGATGAAGGAAAGTGATTCTTCCCTTCTGTTTGGCACAGGGGAGGTTACATCTGGAGTCTTATATCCAGGTTTGGGCTTGTTCAAGAAAGGCATTGACATATTGCAGTGAGTCCAGCAGAGGTGCACCAAGATGGTCAGGGGCTGAAGCGCACCTGATGTAGAAGGGGAGGTGGAAAGAAGTGGACTTGTACAGCGTTAATATTAGAGGACTTACAGGAGGAACTTCTAGTCTCCAACTACCAAATGGGATGGTACGGAGACAACAGCCTGACTCTGAGCTAAGAGATGCATAGCAGTAGCGTAAGAGACAATGGACACCAGATGGAACACTAGAAAACTCAATTAGCTATTACGAAAAATGCTTTTACTGTGAGAATGGTCAGATAATGAAACAGGTTGCCTAGAGAGGTGGTGGAACCTTCATTCTTGGAGATGTTCAGAACCCAACAAATTCCTGAGCAAACTGGTATAATTGGACCTGACTTTGAGATGGACTAAATGACTGATTTTCAGAATTCTGATTAAATTACTCTGTGATGTTATTCCTAAATAATCTGATATCAGATAGTGACATTAATTTACTTTGTACCATCCAAAAGGCAAAATTCTGTTTAATTCTTCCTTAGAAATGCAATACACAGGAACATTTTTACTCTTAGAGAGTAACTGTGCATTGTAAATTTCTGTGTCCTCCAGGCAGCCTTTTCTAAGAAGGCTGACAGAAAATTAGGCTGATTTTGTGGTGAAATTTTATTGATATTTAAACAGTTCTTCAGTTGACAAAGTGACTTATTCTGTCAAACGGTTGTGGTTTTTAGGATTCTTTTGTAATTATTAACAAGGTCCATCTTTAAATGTGCAAAAATAAAAGTAGTTTATTAGAATATACTGATAACACACAATGCTGTTGGGTAAATTCTTGTCATACATGTGGTCCTTGTGTAAATGTCCTCAATCCATTGGGTTTTTTTAGTTGAAGACTGTATTTTTCCTGTGATTCTTCACTAGACTGCAAGGCTGTAATTAATTATCTAGGAGGAGACCTTCTAAGCTTCTCACGAGAAAGCTAGAATGTCACTTAAATATAACTATTCAAACATGAGATGCCCTACAGCAAAAATTAATGAAGCTTTTTGCTCTCTGTGTAATGAAAAGGCTCAGTTGCAGTACCTGTACAGCACTTTTACTGATGTTCTTTCCCACAAACATAGTTGTCAAATGAATTATTCCAAAATTCTTCTTCATGGTCTTTGCAGTCTCCTATTATCACAGGCCTTGTGTCAATGATGTGTGAGTCAAAAATAATGAAGTAAAGAGAAATTTCGAAGGGTAGTCATGCATGTAAGCAACTTGTGACTGAAGTGCCCAACCCACATAATCATCTTCAGTTCCTCTTTTTCAAACCAAAGGGAGCAAAGCAAAAAAAAAAATCTCAGTCTGCTATTACATTTCTTGGTACAATAAGCAGGTGTTACTTAAGTGATAAGTTTCGTAAATATGTGGGTTGAACAGGAAAGAAAGAAAGACAATGCTTTAGAACAGGTTAGGATTTTAGGGGTTCTTTAACACTGTAATTGCTTTCTCACCTTTCTGTCCCTTGTCTGAAGCCAAGAAGCTGTAGTGCATCAAGGTAATCTCTTGTTTGAGGAAAAAATTGAAAACATAATTGCTTTTTTAAATAAAGCCTAAACTTTTAAGGCTTACTGCTGAATCCTGTGGTCATAATTCACTGGCACTGTAGTCTCTAAATATTTCCTGTAAAATGAAACAATATACCTTTTAGATTAATAGTCTTCATTCCCTTCAGGACTTAATGTAGAAAACAGCAATGAAACCTTTTAAAAGGAATTCTATGAATTCAGATATCAGTTGAGAATTTGTCAGTATCACTGTGATACAATGTCCTACCTCTTACACATTAGCTGTTATTTTCTTTTTCAGTTACACAATTTTATGATACAGCAAAAGAAGAGGAACACTTAAATCTATTAAACCTCTGACATCTGCAAGATGGTCAGGCAGAATTCTTTTACTCCTGGTAGGCATTCATTAACTTCCATGTCTTTGAAAGACGTGACTCAGAGAGCATTACATTGTAGAAACCAATTACTACCTTTTGAGGAAGTATTTATGTTATTATGTATATGTGTCTCAATCAATTGTCAGTCTGTAGCACATTTACATGAAAACAGATTTATACACAACAGTTTGAGTCTGTAACATCCTGTCATCTTTCAGGGTTGTGCTTATTAGGGAGGTCTACTGAGGAAAGCATTTCTCTCCCTGTTAACATTACATTTAGTAGATCATATGGCAGACTTCTTACTGAGTCAAAGAAATGTATCCCTGGTATTTTCTTATACCAAAGAATATCGAGAATCTGTATTCATTCTCGACCTTTGAAAATGAAACAAGTATCTCTAGAAGATCAAGTTTTGCTTAGTGTCTTTGGGCAATATTATCCCCTTCTTAAATTCCTAGGATTGATTGGGAACTCTTGACCTTTAAAACACATACTTCCGCAGCTTCATTAAGGCAGTTACGTGTAGGGTATTTCAGACTGAGGCTGGGCCGCAATCAGCGGCAGCAGAGGGTGCCAACTCTCGGGGGACAGCATCATGAGTGGAAATGGATAGCACTTGGGAATTGTGGAAGAGTGAGTGGCGAGTACTGCAGAAGCTTTTATCAGCAGAAGTAGGTACCGCTCTTCATAGAGGTTAGACCCTCTGCAGCTCTTTTAAGCTCTCTGCTGACAACACAAGAACAACAAACTTTCCTCCACAGAGGTAATTTTGTGGAGTTCCCTGGGTTTCTTTCCTCACTGATAAGTTTTCCGTAACAGTAAATACCTGTGGTTTTTGTTTCTTGGTTTTTCTTTTAGAGAGAGAAAGACTTCTTTTTCTCAGGATGTTTGACCTAGGTAAAAAAAAAAAAAAAAAAAAAAAAAAAAAAAAAAAAAAAAAAAAAAATGGAGTATTTCAATCAGCTTACCCTTAAAAAGATGAAGGGGACAAAAACTCCCAGCAAATTTCATCCTCTTTAAAGGAGCACATGGCAGAAGTATTAAATATAAGAAGTTAGGATTGATCATGGAAATAGCTTTTACTCAAAAACTTACATGTTTTCACAGACTCTGTGCCCTTTTTGAAGATACCACAGAAATAACCACAGTAAAAGAGAATGCCGCTTTGACTGTAGCAATAGAATCAACTTTGTTTGACCATGAATAATTGAAGTCTTTGTGTTAATGCTCCTTTTAAGGGAGTAGTGGATCAGTAAATGTAACTTAATTGCAGGAAAAGTCTTATGGATGGAATTTATGACTGTATTTCAATGAAAGTCTTTTCATTTTTCCTTTTGGTTCAATAGAAAAAGGATTACTTACATTATTCAGTGTTGCAGCTGAAACTGTTAGCAATTCCCAGTGGTCCTGTTTTTCATGATTTTAGAGATACATATTGTGGCATGCAAGACTTGCTTTCTTATTACATTCTTTAGAAAAATTTGTTTCTTTGTGTATTATTGTTAGGTAATGCTTGACTTCTACAAGGGAATTTACATATTCAGTGTATATGTGGATTTTAAACAGGGTTGTTACCTAAGTGCAGCGGTCATTTTTAGAAAAAAGGTGAAAATATTCCCATTGAGTTCTCTCTGAGACCTTGAGAGCAGGTTGATTTTGTGCCCAAGCTTTCTTGCGCTCCCCACTGCCGGTACAGGGCTGCAGATACAGGAGACCTGTCACTCTGTTTCACAAGGCTGTGGTTTCCAAGCAGTGTAAACACATTCACACGTTGTCATCCACAGCTACATGTAAGAAGTTCACAAAAAAATTAATATCACTCATCTCCTTTGTGGTACTGTGGGAAGTCTAAGCAGAGGAAAAATACAATATTTTGGTGCAGCCAATTCACTTGCCACCTTTTCCTTCCTGGTTAGCATATAAATAATATTTAGCAAGTCTCCATTTTTGGACATTGGAAAAGATGCAGCTTGCAAGTCCTGCAAGGATGGCTAAGTCCTTTTTTCATATACTTCATCAGACATGTTCTGTGTTCAGGTATTGATCAGACAGCTTCTAAAAGATCACTGGGCACCACTTCTTTCACATTAATCTTTGTTTTACTAATTTATTATTGAAATACTAAGTCCCCAGAATCCACTCAGTATTTATGAGTAAAAGAGTACGTGCCTTAAAGTAACAACAAGCAATAAAAGGACTAATATGTCAATGACTTGAGTCTTACTGAATTAGCACATTCCTTGTTATTTTGTGTCATTTCTGTCATTATTGCAGTAATTAACGTTGCAGAATTGCATTTGTGCCATTCAGCAAGGAATGGAGAACAATAACAGTGTTTACCAGCAGCAGGAGGGAGCTTACCTTTCTTTCTCAACCCCATAAAATCTCTGCAGGCTAATCTCAATGCACAGACAGGGTGCCCTCCTACACAATGGAGACTGTCTGAAACCTCCCTTAGGGAAACCTGAGTGAGCTGATTAGATCTCTTGTCCAAGAAAGCCAAATACCCAATCCTACGAAATATAGTGGTTTTTCATTCTGGCGCACCATTCCACATCTGGGCAGGCTGAAATCTTTGTCAAATAGGTTACATCATGATAGCAATTCTGAGATAGCTGAGTGATTTAAAAACAAGAACAGAGTATTTTCAATCCATTAAACTATGAGAAATTACAAAGAAAAAACTATGTAAAGTTCTTACGTTTCCAGGTGTAGCAATATCAAGAAATTTTCCTAATATGCTATTATTACTTTGTAGCTGTAAACTGAAGTATTATATATAAATACATATTAATTTTTACCATTGAAAGTTAAATTTTTTGGGTTTGATTATTTTTAATACAAAGCAAAATATTTTTTGTGAACATCCATGTTTTAAGATGCTTCTGGTAATGAGTTAGATTCCAGTAAAGCATATTGAAATTAATTTTATTTTAAAAAATATTTCTTTGTAATTAATATAATATAACATAATATAATATAATATAATATAATATAATGCTAAATAATTGTAGAATATATTTTAAATTTATTATATTTATTTATATTTTAAATAGATATACTTTATTACATCATCTTCATGGACTTGTCTAATCTACTGTACTGGCTCCAAGAATCGTCAGATTCATGACAGAAAGGTGCAAACTCCCCATGGGCCAATGCTGGACAGCACCACATTTACATATTTAAATGACAGTCCTGATTTTCATAAAAATATACAGTATCTTTGATAAGCAAGCTTCCAGATTCACTGGATGTTTCTGGAAACAGTGTTACCTGATCCACCTTCTCAGCTTTGTTTGCCGTTATTCTTTCATGTAAGAGGTTTTCTGTGTTCTTATCATGTAATTTCTGAAAACATAAAGATGTAACTATAAAGTTCTCCTGCTTGGGTGCCCCTGAGCCATGGAGGTAGCAAAAGCAGTGATGTGCTGGCATTCTCAGGAATCACCTTGTCTTGTCCTAGTCATGACACCACAAAGTCCTACTCTACACAGAAAGATGACAGCTCTAACATTGCCTCACTCTTATGAAACTAAGTTATGTACCATTTTACTCAGGTGATGTATAGGATTTAATTTGTTCATCCCTGCGGAGTATTCACAGAAGTTGCCTTTTGGTAAGGTGACAATAGGGGCATTTCTGAAGAAAGGAGTGACCTTCTTTGGAGCTTTGGAAATAAACTGCTGAGACAACATTCAGAGTTTCCAGTCTATTGGCTTGAGGTACCTTCTACAGACTGCATAAAGCTCCTCAGTATAGTTACAATACTGAACTTAATACACACCTTTTTCTTCTTCATTTTCTGATGCCTACTTTAAAAATAGCAGTTTTCTAGTTTTTATTAATCCACTTCTTTAGCACCTGACTCTGTGAAATAGTAAGAAACCTTTGGCAAGTATTAGAGAGTATGAATACTGTGACTACTTGAACACTTGACCTTGCCAAGCATAGAACTTTTCAGCTGTATGTTGCCAGTTAGGTGCATTTAATCCAATAAAAGAAATTAGGGCCATAGCATTTGATGGAGGGTGGATATTTAAAAAACACAATGTTTTAATGTTCAACTAATTGTAGAGGGGAATTCCTTAAGTTACATAATTCAGTGTGGCTTCTTTGGCTGTTTGGTTATTACTTAGCTTTCTGTGAGCACTGTGTTTGCTCCTGCATTCAGAGCAGAGGGAAGTGGGCATTGCATCACCTTGTGTCTCAGTGTGATATTTTTGAGAAAACACTGACATGAGACTAGTTTAATTGTATCACAATGTCCTTGGGATAAAGAACATAGAACTGGTTTTGATATTCTTAAATTAGAAACCAGGAAAGTTTATTGCCACTGCTTCATACTATAAATAATGTCACCTGGATTGGAAGTGCTGCAATGGATCATTGCAAAATGCTTCTGTTGATAGAACACAGTGGACCAAGCTGGTCTAACCTACTATGATTAATTATCTCATAGGTGAATTTCACTATCTTCAAATAGTTGTTTTAACCTAAGATTTAAAACAGCTGTGATGGATGCAGATGGTATTGATGAAAGACAGTTTGTGCATTTGCAACCTGCTCTATTCACATGGTCTAGCTTGTGAAGCAAAAGAAAACCATGAACATGAAGCAAAAGGAAAATAGGTAATTTCTTTGTCCCTTCCACTTTTACTTCTTTCATTTGTCAGTGAAGTCGTATCTGAATGCATAACTTAAAATTTGATAAACTGTAATACTGAATGGCAAAACACTTTAAAACACATAGAACAAGATATTTATCCTGGTCCTGCCTAAATGCTTCTTTTAATACTAGTTTGTTTCTCCGGTGTGCTAAAATGCAGATTGTTTTTCCACATTCCATGTAGTTATGTCGTATCTTATGGTGATTTGTACCCAATACCATGTGCCAGATTTATGAATCATTAGACTCTACTCCTGAAGTGCACAGAAACAAGGTTTTCTTATCACTAAAAGAAGCTTTGTATTTTGTTACTCTACAAAGTTATCAATATGCAATCTAGAGAGAAAGAAGCCTTGTTTTGTTAAAAGATTGAATCAACTTTTCCTCTCCTTTATCGTATTTATATCTTTCAGGCAGCACAGGGATTAAGACATATTGTTCAAGTCTTGCCTCATCCCACTTGCCACATTACCTCCGAGTTCGTGCGTAAGCGGGCTCTGTAGCTTAACTAAGCATGTTGTGAACCGGTCAGGTAAACGCGCTTCAAATGAGCTGCACCTTCATGAACAGCAGTTTTCCATACCACAACACAACAGGTTCCATTTCTTCCATTAAGGTCCCAAACTTCCATTAAGCCACCCAACAAGAATACTACTTACAGGTCAAATGTGAACATCCTAAAACTTTTTTTTTTTAATCTAGAGCTGTTCTAGTTAAAAAAAAGGAAAATTAGCAAAGCATCATTAAAATTGAGAAAGGTTTTTATATTGGTCTCTTGTTCTGAAAGCATTTCTTTTTTATTTATTTTCTCTTTTAATAATTCAAAAAGTATTTTCAAAAACAAATTATGAGAAAAAACTTTTAGAGAGATATTAGTGGAAACTAGGTAAACTGGTATAATTTACATATGATTGTAAATTAAATGTCTCATTTTGAAAAACAGTATCCTTTATTACCTAAATAAATTCATATCCTTATTCTAGGTGCAGAATAAAGCTGTATTGACTATTTGCATGCTTTTCTAGCATGCAGAAAATAATCTGACACTTGAAGCTGAAGCTGTGAGTACCAATATGTTAACAAAGTGTTTCATGTTTTTCACCCCAAAAGATCATTTATTTCTGTTAATCAGGTTCTAAATATTTTCAAAAAGGCAAGAAATAATGAGAGGGGAAAAGTTATGTATTAACTAACTGTTTAATTATGTTGAATATTGTTTACCATAATCTATTATTTAATATATGTCTGAGAAATTAAAAACATTTTAAAGGACTTTGAATGCATCTGCAGATCCTAGGAATAGTATAGTTAGCAAAACTAGGGTAAGATACATAATACTGTCCTATATAATTGGATATTTTCTCTTCTGTAATATTTGATTTGACTTTTTTAATGGACATCTTATATGACTTATTTGAGAAGAGCTATTTCTGAATGCCAGCATTCTGATAGACATATGTCACTTCTAAGTCCCTACTGTGAACAGACATCAATAGCCACTGGACAGACATCACCAATAGCCACTGTCATTTTTCAATTATCATCTTATTTCTAGATTGTTGCAGCGTTGGCAAATCTGTCATTTTCTGGCTATGCCTTACCTAGAGTAAATGAAACTAAACAAACTGTGTGGAGGCAGTTGCTTCCTTGATGGAGTGAGTTCCTCACGAGGCAAATGGAAACCTCGAAGGAGGATACAGCTATGCCTTTTCACTACACTATGGAGTTAGAAACACAGACATTTCCTCATCCAGCAAGATAAATATTGTCACCAGTTCTGTAAGCCCCCAAGTGAACAAGAGATAGGAGTCATGTGCAGCCACATTTTATCAAGGCTGATCAGCTTCCTCATAGGGGAGGACTGAAGTCTCTGAGGTTGGCAGCCTTTTGTTCATTCATCTTTCTTATTGGTCAGCTTGTGATGGCCACTAAACACAATAGATATTCTAATGAGTTTTTAGTTTCAGTAGTGAGTTCAGACACATTCTCTAACTTCTGGAGGTTTTATGATCATAATTTTAAACATTTTCATCACAAAATGTTAAGTGTATACTGTAAATCCTCTTCTATGGAGTGATTGGGATGAAAAATCAAGCACACCTTCATAAGTTTTCTTGGGAAGCACCTTTCCAAGTCTTGACTCACCCTTGTACTTCAGCCTGAGGTATGTTTTTGTAATCTCTACTTTGCTGTTATCCCTCCTGATAAGTGGCATCCAGTTAGCCAGCTCACTTATGGAAAGATGTTTCATGTGTCTTCACATATTAAGTGAGGTCAAACCCCACTTAGTCTTGAGGCAGGTGCATAGAAAACCAGTGCCAGCTATTGACAGTTTTTTAAAATTATTTGTTCATTCCTAAACTTCTATTCGTGTCAATTGGGTTACCAGGCCGTTTTGAAAAATTACCCTTATTACTAAGCAAGTGAGGATCCTATGGTAATATTAATATCCTCTAACTGACTGAAAATCCTGCCTTTACTGCTGCAGCAGCTGTTTCTGATTGCAGAAAGGCTGGTTATGTCCAATTGTTGGGGGCTTTCCTCCCCAAGGGCAGACTGTTTAGATAGACAGGAGATTACCTAATTCTTTCTGCCCCTTTGAGCTAGGGTGGCTTCTTTGCAGAGATCATGGAAATGGAGCAACAAAACTGCATTACCCGGTTGCTTTAATTGGGAATTCCTGAGCCATGCTGCACATGCTATCAATGCTCTGTAAGCTGCATCTGAATGATTCACGAATACTAACAAGAAAGATCCATCAGACCACAAACCATGATAGTTAAGCAACTTCGCCATGGGAGTCTGATCAAGATTGAAATTGTCTAGATTTAACTCCAGTCACTCAACATTCAACCTCGGTAGATCTTTATGCGATAGCTCAAAGAATCCATTTTCAGTTTCTGCTCTATGTAGGCGTCCATACTGCACATAAGTTTTAAGTGTGTGCTGTAAAAGTCCTTCAAAACAGCTGTCAGTCTGTGAGTCTGTACTCTTGAATTACTAGGACTCCTCAAAATGTAACCCAAAAAAACCAAGTTTGCTGGTGCCAAGTTTAAATTAATTATATAAATTTTTGTCTTATTTTTATTATTACTACTATTATTATTATTATTATCATTATTGTTATTATTATTAAAAAAAAATAAAAGGAGGCATACAGAGGGAGTCATAAGTAGGAAAGACTGAAAACTGCATTCTTAAAATGAGCACCTCAGTTTGCTGCATGGTCCATCCAGAATTCAGGTGTCCCAAAGGAAGCAGTGTCTGCCTCCATCTTGAGGCGCAGTTCTCTCCTCTGGTTACACAACAAATATTCCAATAGACACTGCAAGTGCATGCAGGCTCAGCAGCTCAAGTGTGAGGAACTGATTGCGCCCCAGCTTGAGCTGTGGATGCTGAAAAAGACTGGGCACTTCAGTGAAAGAACCCTGTGAGTGTAACAGCTCTACAAGGTTTGCCTTAGATGTTTAGGCACCTAAGATTCACATTTTCTTGGCCATCTGAGGAATCTAGCTAACTAGACATAATTAAGCCATGAACCTTTTCATGAACCTTCTTCATTTATATCTCTACCAAAAGATGTTTAGTTCAGAAGCATCCCATATACCAAGGAATCTAGGAATTTGTTGTTTCAGTAGACAGATATCCCACTTTCATTATTTATTTTTCTCCCCATACTTAATCTCAATAAAATTGATCAACTATTACATTTTCTTTTAGAAAGGTAAATGGCTTGTTGTTAAAAACCAGTGCGTGAGACCTTATACACCAGCCTGGCAATATTACATTTGAAAAAAAGTTGAGACTTGTCAGTTAGGAATTTCAGTCAAAAATGTTGAGCTGAATCCAGTGATATACTTTCTAAAAATGTGTTTTTCATAAACTCTGTTATATTTTGTGACCAACTTTATCCAAAGGTAATTCAACAAAATCTTGGGTTTCATTACTGTATACTGAGTGGCATAAATAATACTCTCTATTTTAATAGAGTCACATAGTGACTGTTCACATTAAGTTGCTCAAATGAATGTCACAGCGCAAGTTCATAATTAGCTACATAATTTAATTTACATTTTCTAAATATTGGTTCTAACTCTAGCTTTCTTAACAGAATTCTGGAACATGTCTAATCAAACAATTACTTAATACAAATCCTGAAAGCTCACTGACCATCTCTTATAAAATTCCTGTTGTGAAGTTTTCCAGACATGCTCAGCTAAGACCATAAAGAGTAGCTGGTTTAATATGCTCTTGAATTACTATTGAAATATAAAGTATTTTGTCATTGTATGATACAAATATCTTTCCTTCTCTTTCCCCAAATGCAGCACAGAAATACCTAGCATTTTTTCTCTTTGCTTATCAACAATTCTGCATCATTTATCTAAAACCAGACAATTGATAGAGTTCTTGATACATTTCATGAACCTTTTTTATTTTTTTTTTTCAATGCGAGTCATTGACTTCTTAGGCATCTTTCTTTCTCCATGTTATTTTTCCATAATAACTGCCATCAAAGTTATATTTGCTGTTACTAGTTCTTTTCCCAGCTGTTGTCTATAATTATAACTGCTTCACAAAATGCCCTCTAAAGAGGCAGAAGGCAAATGGTTATTCTTTTGAGGAAGAGGTGTTTTGACTTCCATGGGATTGTAGACTTTCAGGACTGCACACACCTCACTCAGCCTACAGTTTATTTCTGCTTTGTCTAATGCAAAATTTGCCTACCCTAGATGCAAGACTGTTTGAGTACAGATATCGCTTAGTTTCAGGAATTATGCAGACATTGGCATTAATAGCATGAACTCTTCTGCCTCACCCCTAAGGGTAGAGCTCCATGGCACACTGAAATTTAGGTTTCTACTCTTCTCTGAATTGGGCAGTTCAGGTCCCACAGGGAACATAACCACACAGGCTCATTAACTCCTCTGGATAGTCAAAGCTCTCTCTCAGGGCCTCTGCAATTCTCCAGGATAACAATGAGCAGCACACTGTACCCTGCAGATACTGGCCTCTAAGGGCCCCAGAATCTTCTTTGAGCACCTCACAGGCAGTTGATTAAGGAGCTTATCCTTTCTTCCCCTACTTGAAAAGACACTGCATAAGAAGTGAAGGAACTTTTTTCTGACCACATCCCTTTATTTTTTCTCTCAATATCACGATTTAGTTCCAAATGAGCATTCATTGCTTGACCTCATTATACTCCTAGGGATTGTTAGCCTAGCAGCTCATTGCTTTAATGTCCTCCTAGCTTGTCCAGCCAGACCATTCCCTCTGCCATGTCCAAGTCTGTATGGGCTCCATCTCCCACCTGGCAGATCAGTATTTCACAAGACCCAAACCACTCTCTACTATGTTATTTCTCTAATCAGGAGATTTCAGCCAAAATACACAATTATGGCAGCTTTACAGTTAGTGTTTATTAACAGATCCTCAGCATAAACATTCTGGAGCCAAAAAGTGTCTTTTTTAGTAGTAAAAAATGTGGGTTTGTCTTGTATATTCAAGCAGTTAAAACACCACATAAGACCACTTACTGCTAACAAGCATTGCCAACACCGTTTGCTCTTTTAAGCAGCCAGTCTCCGCATTGGACAGAGGAGGTGGAAGTAAAGAATGGTGATGGCTCCCACTAAACTTCCAAGTAATGGGCAAACCACCTTGCCAAAAACTGTGAATGTTATTTTTGAAGTACATTAGCATTTTAATTAATCTTGTCTCATTACCTCACATGTACAGATTTCCATCTGCTCTAATAGTACATAAATAATTAAATTACATGCTGAAGGAGCATGTCATTGTCATTTCTGGCCCTTCTGTGCAACAAGTCAGAGCCAAGCAGCTGTATGACAATGGATGAAAATACAGGAAAGACTCACCTCCTGAAGCTGAGTCAGTGACCTGTTGTTCTCAAAAAGACCTGTTGTAATAAATAGCCTCTAGTTCAGACATACACTGAACACACAGAGGTCAAAAAAAAAATGGTAACAATAAATTCTTTTTCTGTATTTTTTCTCGTCAGATGGGTTGAAAATATTTGAACTGTACCTGAAACCCAAGTAATATGAGGCTGTTTACCTGAAGTTAAGGCTTCTTAAAATCCAACTAAAGATTGGGTTCAGCTACTGAGTAAGATGTCTTGTTCCCTCCAGACAGGTTGATGATTCTTAATCCAAGAATTCAAGTAATGAGCAGTTGAAGTTTGCATCTTGAAACATCTGTTCCGCCAAGTCAGCACTGGCCTTGATAAATAGCAAATCAGACTGATGCATGCAAGTGTATACACACATGCTTAAGTTAAACTTGAGGGAAAATACTTGAACAGACCTCTGCATAGACAGATTTATATAATTAATCAGTAATTAGTCTTTGTACAATGCAGACTAACTCAGGTCAAAACACAGAAAATGCAGACATGGTAGGATCTTTACCTGTTGCTGCAAAAAGTTTTTTCAAAGGTTGTTTGTGGGTAAGTTTACATACCTTTATTTAGTTGTCACAAACCTTCACTGCTATTTTAATTTACTCATCTTACAGTGGAAGAAAAATATGTTTAGCTAAAGGATAAAAACAAATCACAAGTACAACTGCATCTGCATGCTTTTAGTAATCTTAGCAAACTTTAAACAACTTTAAAAGTTTCCTTTAATTTTTAACTGTGCAAAATAAAACCTTGCGTACACCTCTCATTTTATGAAGTCTGTACCAAGTTTTGCAATGGTGACTCTCCCTGAGCCTGCAGAATAAAGGAATAATTTATTTTTGCAGGTTTGTTATAATCTTTATATCCTAAAAAACTGTCAAATCCAGTTCTGGAGTCACTCTGTTGAGAAGGTCTTTACCTGATGTGATGTGCCAATTCAATTCCATCAACAAAAATGCCAAGCTAGTTCAGGAAGGTATACACTTCACTCCCAGCAGAGCAGCAAAGAAAGCTTGAGGAACTCCACTGGAAATGGGAAGGTTTGACATAACTGTCCTCTAGAGTATACAGGGAGGTTGGTAAGACGAATCTCACTTTCTGTACATCCTTAGAAACAAACCTTTGTCCAAAGGGAACTAGAGGTATTTTCCTGATTGTAAGGCTTTGCACGCTAGAGCAGGGGTGGAACGAGATGACTACTGAAATGTCAAGAGGGGAAAGAAATCAAGATGAAATGTGTTTTTACTCAAATGCCAAACTGAAACAATTAAGGAGTGCCATTTGTTATTTCAGCAGGAATACCCTTCTCTCCATATGGTCTACCACAGTATTTCTGGTACAGTGAAATGAAAAATGGGAACTGGGCTTCCCTTTTTGCAAAGGGAGCACCTCCGCAAGCAAATCCTGAAACAGCAAGAGATAAAGGTACACAGGAATAGACTGTCATTTCATGATTTCCCACATTCGCTTCAACAGAAAGTCACCCTGCTACATTCCTTGGTGTGGTGGTGCTGGATTATATAGCGCGAGTGGCATTCACAAAGCCTGTCATGAGTTAAGATGGTACCTCATGGCTGGTGCAATCCTGTCTTCAGAGGAAAGTTAGCACGAGAAAAAGAACAACTTTCTTAAAATAAAAGCATTGTGTTGGCTCTTTTGAAAGTTAGAAGTAAAAAGAGAAACCATTTCTTCCCTTGGGAAGATGGAGTCTAATGAGTGGCCAAAAGTACAAAGTACAGACAGCTACTATTTTGCAAGAAGAAAGTTTATGCCCACTTCTCTAGTAAATTTACATGAAAAAATGAGGTGGGTATTTGCTGAATCAGAATAGGCCTCTCAATGTGTTAAAAGCTCCTGAAATTATAATCAGACATCTTCTGTGGCTTTCAAGCCTGGCTTAGTTCAGCTGAGGTCCTTGGTTTTCCTTCACTTCACCATTATGAAACAACTTGTCCATGTCTTTCCAGTCCTTCCCTATGCCTCCAAACAATACATGCAGATCCCTGTAACTCTGGCCCTACTCCTCCCACTAGGACAGTGGGACACAAGTACCTTTCCTAAGAGATATGTCATAGGGAGCCATGAGTTAGGAAACCAGAGAGCCTGTCTCCACCCTGGCCCCACTGCTGAACTCCTTTGCCCCAAATCCCACTCCCACAAGGCAGTGCTCTGCTCCTCCACTGCCAAACTCCCAACTGCCTGGGACTTGACATTTGTTCTTGTTTTCTCCTGTCTCCCCTAATGGGCATAGCACTACTAAGCGAATAGGAATGTACAGAACAAGAGAGTTCAAAGTAATTGAGTCTACATTCATTCAGAAAGCCTGGATCCTTGCCCGCTCAGAACCTGCAGCATTGACATAGTTTCACAAAGTTTAACCCTTTTCCCCTGAACCGGGTAATGTTCTTTTGAGTGCAGAGTGTTGCACTTCTCTTGCCACTGACCGTGGACACTGAAAAGTGTCCTTCACATACCTAGCTAAGTGTCTTTCACATACCTAGCTCTAGGTGTTTACCAATCAATGCTTTATTCCTCCTTTTTTTCGCTCTGGAGGACAATAACTAAAGACCTTGAACTGTCATTTTCAGAAGATGCCCAGGGACTTGTGTTGCAGAGGAATGATCACTTAGCAAAACTACTAAACATATCTGCCTGAAGTCTTACTTACACAAACAGGGTTGTGCTGGGTTGAAAACAGCTTACTCTCTTTTCTGTGGCAAATTCATCTGTTAAGGTGTAAACTCACTTCTACCTCCGTCTGCAAAATCAGTGAAGAATTAGAAATGTTCCAAAATTATTATAGCTGTAAATTCCTTTTTTTCATTGTGATTATGAATTATTTCATTATGATTTTTTTCATTATGATTAATTCTGAACAAATTCTCATTTCAATTTAATTTAGGAGATAACATTAGTTGGCAGCTTATTATTGACTTTAAATTTGTAAATAAAAATTATTTGTTCCAAGAAGTGTAACATCTAGTAGCAATGGGAATTCTTGAAATGGCCAATCAAATAATTTTTCTGTCTGGATCTAAAAGTGCATTTAGACTATCTGTAAACTAAATAGTGCAGCAATATGTAGGTCAGATAAGCAGTGAATCTGAGCAGGAACAAGAGTCTATCTGACTTGCCTTTTCAATTGTTAGTTATAGTAGAAAAGTCAAAATAAAAAATTGCTCTTTAAAAATTTTGCTGTCTTTAGTCATCTTCCACTGATTGTTGCTTCACAAAAAGACTGTAGGACACAGACCATCAGTAGCAAAAAACATGGTGATGAGATTGGATTTATTTATCTGCAGTTCAGACCTAATTACATCCTTTCTAAAAAAATTAAAACACATTCAGAGATGCTTCTGAAAATGTTTATACACAGAGCTTTACTCTGTGATACCATTCTAATTAACCTGCCAAAGCTTTTGCCAGGACAGGCCCGTTATAAATGCATATATATAAACCAAAGCAAAACAAACAAAAATAACTCAAACAAACAAATAAAATTTTTTAAATTATCTGTTTATCATTCATTAAATCAGATGGAGACAAAACATGCAAATAAGGTATGCAAGTCTCAGAAACACTTTAGTTACTACAGCCACAGGTTTCATATAAATGTCTGAAAGTTACCAGTACATGCACAACATGAGATGCTGCCTAGTCCTATGTTGTGCCTGATCTGTAAGAATTAGTTTCCAGACCGCAAAGTGTAGTACTGCTAGTTTTGCACTTTTAAAGCTGTTAAGAGAGCAGTTTATGTTAACCTTGTCATTTCAGATGGTCAAAAACATAGTTTGAAGCCTAACAGGATTGACATAAGGGACATGTCAGGTATTCAAAAAGCATAGTTTGAAGTTTAACCTTAAACTAGGGTTATGTGAAGGGCATTCACAAAAAACAAGACATGATTTTAAAATCTGATGGTTAAAACACTTGCTCCTAGGCTTGAGCGGGGAAAGAAATGCCAGTCATGAGTCTTCAGTAAAGGACACTGAAGTTGCATATTGTCTAAACGGGAATACGTGTTGGTGTTGGATGGAAATAAGCCTGCACGGCTTCAAATGCTGCGCTGACAGGAGTAGCCAGATCTACGTTAGTAATAACAAGCATCAAGAGGCTGCATATTGCTAAACAGACAGTTCGTGTAAAGAAATGTTATGCTGAGTTCTTCCCTGGTTCTCTAATTAGCTTTCTGCATACAGGCTCTCAGACATCCTACTCACTGTGGACTGGGCAGCAAACAGGAGGAGTGCCAGGCTGACCAGGAAAAAAAAATGCTTTTTTTATGTTTTAAAAAAGAACTTTGTCTGTAAATGATAGGAGGTAAATACGGGGAGGAGGAGGTTGCCAACATTTCTGTGGATTCTCAGACTCTCTCCCTGCAAACTGAAGGTGCGGAGCTGACAGGGCTGGGAGAATGGTGGAAAGTTTGTGCTTTTTTCCAAAGCTCCACTACATGCTGTACTTTTCCCATACGACGTGAGCCGGTCGGTGTTGCACGAAAGGACGGCGTCCCTCCTTTTTCTGCTCCAGCGAAACATGCGGCAGCTTAGCTCACCGTCCTGTGTCTACGGGGAAATATGTTTTGCGTCGAAACCACACCTCAAAACAAGTAAATAGAAACTTGCCTCATTTCTATGGGGGGGGGGGGGGAGGGGGGAAAGAAAAGGTTCAATCAAAAAAGCTACCTCTTTTCCTCTACCCGTCTTCCTTGTCCTCTGCGCTATTTCTGTAATATGCTGAAAAACTTCACTTTCACAGTGTACGGGGGATGGGGGGGGGTGGGGGGGGGCGGGTGGATCTGTACTGCCCGGCTGATAATTATTAGCAGCAGGCTTCGAGTACGAGTTGCCTTCAGGACAAAAAATAATAAATCTGAACGACTGCTTTTAAAACCCTTCTGAAGATGAAAGGTAGGACAAGATAGTTGTTTTAAAGTGCCCACATTAGCAGTGCTTCTTTACAAGACTATAAATAATAGTACAAGCACGAGAGAAACCTCGGCGGAGCGCCGCACTTGCTGAAAACCCGCTTCCACCCCAGGGCGAGCGCCGCGCCGGCCGCTCCTCTCCGGGGACTCTGCGCCGGGCACCGCTCCCCGGCTGCTGGCCGGGTGGTACCGCCCTGCCGGAGCCGGAGCCGGAGCCGGAGCCGGAGCCGAAGCCGAAGCCGAAGCCGAAGCCGGAGCCGGAGCCGGAGCCGGCACCGGCACCGGCACCGGCACCGCTCCGCCGTCACCGCCGCGCTCACCGGTGCCGCCGCTGCGGAGCAGGGCCGAAGCGAGCCGGACCGGACCGGGCGGCGGGGAGGAGCCGCCCATGCTCTTCGTAGGCAGGGCGGGCGGCAGGGCCGGCCCCCTCTCCGGGCTGGGTGGGGTATAGGGGGGGCCGGGGGTGGAGTAGGGTGAAATAGAGGCGGGCGTGTGTCACCGGGTAGATACCCGCCGCCAGGTACAGGCGGAGGCACTGACGATACCGGAGTGGATGCGCTCTGGGCTGGTGCTTCTGGGGAGCGAGCGCACGAGTAGCCACCGCCCGCCTGCCCGGAGCCGCCCGCGGGTCACTCGCCCTGCGCCGGGGCGGGCAGCCCGTCCGCGCCGCGCCCGCCGCCAGCCTCATGGCCACCAGGGTGCTGACCATGAGCGCCCGCCTGGGGCCCGTGCAGCAGCCCGACGAGCCTGTTTTCGCGCAGCTGAAGCCTGTGCTGGGGGCCCGGGAGGCAGCGATCTTTCCCGGAGAGGACCTGAAGCAGCAGCAGCCGCCGCCGCAGCAGCAGCAGCAGCAGCACCCGGGGGGCGGTGGCGCGAACCTGCCGGCGGAGGAGATGGTGCAGGTAGGCAGCGAGCATCGCTCACAGCCCGCCGGTGGGCACTCGGTGCCCACGCAGCCCCCGGAGCCGCTCCTTGCCCCGGCCGGAGCGGCCGCTGCGGAGCGGGCGGGACTGGGTGGGGTCGGACTGCGGGGCGAGGGCGGCGGAGACCGAACTCCGCGGCTGTGGCGGCAGCGGCAGTTGCAGAGTGTGGGCGTGTGTGTCTGTGTGTGTCTGTGTGTGTCTGTGTGTGTGTGTGTTCGTGTGTATGTGCGGGGGAGCGGTCACGCCGCCCATCCCGCCCGTGCGGAGCGGGGAGCGCTCCCGTGTTCCCGCCGGCGGAGCGCGGCGAGGCGGCCGGGGCCGAGGTGGGGTGCGGGCTCCGGAGGCAGCGACCGGGCCGTCCCAGGGAGGCGGGGGGAGCCAGGCTGCCCCCGCGAGTGTGTTGAAAGCTACAGCTGCTGCCTTCGCACTTGCCCGGCGGCAGAATTAGAGCGGCCGCCTGTCCTCCTCGCCCACGCAAGGAGTCATGTTCGGGGGGCGGGGGGGGGAGCACACGACTCACTCGTAACGGGGGACTTCCCAGGACTTTGTGCCTGTCCCAGGAGGCTGTTTAGGAGCGGATCCGCAGGCAAACAGCTGGAGGATCTAAAAGCGGGAAGGTGCCAACCGCAGCCGGGCTCCAGCCCGCCGACGGTGTCTTCTCCAGGGGCGGTTCCCCGCGCCTTACCAGGCACTGGTATTACCCGGGTCGGCGGAGAGGGAGCCCCGGTGCCGGGCAGCGCTCTGTCGGGCGCTGTCTTGCGGTGGTGTCTTCCCTAACGAGTAAATAAGTCCCTGTCTTCAAAGCAAGCTGCCCTCGACTCGTAAACAAGAGCTGGAAAAAGTAGCCTGGCATGTCGGGGCAGATCCAGATCAAAGGGACGGGAAGGCGGCTGTGTTTGTTTGTGGTGTTTACCGGGGGTCTTTGAAGAAAGGTCCTAAAATCCACTTTCGGGCAGAGTTGCTGTTTGTCAGCTGCTTTCGCTTGCGGGGTGCTAAACGGGTCTGGTATGAGCACTCTCTTGACAGGGCAGGGGGGAATGTAGCATTTGCCCACTGAAGACTGCATGGTAAATGTTTTGCCGATGACTGTACACCCATAATGTATAGGGCTCCAGCCACCCACGGATTCCCTCGCACTACTGTGCTAAGAGGGTGATTTTCCAGTAATTAAAAAGCTCTCCGGGAACCGAGGCATGGATAGGGACGTGTTTATCACACTATTAGACAACTATACACTGCATAGAATATTATTGGTTTAAGTGTAGTCCTGGAGACACTTTACACAAAGAGTACTCTGATGTAGTCAACACGTCTCCTTTTTATTCAATATTATTAATAACTTTACACTTTGGTGTTGTATTTCTAATTAAATCCCGTTCTTCTAGGGATGAAAAATCATGTAAGTATGTTAGATATATATATATATATATATATATATATATATATATATATATATATATATATAAAAACATTATTTGAAGTATTAGTATTCAGATAGTCAGCTGAGGATGTGGCTTTTACAGTTAGCATTTCAAAGAGAAGCGGGTGAAACAGATAGGCAGTCACCCTGCTCGAGCAGTGAATTCCAGAGCAGGAGATCTGCAGATTAGGCACAGCGCCTGTCACTTCTGTGCCTCGCACTGTGTTTTAGGCATAAAAGATGAAAAGTTTGTGTATGCTGAAACATCAGATCTGTCTTAATGTGTGAACACTTTGTACCATGACTTTATCTCCTTGTCCTTGATGATGTTGATCAGTGTGCTGATTGTAAAATCAAGCAGGTTTTCATTAGTGTGAGCATTCATAACTTCCTCTGTAGGTGTCTTGTAGCTGGATGAACAGTATTGCCTTTTATTTGTAAAGCCTCACATGACTTGGATGCCATCATCTTTCTTAGCTGGTAACAAATCATGTGGACTATGGTCTGTTTTGTCTTTGTAGACAAGATGTGAAATGGAGAAATACCTGGCACCTCAGCTCCCACCCATTCCTGTCATCCCTGAACATAAGAAATACAGAAGAGACAGTGCCTCGGTCGTAGACCAGTTTTTCACTGACAGCGAAGGGTTGCCTTACAGCATCAATATGAACGTGTTCCTGCCTGACATCAGCCACCTGCGAACTGGCTTGTACAAATCTCAGCGACCCTGTGTAACCCACATCAAGACAGAACCATCTTCAGTCACCATCTTCAGTCACCAGAATGAAACTACTGCCCCTGCCCCTGCTCCCACTCAGGCCCTCCCAGAATTTACCAGCATCTTCAGCTCCCACCAAACTCCTGACGTGAACAACATTTTCATCAAGCAGGAGCTTCCTACTCCAGATGTCCATCTTTCCATCACACCCCAGCAAGGCCAGTTGTATCAGCTCTTGAGCTCACCGGATTTAGACATGCCCAGCACCACTCCTCAGGCAGCCGTGATGGACTCCCTTAACAATGTCTCCATGCCCTCAGCCATGGCGGGCCTTAACACGCTCTCCTCGGCTGTTCCACAGACTGCAATGAAACAGTTCCAGGGCATCCCCCCCTGTACCTACACCATGCCAAACCAGTTTCTGCAGCAGCCGGCCACTTACTTCCCTCCTTCACCCCCAAGTTCAGAGCCTGGAAGTCCAGACAGACAAGCAGAGATGCTGCAGAATTTAACCCCTCCTCCATCATATGCCGCAACTATAGCTTCCAAGCTGGCAATTCACAACCCAAATTTACCAGCGACTCTGCCCATAACCCCCCAGAACATCCAACCTGTCAGATACAACAGGAGAAGTAACCCAGATTTGGAGAAAAGACGTATCCACTACTGTGACTACCCAGGTAAGCAATCTGTGCCAGGAAATCCCAGCTCTTGCAATAAAATAAAAAAAAAAAAAGTGTGAATAATAATGGATGAGGCTTTCTTTAGCTGTGGTCTACATCTAGGGAGAACCAAATAGTTCTTTGTCCAAGTAGAATTTGTCTTTGTCATTGTTTTGAGTGGAAGACTCTCACATTCGTTAAATAATTGGTATTCTTCATGTCATTTGTCATTCTCTTGAGCTCGTTTTACCATGTTACAAAATAGAGACTCTGTAGAAAACAAAAAAAAAAAAAATTTTTTTGCCTTTGCTAGTGTAAATCAGTGTGACTGTCCAGTATTCATGATGGAGCAGAGGCTCAGTTTGTCCAGTGCAGTACAGCTCTGTTTGAATTTTTTGGCACTGCAAGAATAATTTCAGCTCCCGGTAGCCAAGGCCACAGCCATTCTTCCCTGTTACGAACAAGAGATTCAGCTGCCCTCATAAATCCATTAAAACCATCTCTGAAAATTGTCCACAGATGGATTGCCTTCTGCACTGGAGGGGAAGAGGGATCTGACTGTAAAGTGTGCCTCCATGTAGTACGTGATCCCAGGTACAGGGTGTGCACACCCATTGTAAGCGCAGAAAGAAATTGCTGCTCCCCCTTTACCAACTCTGGGTGCCATATCAACCATTCAGTGTGCTTTACAGCAAATGCCCAGTGAAAGAGTTGTGTTGAGCCCTGGGTGACAATGACATAGAGTCTGGCTTGATCAGGTCCTCTTGGAAATTTTTAAAAAATAATCAAATTATCCCCCCCCGCTAAGTTGTTGACTTACATAGCAGGTGTTACTGTACATAGATTGTAGCAGCTATTGGCCTATATACTACATTACAAAGCAGTAAGTCAACCAGAAACATACATGGTTTTCTCTTTTCTGTGTCAAGCAACATATCTCTAGGACCATTATATATAGAATTTTGCTTCTACATGGCAAAAATTATGCCAGAAAGTATGCCACTTAAATGTGTCCAGATATTTCCCCAGCACTGAATGAGGAAGTTTAAACATAGTGTGGAATGTTTCTGTTCTCTCTACTGAAGCCTCTTTGCTTTTTTTGGTGTTTTTTTTGTTTAGGCTGCACAAAAGTTTATACAAAGTCTTCTCACCTAAAAGCGCACCTGAGAACTCACACAGGTATGTATGCACTCGCTCTCTCGCTGTCTCTTGTGCGTCCGTGGCCGACGCGTTTTCTGACAAAGCAAACACGTTGGGTCTGCCAGCTTCTCCCTGTTTTCTCTAGAGTGGTGTGGACAGACTGGCAATTTAGCTACAAAATATTTGAGAATTGGTCAGTGAGAAGCAAAATTTGTTCTATTAATGCAGTTTTGTTATACCTCAATAGAAGTCAAAATAGCTGACAACGAAGTAGATGGAAACTTTCTTTTTCAGTCTAAAATGCCATTGAAGTATATAAAAAAATCTTTTTTCCTTCCTGACTAGTGAATTAAACACAGTAAGACATTCTACTTTTGAAGATTTATCTGAGTAGGTAGAATTTTCTGGCTTGGGCTTTCTTTATAACCTTTTAGGATTATTTAATCTTAGAATTTTTCACAAATGTCATGAAAACTCCCAAGATACCTCCGTTTACTTTGTCCTTGTCATTAAGTGGGCTTTATTATTTTTTTGAAAGACAAGTGGTTCTTCATGTTTATTTTTTTTTAAAAAAGGACATAAGTTCGATTTTTTTTTTTTAATTCTGTCAGGGAAAGACATTAAAATTAAGAAAATTAAAAGTGTCAGTGTGTCACAGTTGTTTTTTGTACCCTGATCAAACTCTGCTTGCAGCTACAGAGGCTGTCCCTGTTCCTGGACCCGCGAGGAGCGGAGCTGGGGACGGTGTTGACTGTGTGTGGGTGCAGGAGCTGTGAATGCTGAGGACAGTGGCTGGGAGGTGGAACTGCCTCAGATGCTCTTCCTTCCCAAGTGTTCACCTGCTGAGGCGGGGGGAAGAAGGAGAGAGGGAGAGAAGGAAAAACACATAGCTCACCACTAGCACACCTGAAACTGTTAAGAACAGTTCTTTGCTGGGATCTTGTTACAGAACCACTCATGCTAAATCAGTGAAAATCTCATGACTGATTTTGTAAAGAAATTAAATGAAAGGACTGTGACTCCTGTTTTTAGAAGTGAGTGTGAGCCCCAGTTCTTTTATGCATGGCTTAGAATCAGAGGAAAACACGAGTCACAGTTCAGGCAACTTTGTTATTGAAGCGGACTGTCAGCCCTACGGCTGTGCCATTATTCAAGGAGTGAGTTTTCACCTAAGCTTAAATCAAAACTTGTCCAGAGCTATGGTCTAACAAAATGTTTCAATATCTCTACGGAAACAAGGCCTTCTGTTCAGCAACTATTATAAATGGATTGTTAGATTGTCATAAAGGAGTTGAGTATGTCCAGGCTAAGTGTTACTAAGGAAATCTTGTTTTCAGAAATGAAAGTTACCTGTGTTGTGCAGTGAAAAATTAAAAGCAAGTGTAGAAAATTATTGTTTTGCATTAGTGACAGACTAAACACCAACGCTGTTAAAAGTATTCTTAACATATAATCACTCCGTAGCAGTAAGGAAGGAACATTTTCATGAGGCTGTAAATCTGAGTAGTGTCAGAGAGTAGAATCCCCGTTTAATAAATAATCTGTAAATTTAAGTGCACTATTTCCACTTGCGCACTTCAGCCAGAAACTAAATACCCGTTTTAAATATCTTGATTGCTATTATAAAATAACTAGGAAGAGAGATAAAAGCAAAGCTCTAGTCTAAACATTAACACTACATAGTCAGCATTTGAAATTAATGTGTTTCCTTTTTGAAATCAATTTATATCTTTTTCTGTACCTTGAGTAGTAAAGACTTCAGGATTTACAAAGTTAGTTCTTATGCGCATAGAAATACATACCTCATGGCTAGCATATATTGCTTAGGGTCACTAATGTTTATTGTTGCCTTCACTTTTTTACCTAGAAATGTGGATAAAATGTGCAAAGGTCAGAGGAGCTGATGTATTCATGGAAACAAGAATGTTGTTTTAGATAAAAATCTAGTGAACTTAAGCAGGTCTGTAATACAAAGGGTCTTCTGGGGAGGTGAATGAAGGGATAAACTGTCTAAAGCGTGCATTACATGCAAGAATGTGAGTCCGTATCCTGTTACCTGCAGTATTTCAGAGTTTGGATTAGTTTAACTCTCCTGAATATTCACTTCATACTTGAAGATTTCCAGCAGTGATTCTGATCTCTGCCTTAACATACGATTGAAGTGTGTTTAAAGAGCCAGATCTCTGACTTAACGTTTGATCGATTAAGGAATGCTAAAGTAAAGGGGTGCAAACTCAGGGAAATCTGTGAAGTTGCTCAGCCTTCCCCAAGAGTGCAAGAGAGTCTTGCTATAGATCTCCGCAGGGATCTATGCCGAGGGCTAAATTAGGGGATGTGACTCTGTTTATCCCCCTCCCCCATAACTGTGAATTCATACAGCACTAATAAGTTTTGATTTTTCAGTTTTAAGACATTTTTAAAGGACTTTGTGAAGCTTCTACCTTCAAAGTCTAAAGCAAATGTCACGTAAGCTGTTTTAATAAAGTTGCGTGTGATATTCTTTCAAATCCCTTCAGGGATAGCAGACCTGTTTATCTGGCTAAACCCGTTCTTTAGTAATCATGGACCACTGAAGTTGTTCTCTTCTTATTCTTAGTTTCTTAACAATACCTTTTAAAATTGGCTGCAGTCTCTCTCTCATCCCAACCAGTCCCCGCCCTTCTCAGCAATCTGTCATTTTAAAATAAAAGAGCCTACAGCAAAGTTTGTCTACCATTAAAAGTCAAGACAGACCTCACGGTTTTCCTTTTGTATTGGAAAATCTCAGCCTTTTCACAGTTTTTATTTAGCAGCCTTTCTCTTCTGAAAGGCTTTCCCTGGGTTTTGTAGATGTTCTTTGGGAACAAACCTAAGGGAAATGTTTCTTTTGATAGATGGAATGTAGACTGTAGTATATTTTTTTCAGTTCAGATATGAACACACTTGTCAGATTTTATAAACTACATCTAAAAAAAAAGCTATAGGAAATGGGCAAGAGGAAAATCCCGTATCTTTTTCTTCTTAGGTGTCGCCAAGCTGTTTACCTTACACCGGGTCAGGTGGTATAAAGTGATACAGTTGTGCTGATTTAATGTAGTTACACTGGAGTCTTGCTGTTGATCAGGAATCCAGTATTCCCATTAAGAGCTAAGATAGGGTTATATATTTGTACCAGTTGCTAAAGCAGGCACACGTTTTTCTTTCCCAACGTAATGCCTTACCATTTGTTCACAATGAAATAAATTTTAGTTGGCAAACTGGCAACCCCAAAACAGAATATTAACAAAGGTTTGTGTGTTGAAAAGATACAGAACGTTTTTTGTCCATTTCCATCCAGTTCTGGACCAGATGTGTGGTACATTTTAATATCTTAAAACACTTCAGTATGATACCTGAATTTGATGATAGTTACTTCTGAAGCAGGTAAAATGGTACTCAGTATTTTAAAGTACCTATTAGAACATCTTTCAAAACAGGTTGAATTTTTGACCTTTTGAAGCAGATAGTTTCTTTTAAAATTATACTTGTTTGTCATGGGAAAAGTTTAGTTTCGTACCCAGCATTATGCAGCTGCGGTATCTAATGCATGAAGGGCTTGTGCATTTATCCCAGGCTGTTCAGCAGCAAAGCCACCTGAAAGCTCTGGCATAACAGCTGAATGTCCAAATGAAACATGTGCCAAATCTCAGGGAAAAGCAGTTACTTGCGTATTGCAGATAAACTTCATTCGGTTCTTCTACTGGCATCCAAGTATGTACACATAGATCAAGAAATAATTTAGAAACAGCGGTCCTATAACATATCCTTCTAGATTTCTTTATATGCCAAACGTTTGGATTGTGGTCACTGACTGTTGGTGTGTGCAGGCACCTTGAATACCATGTCTGTTTGCTACCTATAATGCTGCAGAGCAGCTGGCTACAGGGTCAGTGGGGGGGATTAATTATTTCTGTGCAGCTGCAGACTTCAGAATTGTGTACGTTTTTAAGAGGAAAATCTGTGATTGTTTTGAACACATCAAGGCACGCACATTGAGGACATTTTCCAGCTGCATACTGGTTTTCCGTATACAGAGTCTTTGTACAGGCATGTTCTCTGGTCACATGGTGGGCTTGCCATTAATAGTTTCTAGCATTAACTGCAGAACTATTTCATCTCTATCTATAGATCTAGCTTGTATTTGGTGATGGGAAGTGGAAGCCGAGATAACTCAAGAGAAATGGCATTTCCCTAATGAGATGCACTCAAAATACTTCCACTCTCCCTGGTTATTTCAAATGTTTATATAGGCATGGAACAGCTGCTGACATGTGCGGTTTGTCAAGGTGTTAAACGTTTTATTTTATTTTAGATCTGTGCCTCAATAGATCCAGAATTAGACCGATGGTGCATCAGAATTAGAACCAGTTGTAAGCAGTAGACTTTAGCAGTGCCTGGGACTTGGTGCTCTCAGTTCACCATACCTGTATAGGGACACTTGTTAAGGGTGGTGCCATTTGCCAGGAATTCAGGGAAGCCTGGAAGGGAAGCCTGGTTTGGAAGGGAAGATAAGTAGTAGTTGGGCTCCTGCTGGAAGAAAAGCACATTGGAAAAACATGTATGAACTCAAATCATACCAAGACTTTGGTGAGGGATTTTGCTCATGGTGTGCAAATGAGGAATGGAGGCCCCAAAAGACTCTGCCTTGCTCGTGATTGCAGCTGTAGCAGACCTTATCCTGAAATCGTGAAAACAGCAATTAAGTAATACTTCTGTGCAGATCCAGCTTCTTTGACCTGTTAAATGGTGAGTTGCATAGACTACACTTTAAGGAGCTGTCAGTAAATGCTATCATTGATAGAGACCATAAGGAAAGGTGGAAGAGAGTTAAAAAAAACTGTTGACAAAGTGCATTAAAGTGCAGTGTTGCTAGACACTGCTGAAGGGTATGTTAGTATCTTTTATTTATGAATTCTGCTAAATCCATTAGTTGCCTGTGTGAGAAATGGAAGTACATTATTTTCCTGTGCAAACCACAGTTTAAGTGAAAATAATGCATTTTTTTTCAAACACTTCATGAATGATCACAGGCCTTGGGAATAAGTGATCTGGTTCTTTATCTGCAGTCATAAGCTGAATGGGAAGTGTTTGAATGTGTTGCTCAAAAGAGGTTGAAATCTTAGCAGCATAAACAGAAATTTTATTTAAACATTACTGATCATTCTCACCGGTATCCAGCATAAAACTTCTATGAAGCAGGAATTAAATTCCGAGGTGTCAAGTGAGGGTATTCCTGTTAGATTTTAGATACTGAAAAGAAAAGCCTAATATTTTCTTTTTTATTAAAAGCCTAGAAAGTCCCTCTAAGCATGACAGCTTAAAAAACACTGTTGTTTCTGTCAATTGCTCCCTGAGAGGATTAAACTTCATTTCCAGGATATTTGATTCTTGATAAGGAAACTGTTGACCTAAGAGACCAGCTTTAAATATAGTTCATTTTGAGACCGCCCTACATAGGCTAATAGTCCCAAGATTCACAGCAATTGCCAGTGATTAAAACTTTCCATTATTTGATCAGACATTCCTTATTGTAATTAATTTCTGAGGCTTGACTGGGACGACGGACTCCCGATTCCAGCCAGGGTAGTGTGTTGCTTGTTGTTTGTTAGATGACCTGCACCTCCCATTGGTGAAAGATTAGAAACATTTAAGTAATGTCCTAGTTTAGTCTGAGTATCTTGGTAGCAGCATTCCTGTCCTGTCAGGCTGCATTATTTATATTCAGAGATCTCTTAACAACTCTGATTAAGGACATATTAAAACCTTTGATTTTGGCAAGTGTACAGTGCTTTGCTTTGAGTTAAAATACCTTTAATATATTGCTTTTTTTTTTTTTTTCTTTTGGTGTATGTGTGCATACAGTAGATGGAAATCTGGAAGTTTAGAGTATGCGTTTAATAAATTCCATTTTAAGAGCACCTCTTATCTGACTGTATAAAAGCCAGTGTTGTTGGTGAGAGAGCTAAAGAGCAGTTCTTGTACCACAGGCATAGGTGAGGAAATGTGTTCTTCAGCACAAGATGTGTAGACACAGCCATGCACCCCAAATGGCATGGATTTCTTATAAACCTACTTTAAAAAATTCCTTTCCTGTGTTTGCATATCTCCTTGAAGAGAGACCACCTCTGTTAAGACAGAATGTTATACCAAAAAGAAAATAAACCATTGCACAGGGCAGTCAAGATTCCCCACTAATCCTTGAACAGCATAAGACAACACTTAGCAAAATAAGTGTGCTTCTAGCACTGGTGGGAGTGCTGAGAAGGTAATACCTTCTGCACCTCTGTAGTCAGACAGTGAATTCCTTTGACTGTCTTCTTTGATCACCAGTGAGTTATCTTTTATTCCTGTTCATGCTTCATTTATCAGTGACTGGGCTTTGTGCTGAGCTCACAGCTCTCTGTTACAAAATTCCTTAAAATGTTGTTTCATTGTGAAGTAGTATTTAATGGTACACCTTTAGCCACTGCTATAGTAGGCAGAGATCTTAATGCATTTAGAAGTGTGCAGCTTATGTTGCTCATTCATACCATTTGTGGATGGATGTTTCAAGGACTGCGTTTGTTTTGTCACACACAGATTAAGCTGGATGTACCTGGCTTACTGTCAGTGCTCTCATCCATCTGTATCTTGGACATCTGAGAATTTTAGTGCACTAAAGATCTTTTAAACACCTGAGGGATTACTTATTTTGAAAATCCAGCTTTCTGTTCTTCCTCAAAGAAAAAGACCAAAAAACCAAAACCAAACCTAGAAGCTGCTTTTAACGATGACTACAGCATATAGCACTTAGTCAGTAAGAAAAAGAAGATCTGATTTTAGGTAAATGTTGGGAGCAAAAA
This sequence comes from Vidua macroura, assembly GCF_024509145.1. Taxonomy (NCBI): domain Eukaryota; kingdom Metazoa; phylum Chordata; class Aves; order Passeriformes; family Viduidae; genus Vidua; species Vidua macroura. Next base: position 50,848,318 of record NC_071572.1, on the reverse strand, counting down.
ACTTCTGAATGCTTGCAGACATACACCCCAGTAACTACTTTCAGGTCCAGTCACCCAGTCAGAGTTTAAAACTATGGTGCTGTGAGCTAGAGAAACACTATTGTCAGCAAACTAAAACAGAAAAAACATTTCATTTGTTCTTATTTTTTTCTAAAATTCGAGGCTATAGCATGTCAGGAAACTAAGACAACTGATGTTAATGTGAAAAATTTGAAAACATATGCACCAGAAATCTTTGAGACAACATAAATATTTTCAATAATCTGTTTTAAAACTGAACATGATAAAGATTATGTACAAAGCTGGTGCAGTTTTGGTGCAGAAACTTCTGCTTTGCTTGCCACAATTTTATCATACCTACCTGAATATTTTTTAAGGCCAACCACTTGCCGCTAGAAATAGTTCTGTAATAAGCACAAGTAATATTAAAATGAGTGCAAGACTGGAGGGGGCAGGGGCTGTCCTTATACTTTTATACTCTTATGAGCTCTAATCAGGTGTTGTGATTTTGGAGTCTCTGAAAAGTGTACTATTTGTTATTCCTTAAGGAAGCTCCAAACTTGCTGCTCTGATAGAAATTTCTGATAGAAACAAGTGAAGGCATTGGCTGGTGTAATATCTCTATTTGGATTTCTGCATACCAATAGAGTTACCTAACTTTAGGTTTGAAAATCCAGCCCTTGCTGTTTACAACTTTATTTTTAAAGAAAGACGTCCTAGCAGTGAATTGCAGAAATAAAGTCATAAAACTCTTTGATGAAATAAGGAAGCTTATTTTCTTGTTAATGGGGAGATTCATCAATAACGGAGTCTGTCAGTGACTTGTTTTTTCCAAATAATTTTAAACAGAAACATGTTCTTGAACAGAGGCTGCGTGTTGAAGATAGAGGGTGTCTTCAAAATGACCGTCTCCCCCCCACTGGTGGCACTGTGCCTTACCCAAATGAGCATGGCCATGAGGGTTGCTGCCAGCGACTAGAATTAAATGTTAGGAAAGCCACTGGTGTGTTTTGACACAACTGAATCAGAAGATAGATTAAAAGGAGAAGAGGCAACACAGTGTGTGTACTTTACTGGTCCAGACCACTCTCTTGTGGTATTGATAGGAAATCTGAACCATGGGATCTGCTGGGGGAGATTTTATCTGTTGAAGTGGCTGGCTAACATAGTATGTTATATGTGAGCATCTAAATGTCTTTTTGACATCCTTGTAATCTCACAGCATTATAAGTTGTTTTTTTTTTTTTTAATAACAAATAGACACTTTGGAAGCAAAATAGCCCCCTTTCAGGTTAAACTCCCTTATCTCTTGCTGCGTGCTTTCTTTAAAAGACTTTCCAGTCTAAACACTAGGGCTTAAAATTTCTGTGCTCAAATACAAGTCTCATTCTCATGCTCCACAAATGTATTTTTTTTTAACTGGAGAATGGATACATACTAAGAGCTCAAGAACTTAAAAATATATTTTGTGATTTATAAGCCTAGCAAAATATTTTAAACCATTGATACTGGAAGGAGGTTGTGCAGAAATCCAATTAAACTTATGAAATCCCTATCCTGTTGAAGTATAATTTAAAGGAAAGCAGCTCTGTTTCCCAGAAGTGCTGTGTATAATATTTCTGGCTTGGGAAGAAAGGGTTGGAGTGTGCTATTTGGCTGGAAATCGGTACCAGCTTCCTCCATGGTGTTTTAGTTGAACAGTGTTGACATTCTAACAAATCCCGTGGAAGCTCCCCTGAAGTGGAGGAGTTAGCTGTTTTCTTGCTTTTACAGTGAAATATCTGTTTGATACCATGATCGTGTTCCAGTAACTGAGCTGCACTGCCCTCATGTTTGATGACCAGTGGCATTCTTGGTTTAACACCCTATAGAAGCCCTAAATTGCTGGAGGAAAACCAAATACTTCTGAAACTTTACAGCTACTGTATTTCGCACAATCATTTAAGTAAACAAATCTTACATTACTATGTAGCCAACGAAAACAGTGGATAAAGAGTACAGTGTCCCTTGTTGTGTATACCTGATTTTTTTAAAAGTAAGCCTTCAACCCAGATTTCTCCGACCTTTAAAGTCAGCACAGCAAAGAAGTAGGATCACTTCAGCAAATATGTGAGACTCTTTTCTCCTTGCTTGCAGGAACTTAAAACCAAATTCTTACTTCTGCTAAATGACAAAAAGCGTGTGTATAGGTTGAGAGAGAGAAAACACTACCAGCTAGTTGTTCTTCTGCTTGCTCTAAAGGAGTGAAAAATTAATCTCCACCTACTTTTTCTTACCCCCCTTCCTCCTTGCCCAAAACGAAAACATTTGAAATTGATTCAGTTCTTAAATAAAACTTTCCAACGGAAACTAGCATTACAAACATAGATATTCAGTATTTTACCCCTAGGATTTATTCAAAATAATCCGAAGCCTCTACACTGGCACTAAAAATATATTTTCCAGTTCTCACTGTTGGCCAAAGCAGGGGTTAAAAGCAGCGTTCTGGCTTTAATTTCCAGTACATAAAAGTAACACTATTAAAACAATCTGAATAAGGCACCAGCTTGTTGCCTCTGCTCATCTCCTGAGCAGCGCTTGGTTTTTAGCTCAGGTCTGCAGATGTCTTCAGCAAAGAGGAGTGCTGCTGTTCTGCATGGCACTGCCTGAGCTTTTCCCCAGAGCAACGCTGTTGTCCAGGATGATTCGTGGCTGTGGCAGGCAGTGATTGTGACCATGACAGTGTGGTGAGTTTCTAAACAGCATCTCTACAAAGTTGAGTGCCCTGGAGTTTGATGGGGGTTCTGGCCGTGGGACTCAGCATTGCCTGGGAGGCTGTGGCACCCAGCAGGGCACAGGGATCACTGCTGCCCAAGACTGCCAGCATGCCAGCACTTCCTCTGCCAGGAGTCTTCACAGCACCTGATCGTGTGTTAGGAAAAGTTTTAACAGGGGACAGCTTTTTCTGTTGTTGTTCGGACTCTGACAGGGTCAGGTGTCACCTACACAGGACAACTTTGAGGCTGCTTTTACCGTGCAGCATAGCCCAACACTCAGTGAAAGGTACGTGTACTTCATACCTCCTCAGTGCCAGACTTGGAAACAGATCTTAATCTCTGGGTCCCCAGTTCCGGTCTGGTCTGGATATTCCTAGGCTTTTGTTAATTAGTGCTGTTTTCCTGCCTTCTTTACCTTCTCTGTCATTCCTTGGATAATTTTGCAAAACACAAGAAGAAGCATTTGGAGTAGATGGAGGCCTGACTGTATATGCTCTCCGTGGACAGTGAGGGTGTCAGGCTCACAGAACTGTCAGTTCATTATCAAGTATAATTTGAGTGAAAACTTTTAAAGAAGAATTTAAAGGAAATAGGGAAAAGGAGAAAGAAAGGAGGAAAATAAATAAATACACTGTCTCTAAATTAAGAGATTTCAAATACAGGAGTAATACTTTTGCGTAACCTCTGCGTGTGCACGTGTGCTTTAGCTCAAAGATCACCTCCCTGGTGCTGCGCCTTTGGATCAACAACACAGGCTTTTACAGCCTCCATTGTTAAATGAATTAAAGTACATTGAGGATCATCTATATAGTGCAAAAGATCCCTCACTGAATAGGGACCTTTCCTGTCATTCTACTGTGAAGACCAAATGTGTTCTCATTGGTGTTAGAAAAGCTTTACACACCAGGTTTGAATGAAATTTGTATTTTTGCCTACAGTATGTGTTGCACGGAGCAAAAAAGAACCCTATATGGTAAATCACTCCCATCTTCAATCAGCATCAGAATTTACTCTGAGTAAATTCAGAATTGACTCTGAGTTAATTCACTTGTGACAGAAATATGTGATGATTTCTGTTCTGATTTGTGACCCACCAAATAATTACAAATTCCATGAGAGGTGATGTCTTTCCTAAGGGATGTTATGTTTCCACCAAGACTTCAATAAATCCCAAATGCTGTTGAAGCAAAGAGATTGTTGGTTGGGTGGGTGGTTAATTTTTCTTGAAAAGGTCTAGTTCTGGTTGTGACAGCACCTGCCAGTACAAAGTCACATCCCCATTATGAGCAAAGGGCTGGTTCTGCACTCAGTAGTAGATGAAAACTTTCTAGTTGATCAAACGAAGCAGTAGAAATTCACAGACAAAAGCCGTTTCATAATTTCTCCTGTGTGATAAATAAGTGCCTCTGAAGTAATGTTTTGGAGCTTCTCAATTGGTGTTACCTGCATAACTGATGCAGAATAAGCACTCTGATTGCAGGATACTGGCTCCTCTCTTTCTTCCTTGTTACGTGTGTGGTAGTAAAATAGGGAAAAATAGGAGGCACCTCACCCTGCATTAGGATTGAGCTGTCAATGTAAAGGTTTGGGACCAGTGGAGATGTAGAAAATCTGTAAAATGGATTAGAAAGAACTGTTTGAAAAGCTCAGCTTTGGTCAGTTTCTGTTCCAAATGAAACTACTGCGAAATGCTTTGATATGCTCAGTTTTCTTTATCTTCTTGACAAATGGGTCAAATTAATACAAAATATATAGATAGCAATTCACTCTCGTAACTGCAAGGTGTTTTTGTCAAGCAACATCAAACATCAACCTCTTTACTTTTATGCTTGTGTGGTGGCATCATGCCCACGCAAGCTCCTAGGCAGGTGTACCTGTGTAAAATTCTGGTTTCACGCAGAAGTCATCATGGCTTTGTGACTCTATATTTCTCCGATTTCAACAAACACCTGTAAATTGTAGGCATGCTTAAAATACTGTGTTCTAAAATGGATGAACGTGAACATTTCAGGTGCCTGGGCCAGTTGCTGCTGTAGCACAACAAGTTTTGAGATGCCATGTGCCTCCTGCATCAGTATAGACTGCTGAAGACAGCAAGAACTTGCCATCTTAAAATACAGCTAGTTAAGCACCTGATTAAAAACATTTCATTCTGAAAATGGGTGCTTTGAACTTGGAGGTGCTTTCTCCTATTTATAGCTAGCCCCAGGCAGGATACCACAAGTTTTTATTGCCTGTGACATTTTAGAAAATACTATCCCCGTTGTGTTTGTAGCACACTGTGCCCCTTTCTTCACATGTCAGAAGCTCTTGAACAGATCTGCATACTGCGAAGAATCCTTATAGAAGTCTTTTTTCCCATTTCAGACCTCTTAACTGTATAACTTAACTTACTGATTTTTGGAAGATGCAAGTGTAAGTTACAAACCAGGCTGGATTGTCACATGAGACTGCTTTTTTCCCCCCTACTCCCTCTCATACTGTGATTAGTGTAAAGGGGTGTGTTTTGGTCTCATGCAGGCTTTTTAACTCTGCATTTCTGTACCATAGCTCTCTCCAATTTGCATGTTGGAAAGTTTTGTACATTTTAATGAGGTATTAAATCCTATTTTCAAGAGCAAAATCTGCTGGAAAAAAAAAGGGGCTGTTAGTTTGGGGCCTGATGAATAGAGCTGTGAATAATTAGGATGTGTCAGCTCCTTGTTTGTAATGGAACAGCAATGCCATTTAGTGTGGACTCACGTCGGTTTTCTGCTGAGGAGTGGCAGCTGAGAGTTCCATTTCTGCATGCTGTGTTTCAGGTGAGAAGCCCTACAAGTGCACGTGGGAAGGCTGTGACTGGAGGTTCGCCCGCTCGGATGAACTGACGCGCCACTACCGGAAGCACACGGGGGCAAAGCCCTTCCAGTGCGCCGTCTGCAACCGCAGCTTCTCCCGCTCTGATCACCTGGCGCTCCACATGAAGAGGCATCAGAACTAGGAGCTGGACTGGTTGTTGAGGCTGTTCTGTATCTATGCAATTTCCTTTGACTCTCGACATACAACTGAATTGAGTTGAATTTTTGAGTGTATCCACTTAAAAGAGATCTCAAAATGAACTGGAAATGTATATTTTGTATATTTATGCAGAAAAAGGGAAGACACTGTATCACAATTACCAGAGTGTTCAGTCGTTTGTTTGCTTTCATGATGTATATGGCTTTAGTCAGCAGGTTTCATCTCTTTACAAGTATTATATCTCAACACATTGCAGCTTTATACTTTTTTTTTTAACTCTTGCAGTGTTTTGACCAAAGCACTGTCATTATTGTGACAATGTTTAGTAAACAAATTAATGAGAGGATGCAGATGAATGCACACAGTGGAAAAGCCATGAACTGTAATCTGTCAGGTTTTTACTGGACATACTTAAGTACATGTTGGTGTTTTTTTTAATGTTAAGCCATTCTGTGGATATAAAATACATAGAAAAATTCATAAACAGCCATAGAACAAAGCATTTTGTTCTGTGTGTTGCATGTTTGCTATGACAAAGATTTTGTAAATATGCAAATCAGCTTTTTAGGTTTAATACAAAAGTTTTCTAAGAAACATCTGAAAAAAGCAGTTGTTTTACATTTGATAACATGGCACATTTATAAAAAAAGTTACTTAATTACCTCTCAAAATAGTACCAATTTAGTCAGATGATGTTTTGTACCTGTTAACTCAAAGGTGTGCACTGAATATTCAAAGCAGGAGTTTGTTTTCAAATTGCATAAAAGGGCAAAACATGGAGAATGAACTGTAAATTCAATGTTGGAAGCTGAAATAGCGGGGATAATTAAAATGAACACAGAATGTTAAACCTCCTCCTATAAGCTAAACTTAGTATCACTTTAAAAAGAAGGATTTAAGATGCAGTTTTCATACACAGACATATTAAGCTAGTTCAGCACCAGTATGATCTAGTTTCATGTGGATATTGGATGTAATTTACTAGAAGGTAAAGGATACAGTAATTTTTTAAAAAATTACAGTGCAGTTTAGTTAATCCACCATTCAGATTGACACACACAGAGGGAAATTTTCTGCTTACAGAAGTAGCTGAAACTCCACTGAAGTCAATGAAATGGTGCCCTTTATGCTAACAATGACTTTGATCCACCGTGCTCAGCCTTGAAATTGTAGATGGAGGGCCAAAGATGAGGTTAGACCAGGTAGGATTTGGCCAGACAACAGGAGAAAACCAAACAAACCTAAGAAGTGTCTGAACTTCACAAGCCGTAATATTAAGCTGTCAACCAAAGGCTAGAATAGACAATCAAAGTACCAAAAAAAAAAAAAGGGTCTTGCAGGAAAACCTAGCTTTGTTAAAACTGTTGTTTGTCTTTATTTATTTGTGGTATATGATAGACTTTTCTTTTTTTAAAACAATTTTACGTATACTTGATAAATTATAGTTTTGTTTGTTATGGTTAGAAATATTGCTCTCAGTGTAAATAGTTGACAAACGATGTAAATAATTTTGTAAGGCTTCAAATGTTTATACGTGGAAACACATGCAGAAATTGGTTGCTGTTTTGCTTCTTTTGCCTCCCCCCTACCTTATTTTTGTATTGTGGTATTTCCTATGCAAATGATGGAGCAAACAGCTGTATAGTTGTAGAATGTTTTGAAAGAGAATGAAATCGTTTATATATAAAGACTTTTTTTTTTTGCAAAATAAAACAAAGTGCCTAATGTGTGTGTGCGTGCATGCATGTGCTTTCTCTAGCTCCTGACAATGAAAGTTCTGTGTTTTGCAGTGGGAGCTGGAAATCATGACAGTATTGAGCAAAGAATGTCTGTTCTACATAGGGACTGCCTCTTTTGAAAGTACATGGCACTTCTGCATCTTGCCCTGATGAAAATGATAAATGTGAAGGGATAAGGGTTGGTGCTTTTCTGCCATCTGAGTTTAAAAGGAAGTGACCGGTTGCCTGAAAACGGTTGCAGTTGACCATCCACAGTAGCATGATTGGAAATCAAAGGCAACCTGTTGAGTGTATAGAAATATACAAATTCCTTCACACTTTCAAAATGGTTAAAACCTATTCACACTCATCGACACTGTTGCCCAAAAGAAATTTCTCTCCAAAAAGGTCCTTTCTTGCCCTAGAAAGGCAGGAAGGTCCCACAGCAGCACTATGCAATATCAGCACTATGCCTACCATAGCAGTGTCTTGTTTTCAGTGTTTCTCCCTTGGAAGTGGAAGTACAGTTCACATGAAAAATTCAAGTGGTTGTATATGTTCATCTCTGGGGGTATATCTCTCTTCTTTCCTCCAAGCTTCAAGAGAAAAGGCATGCTGGGCTTTTTAAAAGAAATTTATCTGAAAACCAATGAAAGAGTTGGTTTAAATATAGTTTACTAGCACATGTTAATATTCAAACCAATCATTTATTCAAAACACTGTTATTGTCTCATAAGCTCTGATTCCTAAATCCTTTCTTGAAATTCTATGTTTTTTCCTTACAATCAAACTTTGATTTTTCTTCAGTTGATTTTTCTCTCTTAATTATTGTTGCTCATATGTCATCTAATCCCTCCTTTTACAATATAGCTAGGATGATATTAACCAAGTTAGTGAAGACCCAGTTAACTGCTGAGAAATTCTCCCTGCATCTCACCTAACTGCACAACTGCAAAAGTAAGCAGAACAATGTTTTGGAGCATAAGGAGAGAGAGCTCCCAGAAGTGTTGCTGTGCTATTACTCTTTCCTGGTCCAGCCATTAGAAAAACACCCAAGTTTCTTTGAGGCATTTCTGCTCGGAGAAGAAGCTGGAAATGAATTGGGCAATTGTCCACATCACTGAGAAAGAGCTTCTAGAGCTTATTTTGCTGAGTACCAGTGGCGATGGGGGCATTGGGATTGGCAAGCTCCTCTGTTCAGCTCAGCTCCTGGTCTGAGCTGGACTGCTGGTGGGTTTGGTAGCCCCTGTCTCCTCTTTGCTGAGTTTTGTCTCGAGTGGATGAAGGCAGTGCTCACTACTCTGTTTCCCAAGCTTTTTTCACAATGAAAGCCCGCTGATTGCATGGTTTCAGCCTCCAACGTTGCCTCATACTTCTTTTAGATGTTTCTATTGCTCAGCTACCTGGTTGCATAAACCAGCCTAATGGCTTCATATTAATCTTGAATGAAAGGCCATAATTAGGCCTGTCTACTTCAGCAGCATTTAACCTAATGCAAACAGAGAGAGAGAACAGACCCATACACGAGAATATTACAAAACCTAAAGTAGAGGGGCTTTCTGTTCTGGCAAGCACTACAGCTGCAGAGAACAGTATAAATACAGGAGTTCAACAGCTTGCCTGGTCTGAAAATCTGCAAGAAGCACTGTTACCATAGCCCCTGCTCGGGTCCTTTACAGCACTTGGCACAGAGTCCCCCAAGGTACCGAGGCTATCCTCAAGTTCAACTCTCCAATTACCCTTCAGAACCCAAATTATCATTCCATGTGAAGAGAGAAAATCCAGTGGGCCAACTGGTTTTTCTGGTGGCCACATGAACAACTTGTCCTCCGCTTGACTGGGGGCTGAGTCCCTTCCCATGGTTTTCGATGTGACTTTACAGCCTGATCATCCACAGAAGTGCCTCTGCCCATTTGGGAACCTTGTTACCTTCATCACATAGGATCCTTGCACAGATCCTTGTTTTAATCTGGTGGGTAACGAGGCTCTGTCACGCTCTGCAGCTACCATAGTCATGTTGCTATTGACCTTCATGAAGAGTCCAGTTCAACAACTTACTATTAGCCAAAAGAATGTGGTTGATTACTCATGTGCAGAATAATGTATCCTGGCACTTTGAGTGTGTTAGGACAGAGGGAATTTATTGGCCACTGTACATAGCAGAAGCAGCCCAATGGATATGCTTTTAATAAAACAACTGGCATACTTTGCTTGTGTTTACTTATTCCTCCTCTCCTGCACTACTAACCATAAGGTTGTTGTTGTCATCTACAATGACAGCTCCCTCACCAATGCTGCTTATTTGAGATTTGGGATTTGAGCAGACTCAGGCCACCGGAGAGCCCATGGAGACCAGGCAGAGCCCAGTCTGTCTACAACAAAGGCCAGTCTGTGGCAAATGAAGAGCACCTTTGTTCACCAGATTCCTTTGATGTTGTTATTGTCCTTTCTAAAAGTAGTTGCTGTTTATATATAAATATGTATATAAATATATATTGAGGGGGGGTGCATGTTCATTTGCACATTCAGTTCAGTTCTGAATTATGGCACATACTTGCCTTTGGTGACCTGTCACAGCAGCAAGCTCCACAGGTTAGCTGAGGAGAAAATGGGTACTCCATGTCCATTCCAAATATCCAAGGAGCTGTGTTCCCTATTATGTGTACTGTATTGAGAAAGAAATGTAATGATGAATTTCTCTTTCCAAGGAGTAGATAATTTCTTTATTTTGGAGTCTCCTAAATGAGGGGGGAGGGAGGGGAGGGAGGGAGATATGGGGAGACAGAAGGGTGGTTACATTACAGAGACAAAGTGAATTCACACTGAAAAAGAAAGTCACTTCAGCTAGGCAGGTTAGAAACGTGAGTTATTTCTGCAGGAGAACCTGTTCAGGTGGTAACAGGCAGCATCCTGAAATGAGGTCTCAGGGATAGCTTGCAGGCTTCCTTTCTCCACTTTTCCTTCTCAGTCTCTGCCCTATTTTGTTTCTGCTTAACATCAGTCTCGGGCTTAATTAGTATTTCCAATTGCTTCTGTAGCTCCAGCTGTTGTTCCTTTCCACCCAACTGGGCAGCTGCGGTGACAGGCTTGGGCCAGTGCTGCCCCAGCCCTGCTCTGCCTGCCTGTGGCCCAGTGCTGCACTGGTGCTGGCTGGGGCACACTTCTCACCTGCCTCAGATCTGAATTTGTGGCATAAACAATAACAACGTGGCTTGTTTGTGTTCTGCCAGTCTCCCTGTGCTGTATAACAGGGGCCAACTTTCTCCTGTATGTGCAGTGCTTGTGTCAATACACAGGACATGCTGTGTCTACTTTTGCACTTAATGTGATCTTTTATCCCACACAGTGCTCAGGAACCTGATTAGAGCCTTCTCCTTCCCATGGAATCAAGCAAAGATATGTGGTGCCAAGGGAGATTCTCTGCTTTTGAGGCAGCACCTTAGAAAGGGTTCAGAGTGGAGTCATGGGATATCCAGCATTTGTTTTTGTACTGGCCTCCCCATTTTCCTATTTCACTCTTTTTACTGTAGCAGAGTCAGTTCAACAGCTTTGGCTACAGGAAGATTTTGAAAAATGTGGTTTTTCTCTTTCTCAAGTAACAAGGAGTCACACTGGCTGATTTGCCATCTCCTCTGCCTGGGAAATCAAAGTCTCAAGTCTCTTCAAAATAATATCCCCAAAGGCCATTTCTCTTCCCAGCTTCAGTTGTTGTTTCTGTTTATACTTGTTTTGTTTAGCTGGCTATTGTTATTGTGGTTTGTCATTATTTCCAACCCATTGGGGTGGATCACTAGACCAAAAAAAGGACATAGACCCCTCAGAGGGACCAGAGCCCCAGTCTCCCAGATCAGTACCCATGCTGAGAGGATGCAGACTCATCATTCTCTTTTGCAGTCCCATGAATCCTCCTGGCTGCTTGAGGAGAATGAATGCAAATGCAGTGAGCTCTCACTGTGCCCCTGAATAGCCATGGCCTTCTAGATATCCTGGGAAGTTGTGGATGTGTGCTTTTGGCTTTCTCAGGGCCAGAAGGAGCCAGTACTGCATCTCCAGCCACTGGAGCAGTATCCTGCTTCATAGGTTACTCCATCAGAGAAGGGAACTATCACCATATGCCTTCAAGCCAGTGGCTTAGCAAAGAAAAACAGCAGCAGCTTGTGAGAAACTTCATGCTTCATGGACATGTAGAAAGTGAGCCAGAAGTGTGCCTTTGACATCAAGATCCCAAGAGGATTTCAGCAGGGTAACACCTTGTTTCTGGATCCTGAAAGGGGATGAGCATTGAGTCCTTAACAGCATGAAGCCTAAGGCTCTGCTAGAAATCTACAAAAGCACAGCTCTAAGACCCCCATAAGGAATTTTAATCTCATAATTTTATCAGAATTTAAACTGTAGGGCCAAACATTAGCAGTATGAATGTTTTCTGGATTGTGTGCTTACATTACACCCCACCATAGGTGCTAAATCCCTTTTAGGTGGATCAGATGTTTTGTTTCTGTGAGAAGAAATGTGCAGCTTCAGTAACTCACATGACTGAAGCAGGCTTGAGAAATCTGTTTCTGCAGGCTGTGTTGGCACCAGAGATGGCTCTGAGGTCTGGGTCTGTGGGCGCAGCCTTCTTCTTTGGTGGTGTTGGTACAGAGCTGGTACCACTGCCACCACTTTATAGGTGACTCTGGGCACCTTGTACACTTTGGGCTCGACTGGGCAACCATCATCACTGATTGAAATAATATGCTGAAATAGATTTAATTTGAAAAATCGGCTGTATTTAAATATGACAGAAAAGACGACCTAAAGTCTTAGTGTATTGCTCTTGAGGAGTTTTCACAACAAATTTCTGGATGCCAGTCTTTTAATCTGCAGTGTCTCCTGGGGCAGGATCCAGATTTGGTCCTTCAAAAGATATTTATCTTCCAGTTTCATTTGAATACAGTAATATTTCTGCTGCGGAAGATGGCAGAATTCCTGCCTGATCAACACCATTTCCTCTGCTGCCCATTATCAGCCAGTAAGAGCCTTACATGGTCCAAACCTTTCCCCTCAGCCCATCTGTGGTGAATCCCTTAAATGAACACTCAAATTCATAAAATGTTGGTAAGAAAAAGCAATAGAAATATGTTCAGATACACTTGAAGTTGAAATTGGTTTGGCTTGTTTTTTTTGTTCTCTGTGTTCTCATGTAAGTAATGAAATAACAGTAGTTTTCTTATACAAATATTTATATGCTATTACTAAATTTACCTGTGGTTTCCCCTCCACCCCAAAAAATTAATAAATTGCTGTTTTCCTAATACTGTGTTTGGTTTTTCTCCTGTGCTGTTATCAAGCCAGAACTAAGAGTCATTCCTCCTTTGAAGAAGCTCAGACAAGTGGGTAAGCCAGGCTCAATGTCCCGGGGGGAAAACTTACTTCATTTCTGAAACATTAACAACAGCAATCAAATGAAATGTGAGTATTTTCAGAGTACATTCTGTGCCTTAGGACATTTAAGCTAATTTCTTGAATAAAGGAACTTTTCAGTAACCTTAAAGAAGCGTGCCCCGAAAAGACAGTTCTGAATACCAGCTATTTCTGATATGTACCATCTGCAGACAAATTAGTCTCAGGGATCCCACATGTTCCTGTTTCATCATCTTCAGGAGATTATTTTGTGTATTTATGTTGTATAGCTTGCATATAGCAACTGGTAGATGATCCTTCATGTGCTTGTGTCTGGGATTGCTGTTTTGTGATGGTCCCTTAGAGACAACTTCTGCTGTTTCTTCTCCCTGTTGCTCACTTTGTCCCCAAAGTGGGGAACGGGGTTTTATCTGGTGTCTGGTGACTCAAAAGAGGATGATCATCTGACCCATCTTCAACTTGTTTCCAAGCAAGTATTCTTTCCATGTAAATACCAACAGCCACTGCTGCCATAAGGTGTGTGGGTTGGTGCACCTTACCATGCCTAGAGAAACATCTCTGACTGCCACATTTACAGATAAAACCAAATTACTTTGAACTGTACACTATTTGCACAGCTGTGGCTGGGGATGGTTTGGCCCATGCCTGACAGACACCTGATTTGAATTGTTTCCCAGTGCTCCATGTAAGTGCAGAAAGTTTCTATCTGCTCCATCTCAGACTTCTAATCCTTAATGCCATCAGAGAATTGGCAAAACGAACAGATATTTTTGGGGTTTATTTTCCCAGAATGTCTCATTCTTGCATTTAAGCCTGAGCATCTGAAAAAAACCATGCTCAGCAATTGATGGAAACAAATCAGTCTTACAGCCAAGGCAATGCATACAATCAGTCTACTAGCAAATGTGTATGTTTATGCCGGCAAGATGGATAAGCAGCTTTCTCCTTGCAACAGTGTAGTTGTACAAGCCTTGTTTGAGCAATCGGAGCTGTGTCTGTACTCGTAGATTAAACACGGTTGGGACTGTTCCCTGGTGCTGAGGCCAGGGGAGATGGAAACAGTGCATCCATATTCCCAACCTTCTCTCTCCTCCTTGCTCTGCACACAAGCCGCCTGTTGAGAGTGGCCCCAGCCCATGCCAGCTGTTGGCCTGCGCTTGGGAATTGTTTGGGAAAGTTGGCCCTGGCTCTGCTGTGCCAGGCACTGGGCTAACAATTAAGCAGCAGAGACAATTGCCTTCCAGCGCCTGGAAACGTTCCCCAGAGCTGTTTCATTTACCAGGATGGGCATTAGCTTTGGATTCAAGCTTTGGCAGACTCAACTTGGCTTGCCCCTGACTTTAAAACGAGGGAAGCAAACAAACAAAACCCCATGGCATTCAGGGGAGCAGTTCTGCTGTATGTGGTCCTTCTTAGAGCCTGAGAAATATGCAAATACACAGGCTCTATTGATTTGCTTCAAATTGCTCTGCATTGACAATAGAATAAAGACAAAAAGCAGAAATTACCCAGAAAATTGCTTCACTATAATGAAACAGGGAAAAAGGAGTATTTTATTTAAATTAAATTAAATTAAATTAAATTTAATTTAATTTAATTTAATTTAATTTAATTTGTTTTATTTTATTTTATTTTATTTTATTTTATTTTATTTTATTTTATTTTATTTTATTTTATTTTTATTTTTATTTTATTTTATGTTAGTTTGGTTTGGTTTGGTTTGGTTTGGTTTGGTTTGGTTTGATGAGTGACAGAGCTTGAGGAAGAAGCCTAGTTGCAGGGTTCAATGGAGAGGCTCTGCAGGGCGCTATGTACAAAAAAGGGGAGGAAATATTCAGAAATGTTCCTTTAAAAAAGGGAGACAGAGACAGAGAGGAGAGAAAAGAAAAGGTCTAATCCCTTTGAAGCTTGCAGTTTTATGAGAGCTATGTCCTTGGGAACTGTGCACCAAAGATGACTAGAGCCGCTTCAGGCTTTGCAAAATTACTACAAACATAAGGTAAGTGGCTTTATCATAAAATTGGAGTGGCCATTAAAACTTCAAAGGAGAGGTATGACCTGAATTTTACCTGTCACAGTCTGGAGTATTTATTAGAGGAAGATTTGATTCCTTTCTTTAGTTAACAACCTGATACTCACGTGAGGTCATGAGCCAGATTATAGTTTTCATTGGTGGGTTGACAGATTAAATGTTAATATTTTATTGCTCCTGACCTTGGGATCCATGAACCATTGGACAGGTAAGAGGTGAAGAAAACTCAACCTGGCTCCTTTAGGAATGAGAGCATATTTCTAATACCTGAGTGTGGTTGTAGTGGTAGCTATCCATTGACTAGCTCCCAACTTGTCTGGCTTTGACAGAACACGTACCTTGGAGGATGTTAGGGATGGTAGTGCTTGCTTTAGGAGCCTTGCCAAGCAGTGACACTGCCCCTTTACTGAAAAAAAACTTGAAATTAGAGTACCTCAAAGGAGGGGCAGATTCAGCAGTCAAAATGGTAGTGAAAGATGCTGTGATAAAGCCACCCTTGTCCAGGAACACCCATGTGTTTTTCAAACCATGGTCCTTCCTCCTAAATCTGCTGCTGGTTGGCTTTGCTTGAGCCAGAGTGTTTCAACGTCTTGTCGTCTCACAGGCACAGGTGACTCCTTCCTTTCATTCTTGATGGTGCTGCCAAGTTGGTCACCTCTTCTACTACCTTGGTTCTTTCTCATTTTCAATGTTCTCTTTTCCATCTTTGAAACTCTTCCCCTAGAGACAGGTCTGCGTGGGGCTTCCCACCTTCCCTTCCAGTACTTTCTGTTATTCTTTTGCCCACCCCCAATAAGTGTTTTTAATGTCCCTTTTAAATGAGCAATTGTCACACAGACCTTTGGCATCCCAGTCTGCTTGCATTGTACCCTAGCATGCACTTGTGGGAATATTCTTGCCTGCAGCTGTGCTTGTAAATGATCAAAATAGTTTTACTAATATTTGCATTAGACTGAGATGCCTATTGTTTTAAGAGAACACAGTAACAGCATTTTAACAGTACACACGTGGGGTCTTCTGTAAAACTGTTAATCTGTACATTTCAAAGTTAGTGAAGTAAATTCTGCAATGTCCTGTCTGAGGAAATAAAAGTATTATGAGCTACCTTGGCTGAGGCCAGTTGAGAGCAGAACCTGTGGGTGTGCATTCTGAAACAAATACTGGCCCTCGTAACTATTTGCAAATAGTTTCCTAGATACAGATTTAAAATTGAGGTTCCAGTGGTCTCTAGGTGCCTAATCCTGGACAACTGTCAAGATGGCAAGCTTGATAATACTTCTAAAGGTATCTCTATGATCAACTTAAGAACTGTGGTCCTTTTGCTTACTAGGTCTAATGATGGTGGTAGCCAGCTTTTGCATCAAAGGCTTATTACAGGACTCCTTCTCCAAGGACTGAGAGGTCCACAAGATATTTTACATTATCCGCCTGTTGAGGTGCCACTAGCATGGCATCTCTGGTAGCCTAGTCATGGGAGACAAGGAAGGGTAAGGAACTCCTTGAAAAGGAAGTCTGTAAGAACAGAAAACTGGATTTGTGTCAATTTCTAAGCCAGTGATTGCTATGGTACATAGAAGTAAAGTAGACATATGAAATCTAGAAGGTATTATTTTAAATGCAAAATTGTCTACAGACAGCCCTATGACAGGACTCGCTCGGACCTCTTCCAACAGCGTGATTAAACTTGCAGATAAGGTTGCAATCTTTGAAATAAAAGAAAAAACAAACTACAACAACAAAGGAAAATGACAACAAAACAAACCCAACCCAATCCAAAAGAAAAATCAGCAATCTGGAGGTGAAAGCCTGTTTCACTAGTTGAAGACTAGACTGTGTCCAAGCCATCCACTATTCAGCACTGAAGTGACCAAGAACTGCAGCTTCCTGAGTCTTCAACCAAGATGTCTTTATCTAGTCTCGTCACCTCCTCTTTAGTGACCTAAAAACCATCACCTCATCTCTCTTGCTCTGAATCATCCTCTTTCCCTCATCTTCCCTTGTTATGTCCCAGTCCTAGCACCAGGTTATCCTGACCATTCATGGCCTATCTTTTCTTTCTTCCTTTCTCCTCCCTGTTGGAGCTGTGGTCAGTCTGGCTGGTGGCATGGCTGGATGTCCACCCCAGCTGAGGTCATTTCACCATGTTGCTACCAGGAAGATCATTCCTCTTCCAAGATTGCAAGAGAGTGACTTATCTTATTCCTCACCACAGCAGGCTCATTGCATTCCCCCTGCTTTCTCCTACCACACCAGTATCCCAATCCCCTCACATAAGGAAAACCTGGGATTAAATTATTCCACCACAGCTATAAGCCACAGCAAAACTGGCCTAACTGGTGGGAGACCAGACAAATAGCAATACAGTGGATCATGTGTCATGGGTACTTATAGAAATGAAATGTCACAGCACTCACATAGGGAAGGAAGACTTGGTCCCAGGCCATGAGGTGTAAAAAAACTTTGCTGGAATTTTTGCCAGTTGAAACTGATCATAAACTACTTATTGCCATTGCTTAAAGAGGCCTGGCAAGCATCTTGGTGGGAAACAATTTTTTTTTTCAGTTACAAACATGAGTTGCAAACTGAATGCAATCCTGAGCAAGATTTTTTGTGAATCAAATAGACTCTTTTGAGCACCTTAGAAAAAAAGGCCACAGAATTATGTCCAGAGGTGGGTTATTTATGTTGGAGTTTTATTAAAAAGCCTGTCTGAGACAAAATATGCAGTGTGGCTGTCATCTATAAGGATGTAATCCCCAAAAAAGGAGCTGAAACTTTCAGCATGTTTCTGGGAAGGCCTATTTCCAGTTTATATTATCAGTGTTAAAAGAAGGTCTTAAGCCTAGTAGGATTTTGGTTTAACTGGTCAGGAGAAAGAGTCTCAAAGTGTTATAAAAAAGATGAGTGTTTTAAAGAATAAAACAGAGTGTGTGAGTAGCACAAAAGCAATCTAAGAAAGGTGCCAGAGACTGGCTTTAGGCAAACAGAGAAATCTGTAAAGGCTTGACCTGTATTTTTGATATGCAACAAAGAATTCAGTATTTCAGGCTAGGGCTAGAAATAGGCTAGGCTCCTAGACCCAAATAATCATAATGGATGCAAATACATGCATTTATTTAGCAAAAAAGTTCTACTTGCAAGTGCCACAATTAGAGCATGTCAAGTATCTTTTTACTGGACAGGGTGCATTATAGTCCGATTGTGTGTCACAAGTCAAGCAAGAACTAAGTAACAGGATAAATTGGGCAGTGGATAGTGTCTGAAGTAGGCACCAGTTGCATCCAGCCTCTCCTGATATCTGATTCCCTGCTGGTACCAGCCCACTGTGAGGACTTGCTACAAGCCAGCCTGGTCACACTACTGTAGCTTCTTGGCTTTGTCAGGCCAAGTCCACTTGGTTTGTTCATGCCACTACACCATGTCCAATCCATTCCTGTGTTTCTCCAGTCCTGCTTCCCATTCCCAAGGTTTTGCCTGAAGAGTCCTCCAGTTCCAACACTCTATCTTGTCTTTTCATATCCTAACCAGTCTTTCCTCATGCCCAAAATGCTCGTTTCCATTAGCAAACCATGGTCACATAGTTGTTGTCTTCCTCTTTCTCAAGCTTCTTATCTGGACTTGCTGTCTGTGTTTACACCATTGGACCCAAGAGTGCTTCCCAATTCCCATGTCTGGATGTGTGGTTAGTCATGCCCCAGCTCTGTGTTGAGATGGAAACCTGGACATGTGTGCTGGATGGGAACTGCAGCGTGTCTCAACAGGCCAAGCCATTCAGATGACCAGGAAATGAGGGCCCCAAGACATGCTGCAGAGCAAGTAAGTACAGATGCAGCCACTGTTTCTCAGCTATCTGGCTCTTCAGTCCCAGATCTCAGTCCAATTTTCCATACTCAGTCATCACTCCCATCTCCACACCCAGCCAGCATAGGTTTCTGTTCCCTGCTTTGGGACAAACTCTTAAAACTTATTCTCCCAGTGGATCCAATTCTGATCCCCTGGTCTGACTTTGATATCTCAAACTACATCTCTGCTTCCTCCTCCTGCTGCCTTGTTTCTTGCTCTTGGTTATTGAACATGATTCCTTCCCACTCCTAACCATTGTTAACAGCCGCTAAACCATGAAGAAAGCCTGCTTTGCTTCAGCCCAGCTGCTTTGTGGGGGAACTCAGGGTATAGTTCCACAGGGGTCAATGCTTCCACCTCTGGCCTGTAAAGGATCCTGTAGTCATTAAAGGTTTGACGCCAAGTGCCTTGGACATAGTGATGACCACAGTGTGAGCAAAGACCTTGGCTTTTCATGCACAGTGAGACTAGAGTCCTGCAAGGGAGATTTAGAAAGAGATACCTGCCCTGACTTGCATGCCCTGCCTGGGACCATGTTTGTGCAGTGCAGTCACATGTAGGAACTTGTGAGAAACGTAGAGTTCAGTGATGCTGAAGCAATTTAACCTGAGCTAGTTAAAACACCTGTTCAGATGAATGCTGAGCAGGTGCAGACCTCAAATTTTTAAAATTTTCAACTTCCTGAGTTTGTGTAGATTTTCATAGGGGTGGGAAAAGGCACAGAACTAGGTCTGTCATTATTGAACTTCCGAGATCTGACCAGAAAACTTGAGAACCCAGGGCTGTTTAACAGAAAAGCCCAAGAATTGCTTTGCAGGACAAAATGCCAAAAATCATTTCAGAAATAGCAGGGAAACAAAAGAAAAACCAGGCAGGAGATAGACAGACCTGTAAAATTTTGGGCTATATTGTTACATTTTGACAGATTACGTGCAATCTTACCTCAGCTGGAAGTGCCTAAATTTGTACTCTTAAGGGCTCTAGATGGGTGGAAGAAGAAGAAAGAAGGCAAAGAACAGGGTATGTAAAGTTCAGAGCTCTCAAAAGGGCAGCAGTCTGTGGGACTTAAACTGTCCTGCACTCCAACTGGAGGCCAGATCATAAAATCATTGAATGGTTTGATTTGGAAAGGGTATGAAAAGTCATCCAGTTCTAACCACCCCCCTGCCATGGGCAAGGGCACCTTCCCCAAGACCAGGTTACTCAGGGCACTGTTCCAGCCTGGCCTTGAACGCTTCCAGAGATGGAGCATTAGTAAGGTCACTGGAGTCTCAGCACTTAACCCTGCCTGCTGAGGGGCAGTCTTGGGCTGTGGTGTCTCACACTGAGCTCTGCTGGGGTGCTGCTGGGGCTGCCCAAGCAGCCAGAAACCAGTGTGCATCCCCGTTTTACCCCTTTCTGGAATCATGACGTATACCCAGACCTAGGAGCTCAGAGAGCCTCCACACATCCACACCTCTCAGGGACCTGCCAAATGGCTGATGTTTTCTGAGGGTCAGCTGCTGTCTTATTCCCTTGGTCCAATGTTATTGTTTCCAGTTCAGTGTTTTCTTTTTCCCCAGTCCACCTCTTCCTAGGTCCTTGCACTCATTCTTATACTTCATATTCTCTTGATGGTTCCTTGCCTCCTTTGAGGTGTGCATGGAAGGTGACGGAGGCATTGAAGTCTCCCAGCTGACTGACACAAAACACCATGAAACAGCCCAGGTGACATACCACACCCAAGTCAGCCTAAACCTAACAATCCACAGTCCTTCGTACTCCTTTGGCTAGTACAGTCAAGAAGAGCTGGGACTTTCAAGTAGACCTGTCATATCAAACTCAAGCAATTTGCAGCCTCTTTGTTCCACAGCTGTGTCAGGTTCTAGTCTGACTTGAATGGGAGAGGTATTCTAAAAACTGCTTTTGTTTATTTATTTTCAGATGTGCATACCACAAAAATTAGATTACGGTTTGGATTTTGTCACAGCTGTCTCCTGCAAGACTGATTCTGTTTGTAGGAAGTATTTTCTGGAGGGTTTCTTCTATTAATTATATACTGCCACCCACTTATTTCCTTAAGGCACATTTTGCATCTGTTATTTCTCTATGAAGTTTCCTTTCTTTAAGGTAGCACATCTCTATGGTGGGCAGACCGACAGTGTAGAAAAGGCTTTTACAATCCAGGGTCAAATATGTTTCTTCTGGTACATCAAGGGATAAAAAGTGCAGAGACTGTGTGACAGACAGCATTAATTTACCCTGTGCTGTAAGCAATTGCAAACTAAGGCCACAGTGGAGAATCCAGCACTGCCTTGATCTTGCAGTCCCACACATGCTTGACATTTTGTGAACAAGGAGAAGCATAAGATAAACACAAAATAGTAAGGAGATTTTAATTTGGAAATTTGTTAACATAATTTGGGGTTTTTTTTACAGTTAAATGGCAGAGTGGTTGAGGCATCTTGCTGTGTATGGAGACCCAGCCATTTGGGCTGGAAACTCAGAGATAGAGGCTGACTACCAGAATAGCTGCATTGTATAAACCTCACAGGCCAGCCACACACAGAGACATCTGTAATATCACTGTAAGTGTTAAGTTTTGTGGTGCAGCATCTCTCTAGTGAGGTAGTGAACAGTGCTTGACACACAGAAGAACTTCCAGCATACTATTACTCTATGTCTCCATGGGAAAATCTGGGAAATCTGGAAACTATGGTTCTATGATAACTCGAGGTGATCATCACCTCTAATGAGTTTGTCACTGCTCTTTTATGAAAGATTTGCTGATACAGGAAATTTTGGGGCAGTTCAACATGGGACCATTTCTGAGGGAAGGATCAGAGATCCCATCTGCATACCACAGGTACCCATGGCTGATGGCAGGGATGCCAGGGAGAAGGTTTAAGAGATGTATCCTCCCTCCTCTTCCTCTGTCTCACAAAGGGATGGAAGCAGCCTCTTTGATCTTGAGCAAGGGCTTTAAATGTGAGGTGCTGGGTAAAGAAGGATTTGCTACTGTGTCCTTTCTTAGCAAGTCAGGCTTAGTGTTCATGGTCTTACCTTCTCTGTGTGCCCAGAGCACTGCAGGTAAACCACGGATGGCATGTGTACATCCTGCAAAGGCTTTACTGCCAAGCTGCTTCACATGGTTCTGCCTGAGGCCTTCACCACTGGGGTGCAAACACACTACTTACAGGTTCTGTCTCTTGAGCATCTCTTTTTCACCTGAAAGCCATCTTTTCCTTCTCCCTTTCAGGTACTCTGAGTTTAGACTGGAGTGCAAGCTCAGCCCTTTCACTCTTTGTAGGACGTTGATAGAAAAAGCAGAAAAGTTTTAGCTTTCAGTTTGGTATTTTCACTTCAGTTCTCTGTCCCTGCTCTCATCTGCCCTTTAGTTGTGTCAAAGGTTTATTTGGAGTAGTTGTAGTTTAATACTGGAGAAGGAAATAGTCTGCTTTGGCAAACCTTGCAGCAGAAAGTCTCCTGCAACTTGGTTGTCAGATTATGTTTTGTGACTTTATTTGCAAATACAGCTCAAGGAGTAGAAACTGAGTAGTGCATGGTTTGACAAATGCGTTAACCCAACCACCCTTCAAGAGAGCTGATTTGGAATTTTCCAAAGCCCTTTTCCAAAATCAAGAACTTATGAGCTCAGTTCCTTTTTATTTTCTGGGTATGTAAATTGTACTTCTTCCCATATACTGACTTCACAAACCATACCAGATCACACTGCCCATCACCTGTAGTAATAAGGGGTGGAGAATAACATTGTTACATTTCTAAGGTACTCAAAGCATGTTAGTTTTCTTCAGACTATTGATACAGGAGACCTCATGATGTTGGTAAAACCACAGGAAGCTATACCTCCAATACCTGCCTTTCCTTTCCTTTGTTGTTTGGTGGTTTTTTTTTTTTTTTTTTTTGGTTGTTTGGTTTTTTGTTTGTTTGTTTGTTTTTGTTTTTGGTTTTTTGTTTTTGTTTTTGTTTTTTTCCTGGTACAGCTGGCCTTTGCTGATAGAAACCCTCTTCCCAATAGCACAAATAAAGCTATAAATCCCCAAATCCCAACATGAAAATTTGAGCCTGATATCTACACACTTAAAAATATTCACCTATTTAGAGTAATTTCAAGTTTCTGATAAATGAAAGTAAGAATATGCTTTAGTATAAGTCACAGTTCTCCACTTTCTAAATCTACATAGGGACCCTGATGCAAGTTATCAATGAACAAGATTTTTAGCTCTCCTAAGAACACTAACATGACAACTGCATTTACTAAGAAAGCCCAAATGCTCCTTAAATAAAACTGAAAGGAAGCTGTGGCACCCCTGCTTAACAATAGCAAACAGAAAACAGTGAGAGAGCACTTGATTTTGAAAATCTAATTTTCGTCACCATGTATTTATCTGAGCTTAGTTCCCATTCTTGGCTGATAAGGAATAACTAATCATGATTTAAGCATTTCTTCAAACCTAGCAACCTGTTGAACAGCTTCTTAATGTGCCTATCAATCATTTGGAGATAAGGATAGTTTGCACTCATAATAGCTAGTTGTAAAAATAAACAGAAGTTACTATAACTAGTTCAATCAACAATGGGATCTTTGAGGTCAGAGTGGAAATAATCAAACAGTAAGTATGAATAGGCTGTAATTTTTCTGATTAACAAATGTTTTGCTTGTCATGTGATCTTGAGAGCTGCTCTTAGCTCTTTAGAGGACTAAAATACATTTCAGAATGTATGTATTTACATTAGGGGGTTAAACAAATGTATGCACATACCAGCTATTTTCTAAAGCTATCTGTTCATATGAAGTTTTTTTTTTTTTCTTTTTAATTTTAAAAAGTGTCTTTGTCCTAAAGTTAAATTCTCAACTGGCCAGTCTACAAAGCATCTTGGATAAAAAACGGAAATCTAGTAACATGCAAAAAGTACCATGGAACGCAAACTATAAATTACTGACATACAAAATAAACATATTACTCACATCTCTCCAACACAGCTGAAAATATAGCAGCCAACAGGAACATACTACATCTCAGCACCAGTTGCTGATCAAAATAACAGTGTCCATATATAGCTACTAGTTGTGTGAAAGGAGTCAAAAAGCTGTGTCTGTATCTGTATGTACATCCAAATCAATGCCATTCACAACCTGGAGACTGACGGGACATTGATCATAGTTATATGAATCCAAAATAGATGTCCTGATCACCTTCTGGAGGCACCTATCTTTGTCAAGATTATTCAAAAATCACAGGCCCCTCTCTTTATTTTAAATTGCACCTGTGGTGCATATCTAATATATAAATGTAGATGATGTGGCTATAGCTTTCTTCTCTCCTCACACTGCCTGTACAAAAATACAACTTTCTACCCTGAGGTAATCCTTGCAGCGAGTTCAGACAAAGGTAGATACCTCTGTAGCTCATAGATTGTACTGGTATGTGCAGACAACCTGGCAATGTGTCGTCTGAAAAGATATGAATCACAGAATCAGTCAGACAGGAAGAGACCTTGGGAAGCCTCTCATCCTACCTCCTCCCCAAGGCTGGGTATGACAAAAACTCAAACCAAGTTGTTAAGGCTTTGATCCGGTTATGTCTTGAAAACTTCCAAGGAGCTGTTATCTTCATAGTGATTTTATTTTTATTTTTTTTTCTTATAGTCACTCTGAACGTCCCCCCTTTTCAATTTAAGGTCACTACCTCTTTTTTTCCTGACACATTGCACTGTGAAGGACCTGGCTCCATCTCCTTGCTGGCCTCCCTGTGGGTTCTGGGGGCTGCTGTTGGGTTCCTGAGCAGCTGCCTCTGCTCCAGGCTGAACAAGCCCCACTGCCTCACGTTCTCCTCACTATACAAGTGCTTCAAGTGGAATTAAATTACTGATGAAAATACCTGTGTTGTCAAGAAACCACAGTATATCTGCTCTATCAGTGTGTTACTTCTAACCTTATTCATTCAATCATGAAAGGAATGACAGACAGCACTTGACAACTTGCTGGGATCTTACACAGTAAATTCATGTCAGCCTTTTCTAGAATACAAAGTTTGGCCTTATTTTGAAAGGCAATGAGCACTCAAAACTTCTGTATGTCTAACACCTCCCAACAGCCAGCCCTCTGTTAAATACAGCAAGGGTGTTGGCAATTTGGTTATTTTGGTATTCAAAAGGAAAAACCAGTCAGGAGGGAAGAAACTACAAAGGAGCATTCTAAAGGAAAATTTGCTTAAAGACCATGGAAAGGATGAGATTCACTGATGTCTAGGAGGAAGAGGCTTCAAATACCATGAAGTTATTCTGTAAAAAAAACACCTTTCTGGAACACCTGATTGTGTGGAACTCAATTTAGCATATGAGATCTGAATCAGTTTTGTTTGAGGAAAAAAGATGTTCTAAATGAGATGCCGTGACTGCTTATCCATCAGCTACTTTGATCTCTTTTGAGTCACCTCTTTTAATTTGAACACAACATAAGAATACAGCAATAGCAGCCTCTTCAGGATTTGATTAAAGAAAAAAGACTATAACAAAGAGATGAGCAAATCTCCAGCACTGCAGACAGTTTAGCTGAGATGTGTCTTTTCAAAGAAAGATCCAGTTTTTATTTAGGGGTCTTGGGTGGAGAATCCTTTTGACCCCTTTGTAGATTGTTCCACTGGTGTGTCTGTTCTCTGAATACAGAGGTTAGTGCAAATGCATTCATTCAAAGGGTCCAAACCAGATATTTAGATGATTTTTGAAGTTATTGTGGGAGTCTGTGGATGTGGTTTGATTTAAGCCCAAGTCTATCACTGTACACTTTGGTTTTATTTCATAAACTTTATTAGATCTATAAGTAAATTGAGTGGGATATAATGAATAATCTACTGAGGACATCTCTATATATGAGTCATTGGCTTTAAATAATGAGACCTTTGGAAACCATGCTGAGCAAATTTATATAAGTCACTCAGGTCCCCAGTAACAGAACTCTAAAAAATGTCTTCCCTCAAGTAAATGGCATAATGAGAAATCCTGCATTACTCTGACTTGATAAAAATTCATTTTTATTTGTTTCTGAGACTGCAGTAAGGGCTTATTTGTGGTGCCAGCAATGGCTGCAAAGCAACAGTTCTTATTTTAGTGTAACAGACAAGCATCTGTGATGTTTGCAATAGTATCAATTGCAAGTTTAAAAGTTTAAAGCTTTCCCATAAATGCTGGCCATGAGGAAATGGATTAAAGAAATAAAATATAGAACTCGTCGAACTTGTATCTATTTTAAACTAGAAAGATTATACCCAATAAAGCCTTTTGTTTTAAAGCAGCCATCTCAACATTGGCTAGAACAGATTGGGTTACTTAAAGGGCCACTGACAACTCTGGAGAAACAAACCCCTGTGACTTAAGACAAGATCGTTCAGCGCCTCTACTGTGTGCTGGGTTTCTGCTGCTTTTGTTCATTCCTCACTCTCTCATCCCATTGCCGTTCGAAGCCTGTGATTCAATCAAAGAAGACATGGAATAAGAAGGAGGGAGAAATCCCCTTCCTATAATTTCCACCTTGATTAGTGAGTTCCCCATTGGAGAACAGAGTGTGGCTGCCTGGGAAGTGATGCCGTGCTGCTGGGGAGGCACATGGCTGGGGCATGGAAACCTTCTGCACCACTGGTTAAAAATATGGGGGGACAATTTAAGAAATCAAACTACAGTTAAACTAATATTTAAAAAAAATATTTTGAAGGTGAAAAAGTGGGTGGTTTTGAAGCCATTGTCTGAGAAAAGGCCACAAAACTGAGAGAATATCAGTTAATGAACAAGATTATGCAATCTGACTGGTTATTTGCCCTTTCAAACATCTCCACCAGCTAAGAGAGTGCCTCACTGATGTAGGTAGGATGGAAACTGAGGGCATGACTCAGATGTGTGAGCTTAGGTGTGTGATGAGCATTTCATGTTTGATGACATTAGATCTCTTGGGACAGACAGCGCCATTGCATGAGGCTGGCTGCTGGGACAGGGATAGGGCAGATTTTTGGAGGCCATGTGAGATACTCTGGAAGTATCTTGTGTGAAGTGTGAAGACCAGAGTCCATGCAATTGAACTGAGGCCTACAGGACAGTCTGAAGGGGTGGGATTCAGCTCCAAGTTGTAGACTGAAGCTTAGGTCTCATTGCAGGCACAACAGGGGAACCAAATGCCTGAGAAACCAGCGGGGTCAGTGGAATTTTAGCCAACATAGTTAGTGGGGTCCAGAGCTTTGTGGTAGGTCTTCCAACATGACAGATAGGTCATTCTTGCTATGAGCTGAATGGCTGTCTGAGCCCCGGCCAACAGACTGTACACTCCAGTTTTTATAGATGAGTGGTTACACAGTTTTGAATGAACTGCTTGGGATGACACTGAATATAAGGAAAAAAAAAAGTAAAAAGCCAAGACTTATCTACAGTTATCTGTTCAGGGAACCGAGCAAATCTGAGGCAATCTCTGTTTTTTAATGAGTTGAAACCAAACTATTAATTTCATATTTTTGTGAAATGTAGATGGCACGTGAAGAAAGTATCTCCTTTTTTTTTTCTTTTCAACTAAAATCTAGTAAGGACCCATTCAGCATGCAAGTCCTGCACAGCAATCCCATACCTTTGTTTCCCTTCACAGTACTCACTGTGGTGTGCATCCAGCCCAAGTTCTCACTGCTGGACAGTAGCACTGATTTATTGGGGAGTGAAAGAAATGTCCACGTCCTGATCTTCTGCTTCCCTGCTGGTTGCCCAACATCTCTGTGGAACAGAAAGACACATCTTTTTTCTGGTCCCTTTCCTTATATAAAAGGAAATAGTTGGGTTTGCCAGGTAATGAATAGGTCTGACAGCTGAAATCAAATGAAAAAACAAAAAGCCTTTAATTTCTGCCTTCAGAATCTTGGGCCTTATTGATACTTTCCCCCTTGTTGAAAGTCAGTCTTCCTATGCAGGAGGCAGTTAATAGAATTTTTATTTTGGTTATCAAAATGTATCTTTATCCTTGGAAAATAAAGAAAAATGTAAAGCTTTCAAACCATATTATTACTTAATTAATAAACAGTGAATCTGCAGGGCACAGCTATTCAGGGCATGTGGAAAGCCAAGTTTTCCTGAGATTTCAAATACCAGAAAACTGATGTCTAGTTTTTTACATCTCTGTACTTGATGAAGATGTGTCTGAACCATTTTCCGAAATGAGCACAAGAAATGCAACAGCTTGATCAACTTCGTGTTTTAGTTTCACTTTAAGGACTAGGAGTTTATAGTCTTATACAGCACTGTGTTACTATGGTGACAGGCTCCTTAAAATATTTATAAAATAGGAAATTGATTGTCTGATTACAATAAGGAGATGATATTTGTCTTTTACAAACATTTCCTACTATCTTGTTACTTTTTCTAGGTTTGTGGTTGCACACAGAGGTAGAAAAAGGGCTTGTGCTGTTATGTAGATACTAAACAAATTCAGTGTTAAAAAGATTGTATGTGTAACATACAATCATATACATATGTATATACATATAATATACATGTATATACATATTATATACATATAATCACATACATATGTATGTATAATCTAATTTTATATGTAGATTTGACAGGAATAGCAGCGTATTCTAGAAAAACTTAGGCACTCTGTGTTGTCAGAAGAGGGTACTAATAATTTTATCCCACATGAAAAATAAGGGAGATGCTCAAGGAGTACCCAAGGGTTTCCTGATTTTTTAAAGAAGTGCTGACATCCTCTGCTTTAAGAATAAAGTGTGCATGTGTATATACCTGCAAAGACACTAAATAACACAATTGTTTCCATACATTCTGGTCATATTGGTCCCAAGGAACAGAAACACCCCACATCTGCATGCCATGCAGAAGACCTTGTTTAGGCAGCCAGTTGCTCAGGAGACTGTGGCATATCCACAGCTGGGGCCAGCTACTACTCTGCTCTAGGAGACCGATGAGTATGGGTGGCCCATCAGCAACAGCATCTAATGACAGATTGGCTTTTCTGGAGTAATGGCTTAGGACAGGTTATGGCTGCTATTCTCAATTTTTTCTATTGCTTTGTTGTCTACAGCTGCAGGTTCTCTATTAATGAACACTGTGTTTTGACAAACTGCCTCGGCAGAAATCAATTACTTGGGATCTGCACATGATCTTTGATATCTCTGCATATGAACTGCATCTTTCTTTGATAAGATCAAATTTGGAAACAATTTGCTCTCAGGTTTTAACTGCAGATATACCAAAAATCTTACAGCAGCCCACACAGTTCAGTGAAATGAACTGCATTAGAACCAACCTAACTAGTTGGTTGATCTTCCTTCCCCTAGCCTTATTTAGATAAAAAGAGATGTGAAAAATGTGCAAAATGTATGAAACAAGACCAAAAGTTAGAGTCAAAAACCTGCCTTTATGCTAAACCTCCCCACTTCTAAATTTAAATTAATATTTCCAAAATACATTTCTGAATACATTTCTTATTTAAAGCAAAGAAAAAGCCCCTGTATGGATAGGCTTCAAAACTCCCTAATTATTCCCAAGTCTTGTTATAGTCTGTCAGATAATTGTTTGATCTTCCACTCTTTTAAGTCAACGTCAAAACTCTTACTGAGTTTAATGGGTTTAGAACTCAGACTGAAGTAGGGAATTTTAAAAATACAGACTCTTGGCACCAGGTACCATAACATTTTTGAAGGTGTATAATGTTAAAAAGGTTTTTTTAGCGAGCAGCAAAATTAATTTCTTTGAAGTTTTACAGCCTATTGGGCATATGAAAGTACAACAAGCACGCAGGATGTTTGCCCATTGAGGACTCTTGGAAAGTTTTAAATTATGAAAATTCCAATTGCTGTAAATGATGTTTGAAACCCTTGTTTGCTTTCATGGTTCTAAATATCAGATTTTTCACAAAAAACTAGTGCACAGTTCCCTCTTGAGTACAGAGCTTTATCTGTGTTATGGTGACATCTCCATTCTTTATCCCATCTCTGAGTTCAGACTTCAATTCTTTGTTGCTTTGAGAAGTTATTTTTCTAAGTGCAACTGGCTGAGAGGATTTTGAAATACAACTTTCAGCAGAAGTAGTCAAGAACAGCCTTTGCATTGATATCTTGCCATAGCAATGGATGATTTTTTCCTTACCAGACACGAAATCAAATTTACAGACAGAACCAAGGGGCTTTAGTTGCGTCCTTGGTAGCCCATGACAGCCTGCAAAAGGAGGTGCTCGTTGTACTCCGTAGGTCTGTTTACTTTAGCTACTGGCAGTGTGGGTGCAGGGTACCTACAAAAGGGAAAAGCATATCTTCCCTGTGTCCTGCAGTAGGATTAATCCAGCAGCCTCCGGACAGTCTGCAGGGGCTGTGCAGAAAGATACTTTGCATTGCATTGCCTACTGGGTACAGATGCTTATAGAGCCAAGGTGGTTCACATCAAATCAAACACTGCTCCTCCTTTTTCTTGCACCTCACCAGCTGGCAATATGAATGCCCACAATGTGGTAACTCACTTGAGAAATACGGCATGTGGCTGGTCTACCTGTCTACCAGTGTTTAATTTATCTCTTTAACTCTGTGGGGCAAAGATCTTATCTCACTCTATGGAGAAAATACTGTGGGGTTCTCAGTTGAGCAACTTCAATTCTCATTGAGTTATCTCACAAATTACACATTCTACTGGACTGAGACATTGACACTTGCCATGAGGAGATCCCAAGTCAAAAACATGGGCAGATCCAGCACCATATTCAACAAAACACCAAAGTATAAATAATGCATAAAGTGGATTACAGAATCATGTACTGTATCTGAATTTATTCCTGCACTGGAGTGTTAGGTGCTATTACAGTCAGGATAGTGTAGTGGCTTGTATGTTAACTGAAACGCTGTGCAAATTATTAAAGAAAGTTTAAATTGCAATGAGCAAATTAGACTTGTTTAGTTGCCAGGAAAACAGTTTTAATGGAAGGTGTGTCCTTAGAAAAAGGAATCTGAGCTGGAATCCTTGCATGTGAAACGGCAGCTCATCAAACTGCAAGCAGGAATGAGGGCCGTGGTCAAGGCTTGGTGGTGAGACTGTGCTGACTTGTGCTGGCAATTGCATCTAGGAATATAAGCTTTGTATTCCTGAAATCACTAAGATAACTGATGTTAGTTTTCAGTTTGTTTAGATGGTATTTTTCTGAAAAAAGAAAAAAAAAAGCCGGCAATTAAAATCTCTTTGCTAAAATTTTGTATGCCAAACTTCAGCCTGGGACTGATTTGCCTGGTCAGAGGGAAGCAGCAGTACCTGCCCCCGATAATAGAAATACCAAACTGCATGACAGACCCTTCTATGGGGAGGGCAGAGAGATGCACTGTAAGTTGCAATTGCTGCAGCTGCTGCAGAATCGGAGGGTGTGCATTGTTTGGAATAGAAGGATAGCTAGCATGTCTACGTGGCACAAAACACTTCTTTGCAAAGCTGCCTCTAAATGAGTCGGAAATGCTCTATCTGCATGCAGTTTTCTCCTCAGGCTAGTGAACTCTGTCTCTTGGCAGGACTGGTTAGCCCATATGAAGTGCTATGCTAATACAGCTAAATTGTGTTCGTTACCCACGTTACGAGATTTCAGGTCAGGTTGGCTATCTCTGCATTCAACTGCAGCTTGGCAGTGCCAAGCACATCAAAATTCCTGCAAATGTGAGTTTCTGAGCTTGACTCTGCCCATCCTCCTCAGAGCAAGTTCTTATTTGCAGGCAGTGGGAACTTAGCCCAAGGAGCCCATGACTGGGCCTTTAAACGTTCAAGACCAACATTTTGAATAATTGACTCTCTAGTTTGCCTCAGGATATTATGATACTTTTCAAAGGCTGGTTCCAATATAGCAATAAGCCACAACAACGTGTGTGTTAGTATGAAATCAGTGCTTGCCTCCAGTGCATTGGCATGGAGCCCTTACCACCCAAGAAGTATTCCCGAAGTGATCCAAAGCCTACTGAAATCTGTAGAAAACTTTCTATTGACTTCAGTTAACTTAGATTTCCATTGACTTCAGTGGAGTTTGGAAAAGTCCCAGAGATTCTCATGCCTCATATGAGGACTCTTTACATGAAACAATCATTAGCTAAGATATACAAACAACTCTTGGAACAAAGACCAGCACCTAGGACTCTTCTCCTTTGTGATAGATGCAGAGTCAAATCCTTTCTTGCTTTCTTTCTCTCTGGGTCTCAGTGTTTGTTTTTGCTGCAGTTTGGCAACTTCAACATGGTGGTGGCTGAAGCACTCCCTGGGGACTTGGAAGCTGACCCTCTCCAGATGGGAAACTACCATAGCCTCCATATCTCCCATGTTCTTCAGGAACACCTTAACTGCTAAGTTGTATACAAAGCAGTTGTTGTCAGCTCTTCCATTGTCTAGGCTTTACAAAATGTGGTATGAGACACTCTTTTGTCTATCTAGGTCTTTCAAGTTAGTGCCTTTGGCAGTCACATCTGGGTACATACTTAGTTTTGCTTATCCTTCTGTTGAAGACAAATACAGATGGAAACTTCCAAATAAAAGCTCCCAGATTGAGGGTTGTCAGGAGGACTTATTAAGGCATTACTCTGGCACCAACGTTTTTTTAAATTGTGGAATGGGACCTTCTTGATGAGTAAACTTTGATAATTGGTTCTGCAAAGGTTGTAGAGGTGATGATAATATCTGTGGTTATAGGAATGTACTAGGCTCTTTGGTGATCATACAAGTAGAGTGGTATTTCCACAGCCAGATTAGGTAAAATATCCCAGTAGGGAAGGAATTTAAATGCTCACAATTCTTTAATCAGTATCCTCATGGAATAATAAATTAGTACAATTATTTCTGAGATAAAGATGAGCAAGTTTTTCAAATCATTTAATCTACAGGCATATTGATTACTGCATTAATGGAAAGGCAATAATCTAATAAAGGGTTTAGGTAATGTGTTGTTAACAATGAATGTGCTGTTAATAATAGTATGTATACTGTTTAGTTAAATGTACACTCATTAATCAAAACAGAGCAAGCTCCAACAGTGCTAAGTAGTGCTCTATCAGAGTATTGTCAGCTTGGACAGTGCTGTTAATTATAGACCAGATGTTGATAATCTTGCTCAGCTCAAGGAGTTGCTTGTGCCATCAGTAACCTCAGGGGATATTTCTACATTCACTCTGAGATGCTCCCTGAGGCTGCTCCCAAGACCACATGCACTGAGTCTTACTCTCCACAAGTAAATTAAATGGTGCCAGGGCACTGGAACTTAAGTCATCAGAGCAGATGCTGACATGATTTTGGCCTGGGCCACCAAGAACTTCCCGAAACAATTCCCTGGCATGACTGGGGACTCAGCAGAGGCCAGAGACTGTTCCCTGGTGGTCACACGAGTCTGGCCACCCTGGTTTGGGAAGTAAGAGAATTTAATACTAATGACATGGTACACTGTGAGTTGGCCAATTTTGATGCTGGAGAATGGTCCCATGCAAGCATCATGCATTACTGTAAGTGCAGCTGGGCTGCACAAAGAGCAAAGTCTGCAAGCGCAGTCCCAGCTGTGGTTGAAATCAATCTTTGCAGAGTCCCAGAGATTCATGCTCAGTTCACAATCCTATGGTGCACCCCACAGGCCCCCATCCCAAAGACAGCTCTGCCAGGCACACCACTACAAATAGGAACCAGGGGCATCAAGGGCAACCCTCTTCCCCAGACACACGGGCATCCCTGTGGGTTCTAGTAGGTGCTTTTGGAGTGCTACAGCTATTTCTAGTTGCATGCAAGCACTTTTCTTTTTTGTTTGTTGCAAACAATGGATTAAAGAGGTTCAGGTACTTGAAACAACACCCACGGAGGCCCTTCAAAAAAAAGGCACAGGTGCATCTGTGGCACCCTCTTGTAGTTTACATGGATATTGACTGCTCGTCCAGTCTGGTGTGTTCAGTGTGATCACTCATCTGTGAAAAGTCAGTTGTGACCATAGCGTTCTGAAAAACTGAGCCTGAGGTAACCAAACCAAATATTGTCTCTTACTTCAAGCAGTATATACATATATACAGAGATATTGCTGACTTGTAGCAATTGTTGATAGAGCAAGTTCTGATGCTTCAGTTAAATTGCGCTGAGTCATTAATCAGTGGCCCTACTTTATTGTTTTTGACATCACTTTCTACAGGTTGAAGAAGTTTACCTTTATAAGAAGCAGAAAGTTGACAGATATAGTAGATAATTCTGTTATGCCTGTTTAGAAATGATTAATGCTAAACTTTTGAACAGATCTGCCTTGAAAAGGAAATGTCACCTGTTCAAATGCAGCTTTGTATGTTCTCCTGCGGTAATGTATTCAGTGCTTATCAACATGCTGATCTGATGCTAGTTTCAGGGAGTAAATGTGAGTTTCAGCAAGTGAAGCCTGATCCTGCAGGTGCATGTTTAGGCAAAACTACCATTAGTTTTAATGAGAGTTTGTCTTATTCAAAAGTGCCTGATGAAGCCAGCAAGTGGGTAATGAAATATGTGAGCACAAGGGTGGGTTTTTGTTGCTCAAAATACATTGATGTGCCTTTGAGACTTCCATTCTAAAGTGTTTGGAGTTTGCTTGAATTTTTCGTGCAAAGCCAGTCATTGGAACATTTTTATGTTTTATTAAATTCTCATTTTATTTCACTCCCTTCCGGCTGCTTAATAAAGAGTTTCCAGCTGTTTGTAGTTCCACTTGGTAGATAAAGTAGACCCTTATTTTGCAAAGCACCCAGGAGCATTTATAACTTAAAGTGTGTGAATGGCACACACCTCCAAAGGCAATTAACTATCAGTGGGCTTGAAAATAGTGACTAAAAATATAGATACAGGGCAATGGGGTTTTTAAGGGTGCTTCAACATGTTAATTGCTTGCTCTGTAATGATTTCTTTAGTATTCCATGTAGTGATTAGAGAATAACAATTGCAGAGCCCACTTGTACAATAATGTATTTCAACAGATTGCAGTTTCTGTATTGTGGAGAATTAGGAAAAACAGGTTAAATTTCACAGGAATGCAAGAAATAAAGAGAGAGAAAATGGTTGCAATACATGAATGTAATTTCCTCTCTGGAGTTATATTAACCATCTACAGGTTTATTACCACTCCACTTCTCAGATGCACTAGGCTCCCACTCTTTCTGGTACTAAGCAAATTAAGAGCTCTTATGATCTATCATATTGTTTGAAGAACTCCAACTGTTTCTTCTCTTCATGATTTGCCTATGCCTATGAGCTGTTCATGTTTTCCATGAATTTGTCCATTGTTTGGATTTGTATGAAATTTATTTTCTGGGAAAAGCCTATTAATTAACTAACCAAGGAACCAAAGACTGGGGCCAAAGGGACAGATTTTCAAGCACTCACTAGGGAGAGTTCTGTTTATACATATTTCATGGGAGGGGTTATAATTTCAAAAATAATTGTGGTGGTTTGGAATTTGTAAATGCTTTGGGTGGATATTGTTACATACTAAGTTTTTGAAGTAACTAACATTCAAAAGACATTCTTAGTCATTTAACTATTCAGTATTTGAGCTTCTCCTTAGAAAGTAGTTTGACAAATACCAACACCATGGAAACTGTAGTATTTATGTACTGATTGAATACAAATAGAATATTTCCCCAACCACTTATCTTTGTACAGGGTAGACAGTTCCGCATTCCAGATCTGTCCCTCTGTCTGTCTGTCTGTCTATCTATCTATTAATGTTAAACTTGCCATATCCAATTCTTAATGCATATTATGAGAATTGTCTCAATAAAATTTTTGTTGTACACATTCTGTCATTGATGTTTGTATATCAATATCATTGACAGTCCATTTGATCCTTTAGGTTTGTGACAGCTGAAACTGCAATTCAGTATGTCTCCTTTTCTCTGCTGTAAAGTTGCCTGCAGACCTTACAGGGCCAGAGGTTGAAAGAGCCACTGGAGTTTAG
Source organism: Vidua macroura (assembly GCF_024509145.1). Lineage (NCBI taxonomy): Eukaryota > Metazoa > Chordata > Aves > Passeriformes > Viduidae > Vidua > Vidua macroura. The sequence goes on along the minus strand of NC_071572.1, from coordinate 50,812,618 downwards.
AACCTCCTGTGTCACTGTGCTGAGAAAATTCAGCAGGAAATGGAAGGCCTGTGGGAGAATTTTTTTTCTGGTCATTTTCTTCCTTGTCATTTGCCCTACTACAGCAATGGAGAAAGATGCAACTCTTCTCAGCCAGCAGAAGAATGCACTCCACCTGGTTTTTGTATCGTCCTTGTCCCTCATGTGATAGAACAGCACCATTGCCACTGTTGAAGACTTTCCACTGCTCTCCTGCAAAAGCCCACAGGACTCTCAGGGTATGCAAGTAACAGTCTGATTCACCTCCTGTCCCCATGTAACGCTGAGTGGAGCTGCATATACCCTGTCTGAAGAATAGACATCATTTTGTAATCACAAATCACTAACTGGTCATGCACCATACACAAGCATAAGTTATCAAATTTAAATTATTTATCAGGTTAAAAGGTGCTGCCTTTCACTGCACACAGAAATAAAAGAGTATTTTCAAAGAATCCCTGAAAAAATCCTTTTAATGCATGAATTGCCTAACCCTGAAATGTCATTCCTGACACTGATTAAAATAAAAACTACAAAATAGTGGCTGTTCGATGACAACCTCTATAACAATGCCCAAGGTTTTTGTTTCCTCACTTGTTCTGTGTACCAGTATGGACCTAGTGTAAACAGAAACATGAGCTTTCATTATCTTGTATTCAAGCTACTGCAATAAAAACTGCTAATGGAAGAGGAGGAAAGAAGAGAGAAAAGATCAAATGCCCTATTTACACAACATAAGAGTTTTGTGGCCATGAGATACTACTCTGAGCTTACATAGAGGGGGTGAAGAAAGAAACTGCACTTTCAGAAAACTTTGTGACAAGAATAGGTGGGAAAATAATTATGTTGCATGACTAACCTTTTCTTTGTACAGACACATTATAGGGCAGATGCCAAAGCAAACAGTTTCTAAGTGAAGCGTAATTTTTACTCATTTACTGTCTGATCAGAAATATTTATAAATGCCTGTAGTATGAGTGTGTTTTGTGTACTTTTTCTTTTTTTAACATGCAAAGTTTGTTAAATCACTGATAGAAAAATTCAGGCATTTATTTAAAAAAATGTTTTACTTTAGAATTTTGTCTAGAATGCAAGGATAACTTCATGTTTCGGCATGAAAATATTAAAATAATTTGCCCTCTTCCTTCTTGAAGTAGATAACTAACCTACTGAAGGGTGGGTGAACAGTGGATAAATATTTAGTGAGAATTTTCTGACACTGCATTTCATGATGTTGTGAGCAAAACGAGGCAAAACAGCCTAGAGGAAATAATTGGGTAGAAGGATAGCCTGAAACACCTTTCTTAAAGAGTAAGCATTCACTGCAAAATTGCAAATTCTTTGTGTAGGGTCCTTGCAGACTTTCATCTTCATCCCAACCTTAATCTGGTTTTTCATGAAGGGTCAAGACAGCAGGCTAGAGAGTGCACACACACACAAACACACACACACACGGAGTTAATTTGCAGATGGCACAGATAGGATGATATTCCAAGCACTCTGGAGATCTTCACAGATTAAAAAGGTAAAGTGGGGGAATGACCTGAAATTCACAAAGAGAAACTAAGCAGGGGGAAATGCAGAGAACTGCAGTTTAGAAGGAAAAATCAAACGCACAAGTGAAATAGAGAATAATGATAGTTACAGCAGCACAACAGGAAAGGATTGCTATGAAGCAAAAGCCAAGTCAGCAGTCTGAGGCTGTTGTGAACAAGAAAAATTCATCACAATGTGATGAAGAACATCATCTGTAAGAGACAGGAACTGACTGCTTAGATCTGTTTGGCATTGATGAAACCTCAGCTGGAAGATTCTGCCTGCTTTTGGGTGCTGCACTTGAACAAGGATATAGGCAAGTTCCAGGAGGGGGTAACAAGCAGAGGAAGAGGTTTAGAAAACAGGACATACAAAAGAAGAGCCATAGAAAGATAATTACTTGGTCTAAAAGGACTGAAGAGGGGATGCAAAAGTCTGCTACAGTAAGGAGATTACCACAAAATAGATAGATTCACTTGAGGGAATTGAAAATCTCCTTTTTTGGATGCGCTAGAAAAATGTCTGTAGGGGTGATTTGGGAACACAGCAACCTCTTAAGTTCATTTCCAGCCGTATTCCTTTGATTCATTGACCCACCACATAAAACTGTTTCTGAAATCAAACATCTATTTTAAAATTGATTATTAGGAGACTTCTTGGGTTAGTATACTTTTAGTATGACTCTACTACTTTTTGTCTGCAGAAAGAAAATCTTGTAATTCTGATGTCAGTGTTTTCTTATTACTTGATGATTTTCATGTATATTCATGAACATTCATATTGAAGCTCTAAATTTTGTAAAGCAGAATTATGTTTCAAAGGGTTTTGCTGTAGTGTTGTGGAAATATGTTAGTTGGCAAATGCCCCTTTAATCTGTTTCTTCCCAAATAGTTAATCCCAAAGGGTAAAGTTTTAATCTCTCTCAGTATAATTGAAACATTTGTATTTAATGTACACACTGACATTTAGTAGTAAAATACATGTTTCCACTTGCTTTTTATTTGTCTAGATTCTTGTTTCCAAGCCCTATCTCAGTTCATTTGCACCACATTTGTTTCATTTGCATCACTTTGCATTGTTTTTTTTGTTTCAGAGCACTTGTCCTTTAGAAATATACCTACCAACAAGTAGTGACCTCTGGATGTTGCCCTCAGTATATTCAACGAGAAAAGTTTGTGAGAAGAATTGGCTTTTTTGTTATCTTGGTAAAATTTTTTTACTGTGAATGTCTTGAATTGATTGAGAAGAAAATGTGTGGCACAGATTTCAAGTTGAATTTAGCATTCTGCTTAAAAGAAAGCCAAAATGCTTAATTTATTTTTGCATCGAAGAAAATGGAGAAGCAGTTTTCCTTTAGAAGAAAAGTTGTGAATGTGACAGCAATTTAAAAAATATTTTGTCTTAAATCCACATTTCTTTCAACGGAAGTACTTGTGTCCTATGAACAGCATTCATCCAAGATCCATTTGTTAGCAAAGAGACACACACAAACTAATGGCTGACAGAGTACAAGGCTGTGCTCACTGTAACAATAAAGCAGGCTGTGCTGTGCAGAGAGTGAGGTGACAGACCATCATCTTTTAGGCACCTTAAAAATCAGATATTGCTGCACCTGATGCAAGGGATGTATCATCTGTTACAGATTCATGGACAGCACAGATTCTGTAGTCACAGGATAGGAATTTTTTTAACCTAGGATTTAGTTGGGGGTTTAGTGCATTCTTTGTGGGCTGCATATTAATGCACACAAAAGGCTTCTCCTAGGATAACTACAATACAATTAGTGTTCACGTTCTGTGCAGTAGTGAGATGTCTGTGTCCTCCTTCCTCCCACAGGGGTGGCTGCAGGTTGTCTGGAACAGAGCTCCAGCCCCAGCCTAGCCCATAGGCCATGGATGCCCAGCCCAACTGAAAAGGAAAATGTTTTCCTGTAGGGATGTGGCAGTGGAGAAAGTGTTGCAGCCCTGGGGCCCAAGCGAGGCAGGCGCCTGGCAGGAAAGCTGTCAGGTCTCTGAGGCATGAAGCCACTGAAGCCCCCCCACAGCTGTCCCAGCCACTGATGGATTATGTGTGTCTGCTGCCTCATGCCATTAGCAGGCCCCCATAGGATGCCCAGCAAGACCATCAGGTATTCCATGGAAATTTCCTCTCCAGCACCCCAAAGCTGACTCTTTCTTGGTAAGAGTTCACAGACAGTGCCACACAGCTGCAGGGATCTCAGGAGACCTGCTCGCTATTCCAGCCCGTTCACCTAGGAAGGTGTGTGTACACCATGGGTGTACCTTCTGTGGTTATTTTCCCTTTGAGGCGAGGCTGAGGGAAGTGAAATTATTTGCCTGGTATATATTTCTTTGTGGTAATGGGCAAACACCTTTTTCTTGCTTTTGGCTTTCCTTGATTGAACCTGCAAAGCTACACATCTTTGGTATGTATTTACCCAGCCTGTAGGGCACCATATTCTAGTTTCATTCTTCAGGTTTTCTTGAAGCCAGTGAGGCAGGACTGGCTTTTGGAAGTGCAGAGGCTGGGATAGAGCCCATATTTACACTGTGTTGTGCCATAACTGTTCAGGTTATGTCAAAGGATGCATCAGGACCAACACAGATGTTAACTCACTTCTCTCACTTTTAAAATCAACAAGAATGAATTTTTTTATTGTATGGATTTTTACCCAGTCATTAATCCCAAATTTTTAGCAGCATATTTCTGTTAATGATTTGAATTCAAGCCTTGCCATACCATGTAGCTGAGTAAAGGAAAATAAATTATTCTTACTTGATCATTTCTGCTTGAAAATTAGCAGATATTCTCCACTACTTTCAAATCAGACTAATAGTTTCCTGAAACAAGGCAGAAGACTCTGATCAGATCTGAACAAAATACAGAGATCTGTAAATCTGTGCTTGCAGCTGTCTACACAGCTTCAAGCACAGAGCATAGAAATGTACTCTAGCATAGAACATAGAAATTCTTTACTATAAGGATGGTGAAGCACTGGAACAGGTTGCACAGAGAGGTTGTGGACGCCCATTCCTGGAGGTGCTCAAGTCCAGGCTGGTGGGTTGAAACTAGGTGATCTTTAAGATCCCTTCCAACACAAACCACACTAAACTTCTTCTGGAATACCTCGCTGGTGTAAAAGCGGTCTACTTCTATGGCCAGTATAGACAGGCCTCCTACTAGAGTGTCCCTATTTTTGAAACCTGGAAATTCCATGTGTAGTGACAGCACTGTCCCAGAAGAAATGCAGAACACAGACTAAGCCCTGGTTGCCCACGTAACTCCAGTGTTGAATTGTGTTGAGGAAAGAGACATGTTGAGGAAAAAGATCAGCTCTGAAAAAAGGAGAGTGAGCTTAATACAAGGAATGGGAGGATTGAGGAAAATATTAAAACAAGGACCAAAAACTCTCACATATGCAGTCAGAATCAAGCGTAAACAATTTCTGGGACAAAGCACTGACAAAACATGAACAGTCAGACATCTTGCATAACTCAGAGGCAAGCATACCTTCTTGCTCCTTGGCTGATATATATAACATATTCTTCCTACTACTGCAACAACTTGCTCTGTGTCATTTGTGTACTTTATCCTCCTTTTCCTGATCCTTTTGGCAGAGCCATGTCTCATGGACACAGCATTATGATTATTTCTGTGGTACAAATTGCTTCAGCTGCTACAACCTCTACATTGCTGAAGTCCTCCTGTCATTTTCTGGAGAAACATTTTAATTATTGTCATCAAGAAGATAGATGAACTCTTGAAATTGGTGATCTTTGAACTATGATAACTCATGTCTCTGAGATAGCACTGGAAGGTGAAGGTAAATTTAGGAAAGAGAATCTGTCTCTTATTTCCTAATTTGTATGCCAGCTGTACCTACCTTGTTTATCACAATACTTTTAGTATACAACAAAGAATTAGGGTGAGTCTGAGGCTATTCTCTATACTCCACTGGTGTTTCACTGAGGGCTGGTTAGACACATGGTGCTGATTGCTCTTTGTTGTCAACTGCTAAACTGTAGCAAGTCTCTGGTAAAGACAAGCATAAATATCTTTCAATCATGGTATTTGCCACTGGAATTTGGAAGGGGAATGAGTTCGGTTCATCCCAGCTTTCCTCCAGACAGAAAAGTGGGTATGTCCACCCTGGATAGACAGCTGGTATCAACTTCATTTCCAGAATCAATGTGCTGTGAATCAGTAGATCTACATTACAGCTCTACTACAGTAAATTGCACCACATTATGACTTCACTATAATGAACTGAACCAAGTCAAGCCCTGGTTGTTCCTTTTTTTGGGAGGACCTCTGTGGTAGTTACTATGGATGCTAGTAGTATAGTTCCTACTTACTGAGAACTTATTTTTGGTCCAATGTGGTTGCTGTCCATGTGACGCAGTCCAAACATCCACAAGTGGTTTCAATGGTTGGGTAACCTGATGTTTCCAGAAAAAATGAAAAGGAACACAAACTGCCTGTTAGACTGCAGTTAAGACATCATCCCTTTAGTAACAACCATTTTGATTATGAATCAATGATGTCATTTATTAATGTTATTACACGACAGACAACAAAGTCTAATTCTTATGAATAATTTCATGTACCTCCACAGCTGTGGTTGTTCCTATCTGTTAAAGCACCTTCTATTGTTGCCAGAGATGATTTGTTTTAGATCCTCTTTCAAGACCTTTTCTACCCTAGACCTCTCTTCTTTCCCCTTTTCCTTTTTTTTGTTCTTTTAAACATCTCTCACATTTGGAACCTGCTCCTTTTCTTGTCCCCTGTCTATTGTGAAAGAAACTGTCCCCCTAACAGCTCTATGGCTGGACAATGGACTGGGGAAGGCTGCCTCTGTCTCCTGATCATTACTTGCCTGGCTCTGACACATGTCATCTCTCCAAGATGTTGTGTTGATTGCCTTATTTGAGTAACCCAAGCATTACTTATCAAAAGATATGTAACAGTGATAAAAGAAGTCTTTTCCATCTACATCTAAGCCTTAGTCCTTGTGTGTTTTCCACGCAAGTTTTTTTCCACAAGCCTTAGTCCTATTGCCCTTCTCTTCTACTGGAAGACACAGATACCCAGAAAATGCTGCTTGTTTCCAACCCTTTCTATATCAGGCTACCTTTTAAAAACTTTTAAATTTCTTTGATCTTGGCCTTGGAAACATCCATCTGTAACCTACCTGGAGCCAGATGGTAGACATTTCATTGTTAAAAGTCCCTGTTCTGAAAGATTCCTAGGTATTATCTCTGAAAAATATTGATCTTTGTCATGATTCTATTTTGTATTTTTTTTTCTTAACAGTCTTCCTTAATTCGGTACAATTGAAGGAAAATATTCAAACAGATAAAATGAAGTACCAATGATAGTCATTAAAATTATAGAGATATCTCATTCTTTACAACAATCAAATGAATATGAAGTGTTTCATACACTGTAACCTTGCAAGCTGGATATTACACAAGTAAAAATAAATGCACACACCCATAAAACTAGTAAAACTGGCTGTTGCAGCTACACATAGTTTCTTGTGTTCATTAAAATTCTATCTTTATTGAGTTTATCTAGATTGGCATGCAGATCAAAGTGAAAATGTAATAAATAAAAGAATATACATAATGGAATCCATGGAAAGAAGCTATTTAGAAGATAATTCCAGTAGGTGAATCGCAATGAAGTTTTAAAAACAACAGTGCAGAAGCATTTGAAACACAACACGTCATACAGTGTTGAAGGGCCGGATCCTGAGGCCATTACTCACATGCGTAGACACACTGACTTCAAAAGAATTACTCACTATGAGTAAAGATAGTTGGGATACAACAAAACAACAGAGCATTGGCTCCTTTGGCACAGCTGTGTAGCTGAACATCTCTGTGTAAGCATGATCCTGCCAGCGATACCCAGCTTAGTCCATAATGGCAGCTCCAAACCCCCTCTGGAATGTGGTAAGCACCTGCGTAAGCCAGAGGATCCTTGACCAAATGGAAAGTGGGAACACAAATACTCACAAGAATGAAATGACTAAGTTTTCCTCCAGTTGTGCTCACCTGTGCTGCTTATGAAAATAATTTTCTTACTTCCCTAGCTCTGGCTGGTCGTGCACAGCCCATACATGGAAAAGTGAGCTGGATCAGCCTTGTCTCATCCATTATTAAGCAATTAGTTGTACTTTACTGAACTGAGCCCCAGATTTCCAAAGCTGAAATTTTATAGCTGTTTAAATGCATGGAGAAAGAGCAGTTTGACTTTCAGATGTCAAGAATGAATTTTTAGGGCAAGCAACAAAGAACAAAAATTTTTTTACACCTTAAACTGCTAACTTGCGTGTTTTGAGACAGTCATAGGACATGAACACAATGTTATTTTGCTGAAATTTTTATTGGCACAATTACACAAGTGAGATAAAGGAGGATTTAGAAGGTTAGTCACAAAAGGTGAACAAGACAGAAACTAGATGACAGATTGTAGACAACAGAAACTGGAAGACAAAGTCTGAATATTGTGGGCTATTGTGCAGAGTTCAATCCACAGTATGAGAGAATATGTAAAATAAACAGACAAAAGAGGAGCCTAAGAGAAAGCTTTCTTTAATAAATACAGAAACCTAACTGGCAGCAAGGGCTGTCATTCACATCCCCTGTTTCAGCATCTAAAAGCAACAAAAAGATTTGGGTATGCCAGATTTTGCTTTTCTGGAATGTAAAATTGAGAGAAATTTCTCTTGCTTTGGTCTTTCGTCTCTTTTATGTTTAAACATTCTTATTATGTATGTAGTATAACCAAGAATTAGCCTGGCTGTCGTGCCATAAGGATGAGTTTCAACAGAGAAAAACATTTGTCTGTGGTTACAGACTGGCTCTCTGGGAAAAAAAACAAAACAAAAACTGGTTGCGGCAGTACCTACTGGAACTTCTAAAAGCAAAGCATGAGGCTAAGTTTACCTGTCTGCCTACCACTGCCTAGAGTGTTTTCCCAGGTCTCAGCTAGTTTTTAACACATGGTTACCTGCAGTCATGTGAAAGTGTTTTCAACCAGCCTGCTGTCTTATTGGCAGCCACTGTTATTTAATGTAAAAAAACATTGCATGTTATTTTGAAGTAGTAGGAGGCAGTGTCCCCTTCCTCAAAACATTAATAGATCTTTTGAGCCAAATCCATCCTACCTCTATGACCCAATTTTATGTTTATGTGACTTAGTCGATCCCAGCAATATTACATCCATGTGTCACTTTGGAATAAAACACTCCAGTGAATCAGTACCCTTTGCTCCTTTCCACATTTTTCCACTGCCACCGCGAGAGATTCAAGGAAATTTTCCACATCTGGGACCTTTCTGAGTAAGGAGTAGAAGATATTGGCAACCACAAAGTCCTCATGCACATCTCAAGAGATTATGATGTCTATAATACTGAAAAAACATGCCACCCAGGTTATTTCAGTAGGTTTTTTTTTTCCTTTTTCTTGTTTATATTTTGTGAACAAAACTAAATCAGACTCAATTAGATGAGTGGAGCCTTCTCTTTAAAGAAAAGAGTGTACTCAGCTCATTGAAACTCCTAACTAACTGACACGGAAGTTAGCTGCATTATGTGGGCTTCAGGCCATCCTCAGCACAATCAGTCCTCTTCAAGCTGAAACTTGCTGTGTTTAGGCAGGTTGGGATTTCTGAACAGGTTGTTCAGCCCTATTTTCTATGCTTGGTTGCCCAAGGATTTGTTTTCTTCCAAGAGCAACAACAAAGTATTTAGCTTACAAAAGTTTTGAAAGAGTCTATAATTTTGAGAGAATTTTCTAGCCTTAAAATGTACAGTTCCGCTAGGAAAGACACCAGGTTTTCAAGATGGAATGGCTCAGCAAATTACAAAGGCTGGAAGGCTGATACCTCTGGCTTTTCTACTAATATTGTGACCTTTCCAGTATGCTGTGACATAACAACAGTTTCTCAGGGTCTAGAGGTCTAAGTGAGGACATTTCAGGACTCTAAGGAAATATTCGTCTCAAGTGTTAACATAATTTTATTGGATCATATTCATTAATAAGGTGCTTAGAACCTAGAAAGAGCATGACTGTCAATTAAGACTTAATATCCTTTCCTGTAGTGTTTATATTTGTGTGGTATTTGATGGTGTGGGGCTTTGCTACAAAAGTGTAACAAAATGCTTTGTCAGCATATATTTACTTGAAAAGAAAAAAAAAAGAAAAAGAAAAAAGAAGACCCAAGCCCTACAGAGGATGTAAACTAAAGGGTCTGCCAGCATCTCTTCCAAAGCAGCGAGTAATAGTCTGAGTTGCTTCCCATGAAGGGAAGAAACCGAAATCTAGCATAAATTCATGTAAGTGACCTAAAGATTAAACGAAGTGTCCAGCTCAACTGTCAAATGAATCAATACGATACAGATCCTGCAAGGTTTTCTCCTGCTGTCAGTCCTGTCCATGCTAGAGATTGATCTTAGTGTAACACATTGAGCTGCACAACTAAACAGCACTGTATGAATAATATATATATACCCAACTTACTCAGCTTAGTAGTTATCTTTACTGGTGGAGTCAGCCTTGCACTTGTAGAGTCCTACAAAGTTCTATGCTGCTTTCACAAGCTTTATACTACTGCAGGAGTTCAAAGAAGAAGAAATTAAAAACCTAGAGTTTTTAAACAGGGGTTTCAAAACATGCCAGTAGTCAGTGTTTCTATTGGTAGCAATAGACTTAGATATTCAGATCTCCACAAATCTGTGGTAGTCTGCATACAGCAAACATCCTATCTGTTTGATATGTCCTGCCAGTTGTAATGTGTTTTTCTAGCTTCAAATTCCAAATAAGAGAAAAGTCTGGAGGTGTTAAATGCCACATGGAGTGCCTAGAAAGAAACAGTCCTCATTGTAAAATGTTTGCAGAGGCTGCAAGTAAAGGAGAAAGAAAGTACCGTTATTCCTGTTTTATAAGTACAAGCATCAAGAGATGAAAAGATCTCCCTCTGTTATTCATGGAAAGATTATCATTGACTTCAGTGGGTGTAGTATCAGCCCTATAGCGGTATGAAACTTGGCTCCTAATTACATCAGGCCCACGTAGACTTAGTTTCAGCCACAGTTCATTTTATCGCCAGGTAGTTAACCTGTGAACCAAAGGTATTTCAACTGCTGACAGAGTCTGACTTGTGGTTCTGGGCTCTCAGGTTGCCTGACTAAGAGAAACCCATGTCCAGTCACGTTTCATTTGTGCTCCAAGTGTTTGGCTTCCATCAATGGCTTGGGACGGCCTGTTCTCTGCAGATTAAGAGGAAATAATATATGACGCACAGGCTTGTCTCTTTTACTTCAAAGTGTGAGCAACAATGACTCACCCACCTCCACAGACATCTTTAAACCCTGTGCTGAGTTTTCTATTTTTCTTCTTGTGTCATAGATAGCATTGCTGCCTTTTGTTTTCTCCAGCCTACCTTCACCAGCCTTGCAGAATTTTAAATCCAATCTGGCAATGAGGTTGAGCTTTTTTTTTTTTTTTTTTTTTTTTTTTTTTGGCAGTTCTTTTGGGTCCCCATATTCTTTCATAATTTACTTAACCAAACAGCATGTGTTTAAGTTTCTCAGTATACTCCAAGTGTTACCAAATAAGAATAATCTGCATAATAGCTACGTGAAAAGGAGGCTTGTTATTCACACTTTGTTATCATCCTGTCCTACAGACAGCTGCTGTCACTGTTTGCCCTTTTCAGTGGCAGTGGGCTAAATTCATCCTAGTCACAGACGGGGGTAGGTGGCTGTGGTACAGTCGCCATCCATTTGGAATATGACATGCTGGATTGAGTTATTCTTTCACAGAGCAGGGAAGCTTATTGAACAGAAAAGGTTAGTTAAACTAACTGCAGGCAAAACTGGGGCAGGAAAAATGTCCATAACTTATTCAAAATATACTTCATTAGGGAAACCATGAAAAAATTCAATAATTACCTTATTATAAAAGTTTTGCCAGATAACGCTATGGCTTTACCAGGAAGGCTCTATCTGCTCTTGTGCTTACAGTCTGATGCCAGAATTCAATGAACCTGGGTCATCCAGGGTGGTGTAGGCAGTCAGTCCTGTAGGCTAGTATGCAAAAATTGGATTCCACCATCACCACCACCACCACCACTACCACCACCACCACTGCTTCTCCTACACCAGTGTTTTTGAATTAAGGTGACAATGACAACTCTGCCCTGTGTTGAACCTAGTGCTGCTGATATGCATTAGACATGGTCTAAGCATGCCCAGAAATGGGGGATCCTTGGGGACCTTGGAGAGTGAAATACCTACTCAGTGAAGCCCAAATGCACTCTGGCAAATGGCAGTCTATGTATTTAGTTCAGCAAGGTGTCAGTGGTGTAATTTTAAGCATGAAAGTAAATTTCATAATGGAAGTTTTGAATACCTTAGTGGGGCAAACATTATAGGGAAAAACACTTTTCTCCTTCTTTGATGAAATTCTCCTTGTTTGCACCATAAGTGCTTAGGTGTTTTATTTGAATCTTGCTGAAGGCACCTGCCTGTCTGAGCTTCAGCTCTTCTGGGTGTCCAGAGCACCTCTTTGGCATATGCCCAGAACAGTTTAAGCAGCTTGATAGATATCTCCCTCCTATGAATCAAGGCATTCCTCTGCTGAAGCCTCCTGGGGAGCTCAAATCTGCAGACATTCTCAAAAAAACACCCAACACACACCCAGAAAGCTCCTTGGAAAATGATTTGTGGGTGATTTTTACAACAGACAGCAGAGGAGGATCTGCCACCCACCTTTCATACAAAATTCTTTGGTTAAGTCATTTTAGGAAGTTAGGTTCAGATTCAACACTTTGCTCTGTCTGAAGGGGTTGAAACCAACATTTCTCCAAGGAAAACGTCCTCTTCTCAGGGACTGCATTGTTTCATTCACAGCCTACTTTTTCTCTTCAAGTTATATTAATGTGTAGGAAAAAATCTCAAAAGTCAATAGACAGGCACAGAAGTACATCATTCTGCAGACTGCACAAAGTAGTTTTGGGCAGAAACTTGATTATATGCTTTATGGTCAGCATCCTTTCAATTCAACTCAGACAAGCAGGACATTTGATACTTGAAAGACCAGAGGAAATTAAATTCTGGTTTCCCACTTTGTCCTCTATGATTTTACTTCTACTAAATTGACTAAATAAACTAACTAGAGAGAAACATTTCCATCACCAGACCATTTTAGAATGAGGGAGGGTTAGGAGAAGTCCAGACATAATCAACATTTAGAAGAGACAAGTGTAAGATCTGAGAATTTTACCAGGGGAGGAAATTTTCCCTCAGGAAAAAGACACATCAGATTAACTGGGAGTTGGTGGAGTCCTCTGAGGAAATACAACTACGTAGATCAGAAAGGTCTGGAGGAAAAGAGATTCTGAGATCAAATTGAGTGAAACTAAGGGAATGGGGGCAGCCTCTCATCTTTCCCACCTTCCTGCTTCTACCTCCAGGGTCCTCAAAATTCTTCCATGGGAGCAGTGATGCAACAACAACCTCTTTCTCCATCCTGCATCAAACTTTGATTTTGAAATGACAGATATGTTTGAAAGTAGTGACCATATGATAACCTTTAATGTCTCTGGGTGATTTATTCTACAAAAACTACAGCAGTTGTGGGTTCTCCATCCCTGGAGGACTCCAACACTCTCTCTGCTGGAAAAGGCCCATCTGAGATAGTTCTGTATTTGCAATAGCTCCATTTTGAGCTGGAGGTGCTGTAGATGACCTCAAGAGTTCTTTTTCTACAGGTTTTCCCATGGCCATGGTTCTAAGAATCTAGAAAACTTTTAGGCATAGAGGCTTCCTTATCCTTGACACCTTACGTTATATCCTTGTTCCATTGCACTTAATTTTTGCTCAAGATGACAGATATGTGAATCTGCAATATCCCATAAAGTTTGTGTTCTAATAGGCTTGCAATCATAAATTCTGAGTTCTCATTTCTGTAAAAAAAACCAAAACAAAACAACTTAATTCAGAGAAAACAAAGAAGACCACCTGAGACATTTATGTGTTTCTTGCTAAATTCATCTTGCTGTTCAGGTGTCTTTCTAATCTCCCTATTTTGGCCCTCAAAATCATAACTTCTGCTCGACCTGCCTGTGGGCCAAAGAGCAAGTTGACTTGGATCTTTCCAGATCCTCTTAAAGCCTATTTCTGAAGTCATAAAAAGTTTGCTGAAAAATGAAAGCACGCTTTTTCCTCCATGAATTGGTAATACAGCTCCTTTGTGCTGATCACAGCTAAGGCTAGTGGGCTGATGGGAGGGTTTGGAGCAAATGCACTTTGCTTTCTAATGATGTAGAAGTTTTTGTGGAATCAGAAAGATTTTACTTATTTTTCCTACCAAAGAAAAACCCTCCCAAAAATAAATTATGATGTAGGAAAAATTACACTATTTCATTGATTTGTTTTGGAAAGCAGGAGGTATGAGGCAGTGCCTGAACCTGCACTTGGCTCCACCACTGAGGTACCAGAGTTATATCCCAGCCACTCTGGCTCTCTCCGCTCTTATGGAGCCACCAAGTCTCCCTGCCACCCTGAGAAAGTGCCCATCACCCTCCTGTGACATTAGAGGGAGTCTGAGATGACTAACCCCTTAATTTATGTGCCTTACATGGGTGATTAACGTCAGGTAGGATGAACTGTGACTGCAGTGTATCATTGAAACATCTTACCTTATTTTCCAGATCAAAGTATCTCATGTTTTTGTTCTGATGAAACAGTTTGGTACTTAACAAGAGGAGCACATAAACATTCAACATACAAATTAGAGAAGCCAGATGTTTACTGTATCTTTCCATTATCCTGCAATTCTAGTTCAAATAATATGCTATGACATGTAGTTTATTATGGACTTCCACAATGAAGCCATAAAAATAAACAAGTATCTCTAACTGTTAGTAACAATGAGAAATTTTGTGTTGAAATGCAAATTCCCCTCCAAGTCAACGTTTTTTAAAAATGTAGAACTTTTTACTCTGTGTTGGTTTTTAAAATATTTGGTTCAGTTATGACTCAGCACCAAAACAAATTCTGAAATTATATTTAACATGAACCATGTTCCTAACTTGAACCAGCTTTTCTGTTTCAGCAACAAGAGGGCCATTTGGGTACCAGATCTCATCATAAAGACTGAGAGAACGGTTGAAAAGCAATGAAAAATTCCAGTGATCTTTGTTGGTAGTGGGTCAGTGGGGTAGTGCATTACCACTAACTGCTGGATACTACTCAAGTAATTTAGCTTTAAGATGCAAAAATAAACTAAGTGTTTAAGGATATGATGAATTCTCTTCAAAAAAGTTCAAGGTCAATAATGTCTAAATGGATATTAAGTAGAGCTCCTTACCAAAGTGTTTTCTAACAATAGTAAGAAAGTAACCAGAGACTTATTCAACTGTAAAAAATACCCAACCAACCAAAAAAAAAAAAAAAAAAAACCAAAAAAAAACCCAAAACCACCCAACAAAAACAAAAACAGAAAAACCCCTTAGATTTCTTTGAATAGAATGTGAGCTGAAGAACACACACAAAATCCATTTGTGACACACACACACAAAATCCCTTTGTGATACTGTTTGACTATGCACTGTGCAACTAAAAATGTTAAGAGCATCTACCATTAAACTAAACAGCAGCATGCTGTGACTTGATTGACCTATGCATCATTGCATGCCAATCTATTTGAGTTGTTTCACAGTTTGGAAGCACTCTCACATAATCCTATATATATGCTCGCTGCACTTGTTTTTGAAGTTAACTAACCCTTCTTTTGAATAGTCTTCAAGGTTCAGCTAGGAAAACAATTTATAAACTGGGACAGAAAAAAAGCAGCTCTGATGCTTCTTGTTGGTGGCATGGGGCTGGTACTGATTTCACTGAATTTCTTTTAAAGTCTATTTTATCTGATTAGCAAGAAATCTCTATGCGATGGTAGGAAGAGATGTCATGGTGCTATTACAGATAACATATTTGAGTCAGCAGTGGACTGTGGTCAGGACTATGTAATCAAGGTGGTTTGTAAGCTGAGACACGTTCC
This sequence comes from Vidua macroura, assembly GCF_024509145.1. Taxonomy (NCBI): domain Eukaryota; kingdom Metazoa; phylum Chordata; class Aves; order Passeriformes; family Viduidae; genus Vidua; species Vidua macroura. The sequence goes on along the minus strand of NC_071572.1, from coordinate 50,796,992 downwards.
AGCCGGATGCAGAGGAGGTGGCTTGGCATTTGCCAGGAATATCCATCCTACAACTGTCAAATCCACAAACACAATCCATCATGCAGAATAATGGTTTCCTCCTTCCTGTCCACTCCACAGTCTAAGTGTGATTATTCATCTTGAACGCAACCAGTCTTTCACATATGCTTTATTTTATTGCACACAATCAGAGGCACGCTATGCTATCCTTAGAATGTAAATATTTATTAATCTTCACTAGCAGAAATGCTCTCTGTATTGGCATATGATACTTGAAAGTAGCAATCTGTTTTACATGTTATGGTATGACAACAGATGACAATGGTTGATTTTTCAACAATAGTCACCAATAGGGTGAATAAGTACAAGGTGATGAGATAATCCTTACTCCTACTTACTTCTCTGTGGTAGGCAAGGCCTGAAAAATCAGGAAAAAATGCAGAATTCCATTTCAGAATTTCTCAGAAGTATTCAAGGTATTCTTGAGAAAGTCTGCAGCCCTAATGAAATAGTCACTTTCATTTGTAACTTTCATCAGAAAAATTTCACCTGTTGTCTAAAAGTGTTTTAAATGTTATATGTTCTCAGTGACAAATATATTAATATATTCTATTTTTTGGTATTTTAACCTCTAGTAACAATATGTAGCATTCAGTGCAGCCTTTCAGGAACTGCCTTGAAAATAAACCCTTGGTATACCAGACATTCTTTGCCAAATGAGAGCTTAGAAAGATGAATGCATTTATCAGCAATCTCCAGGGAGTTAATTTTATGCTGAATTAGAATGCAACAACAAAGTAAATCAGTTTTTTTTTTTTTGCTTTTTAGTGCTAAAACACTTTAAAAAAAATTATGATTTTGGGTTTGAAAGCAGGATTTCTCCAATACACTTGCAAATTGAAGTCTGAAGGATAATTAGGAAACAAACGTGTTTACTGAGTAAGATTGAGCCAGTGCATGAGCAGGAGAACAGGAAGGAGCATAAACCAGAGAGACCAGTTCAAACTAATTTCCACAGAACTCCTCCCTTCAGTTACATTACTGTAAGTCACAAATATTACATCATCAGAACAAATGATTATTTGCTAATCCATGATTCAGAAGGACAACCATTGTTAAACAGCAGCCTTTGGAAACTGCTTAACCCTTCATCCTCCCTTTATCACCACACAATAAAACAAAGACGCTATGAATGAAGCATGTTGAGAACACAGTGACTTATGAAATCAGTAAAGCACATACACACTCCTTTATACAGAGAAATGGCAAAAGGTGGCAGGTATTCAGTGTGGCAAGAGAAGCCATTTGTACAGTCATAGGAGTGCTGACAACTCATTTTCTGGAGACTGAGCTGAACTTTGCCTGAAGAATGTTGCTTACAATAACTTCTTTGATGTAAATCTGTAATTTGTATAATGGACCTGGGCAACCACAAATGTTTCTTACAAAGACATTGATATCCACATCTGCTCAGACCTCTAAATTTTTTTTTATCCCAATGAATACTCCTGTCAGAGGACAGAAACGCTTCTGGAGATTAATGAATATATACAGTGAACCACAAGCAGAACACACTACCAAAATCAGAAGATAAGAGAAGGAGATGTTTAAGGATAAGCCTCTATTAGTGTTTTAGTTTAGGTTGGGAGTGCTACTTTGATGGGAACCTCCTGACTGCCCCTAGCTAGTGTAGAATCATAGAATCATAGACTGGTTTGGAAGGGACTTTTGAAATTCATCTAGTTCAAACCCCTGCAGCAACCAGGGACATTGTCAACTATATCAGGTTGCTCAGGCTTCATCCAACATGGCCTCGAATGTTTCCGGGGTTGGGGTATCCACCACCCCTCTGGGCAGCTTGTTCCACTGTTTCACCCCTCTTTTAATAAAATTCTTTTCCTTGTATCTACCCTCTTTTAGTTTAAAGCCACTACACCATGTCTTATCACAAAAGGCCCTACTAAAAAGAGTGTCCTTGTCTTTCTTATAATCCCCCTTTAAGCAGTGAAAGATCACAATAAGGTTTCCATAGAGCCTTCTCTTCTCCAGACTGGACAATCCCAATCCTCTTAGTTTTCTTCATAGAAGAGGTGCTCCAGACCTCCAATCATTTTTATGGCCCTCCTCTGGATCTATTCCAACAGGTCCATGTTCTTCCTGTACTGAGGACCAGTGCTGGATGCAGCACTCCAGGTGGAGTCTCACCAGGATAAAGTGAAGGGGCAGAATCACCTCCCTCGACCTGCTGTCCAATGGAGCTTTGGTTTGCATCATGGAGCCTCTTAAAACATGGAAGCTAGATTCCTTTTGGATGAGACTAACTAAATAATATGCTCCAAAAAACTACCTAATACCCTTCCATTGCTAATGGAACTTCAGTCAACAGGACCAACCTGGAACGAGTCTGATGTCAAAGCCCAGAAATGTGTGCAGAGTACCCAGCACTCCTCAGTGCCTCTTCCCACTAGTCTGGATTTGCTGGGGCAGCTGGAGGCTTCTATAGCTCAGGTTTTGAGACACTCATTGCAGAGCTCTGAGAGGAGTCAATAAATGATCCAGAACACCTCATTGCAATTTGCAGCTATTCCATTTGTCTGCAATATGAGTGCCATTTAAAATTTTGTCTGTTGTAGATACTTTATTCTCAGAGAGCCTTTAGGAATGACCATTTTTTTTGTCACTTCTGAGTATTCTCCTATGCACTGTTGAATATAACTAGGCTGCAGATGGGGCTGATTGTGGTCTGAAAAAGTGTGTTTCTTTTTAGGGGAAGTTCTTATGGATAGTTGAGCATTAGTTGATTTCCTTGGGGCAGAGTTCACAGTGTCTGCAGATGATCCTCTTGACTTGGTGCTTTGTTGGCTGTTTTATTATGACAGATAGAAATGGATTACATTGACGTAGTCATGGATTACACTGATGTAAATGACTGCATAAAAGATATAAATTACTTTCACTTTCTGTCTACACGTAGTAGGGAATTTTTCAGTCTATGTGTAAGAACTTTAGGTATAATTGCAAAGGAAAAAGCACCTCATGAGAAGGACGTCTGAATTCAGAAAAATTCCAAATTAGACAAGATAGGTCAGAGAAATCTTCACAAGCCCCTAAATGGATGAGTGTCCGTTTTCCTCAGGTCTGAGTGTGCAGGATTCAGCTCAGCCTAATTTATGGTGTCTGCAGTGTAGGTATCTGCACCTCAATTAGGTGTTAAGCTCCTATTAAAATTAATGGAGAGTTTGAAGATTGCCTAAGCACAGCCTTCTAGTGTCATTTGAGATGCCATCAAGAATAAAAGATATCTGCATAAAGCCTGAAGATAACACCCAAGACCTAGGGGTGACCCATGCTCTCCTGGAGCAGCCTAAGGGTGACAACACATAGCATCTAACACTTCAGTAAGACTTCTGTGTCTAGGACACTGGCTTGGATATGAGCTTTCCCTTAATTCTGAGGGGAACTTGTTCAAGCCCAGATACAGACACCTGTGATACATAGCTTAAATTCAGGCAAGATAAATTCTTCTCAGTATTTCTTAATGAATACAATGGAAGTAGTAAACAAGTGCTGGGAGTGGGAAGAATAGCCCTGTTCACAGAGAAGAAAAGGCAGAAGTAGGTTGTGGTACTATTAATGAACACGAGTGGCACATTTATATGGAAACAGAACTGTACAAATAATGGATTTTTGGGTTTGGTGGTTGGACTGAAAGTTTTACAGTAAATTCCTTTTAGTTAACCTGAAATAGACTTTTTGCCTCTGTGTGTGTGTGTCTTTAACTCATATAAGAAGCATGTGTCTCATCTGCTTTGTTAATGACAAGGAACTAAACTTCTATGTAGCTGCAACCAGGAGTTAGGCATGGTAGCCTGTGGCAGTGGATTAGAAAGGATGCTAGGTAGGAACTACTGGCTCATGAACTGAAAATTGCCACCCAGTGATATGACAGGAAAGATTAAATAATCTTTTTTTGCAGCATGACTGGAAAGCTTATCTTAAGTGTTTTACGGGTTCTACTCCACAGCTTTTGCTTTGGATTGTGTTCACTGGAAGTGCCACAATATTTATTCACCTATGTAAGTGAGCAAAAGTGATTCATCATGCAAAAAGATTGTGAAATCAGGCAGTATATCTTATGTATCTATGTTTTCACCTGTCTATAAAATAATCATGCAAAACCCATCATTTGGGGGATATATGAGCAAGATTCTTGTGCTCTGACATCAGATTTAGACCTGAAAGTTTTTCTGGTTTAATTACATTGTTAAACTGGTAAAATATGTCAGTTTAAATGATGCTATTACAGTTTTGGAAGCACTGAAACTGCTGCAGGTTATGCTCACTCAGAATCTAGAATAAATTATAACGGCATTAAAATTTACATCCCAACATGACTGTGTTTGCAAGACAGCATATACCTGTGCTAGTAAAGCTGCTAGATTTTACCAACACAAATGGGAATTCTCAGGTGAATAAAATGAACAGGCTTTGAGTCCTGATCAACAAAAACTATCTATATTTAAAAAAAGTAAAAGTACCTGTGATATTAAGTTGATACCCATGAGCAGTTTAACACGACATATATTTAGGAATATATAAGTTGAATTTTTCAAAGATACATGTTGATACTTCAAATTATCACATGGAAAGCTGTGCATTTGGCAGCAAAACTTGCTTTTCCTTAAAAACAAGGAATTATATTAATATTTACTTGATTGCCTGATAAAAGTAATACTACAGAAGAATATTGCAAAACCTTGGAGGCTTGGCATGCTTTTCTATGTGGGTGGAAAAATGTTGTGCTGAAGCCAAGCTGGAATGAATCATGAAACTGTAGCATAAGAAAGATACTAGATCTACTTTTTTTAAGGAAAAAAAAATATTACAGCTAGAATAATAAAACTATGGGCCTTACAAGTATATGCAACGTAAACATGTTGCTGAAATAATATTGGAGAGTACGTTATGCAGGACAGACTTTGATTGTAAGGAGAGCAGTAGGGTTTTGGCCTTCATTCCCAACTTTGAGCTCTGAACTGAGAAGTGCCATCATCCAAGTCATTCTCTAAGGAAACTCAAGAGGCACAGGATATCATGTGCCCTATAACTTTCAATAATAAGGGGCATATAGAGGGACATAACTTCATTTATTTCAGTATCTTCAATATTAATAATAAATGCCAAAAATAATACCCCACAGGTAAGTGCCACAGAGGACAGCAAGCAGGCAGGTTTCTTTAGCCTTTATGCCTCTGGTGTCTCAACACTTCCCTGACGACGTCAGGGAAAGGCATGCAAAATTTGATTGCTATGCTGACACCCCATCTGTCTTTCTATCAAGCTAATGCCATAATTACCAGCTTGAAATAAAGACATGTGTAATGCCAGGTAAAAATAAGAGTGCCCTAATCTCATACGTGAGCATCAGTGTGTGTGTATGAAATGGTGCTGGCTAAAGCAAGGGCAGGGACCCTGCCCTGACTTGGAGGCCAAGTGACACTGGCTGCCTTGCATCAGTCCTTCCTACACATGACTCATCCCAGAGCCTGCATGGAGGGACAATCTTCAGGACAAGGCCAAGAAGTGAGATAAGACTCAAGCAGTGTGACCATAAGGAGTCTGGTGAATAAGACCTCTAGCAGATTGTCTCTATAAATGTACCCATTGTGGTTTACCATAGGGAAACAGTCTTTGCAGGTAATCCTATTCTAGATATTAAAATTATGTTAATGTATCATATTATAGTATCACATACTCCATTAACTGTTGCAGTCCCGTGTTTCTCCTTATATAACAATCATTTAAACATGTTTACCAGCTGGCAAACATGGAACTATGCTTGAAGCATTTATGTAAAAAAGTTATGGTATTTTCTGAATTCAAGACAAAGCTCTTCTTTGGATGGACCAGCTAAAGAAATGCAGAAGCAGAAATACCAGATGCATGGAGAACTATCTTCATGGTACATCCAATTTTGATGCCTTTTTAAAAAAATGAGGTGAAGTACTATTGAAACTTCAAGGAATTTGCTTTTAAGTTTTCATGCAGAAAAGAGTAGTTTGGAACAACAGCAACAAAAAAGTATACTCCTTTTTGAAAGGACCAAAACATCATGAAGAGTAGACAGATCAACACCCAAATGGGAGGCTCAGAAGTACATTTGGATGGGAAGAGTGGAGGAGTGGGATGTGCTTTTGCTTTGTGGGTGCTGCTTGCAGCTACGTCTCCCTGCCTTATGCATAGGTGTGAGTAAAATCTCAGGCCTCTTATCACTCACCCCATCTGGATTTGAGGCCACTCCCCAGGCAGGGAAATTTGTGAGGAGCTTTGGCTGGGCATTATGATCTGCATTTGGCCTCCAGGTCTTCACTTGAGGAAGTTTGCTCCAAGGTCCAAATTCTGCCACTCTTGCTGTCATCAAACATCCCTTATTTCCCAATCCATTCTCTTTCTCTCAGGTCTCAATTTGGCCCTCAGTCAGCAACACAGATAAGGTATCATTTGCCTCATCATTTAAGGTATCACTGAGATTTTTATTAACATCAGAGAAATTCATTCTGCATGACATCTCCATGTGCTACCACTAACAAATCAATGAATAAATAATTGTGTAGGGGCAGGGGACACTGAAGAAGAAACCCTTGAACTCCACCCTTGTCTCCATAACCAAAATACAACATGCCTTGCTCTGATGCTTTTGTGCCTACACCTCCACATAAATATTTTAACTTGTTTTACCATTGGTTATTATTATTGGTTGTACAATTCTATAAACATGAGCTGACTTCAAAACACATGGCTGGTGGTGTTCCCTATAAATGAAAATTCTAAGCTTTGCAGAGCTTATATACATATTCAAAATGATATATATATTGCAGAGCTTATATATATATATATATGCTCAAGAAATATATATATCCTTTTCTCTCCATTTTTTTCACTTCACATGAAGTCAGGAAAAATATGTTTCCTCTCAACAGTTTTTATAACAAAAGGAAACACATTTCAAATATATATATTCAAATAACATTAAAAAGAAAATGTATAAGAACTAAGAGCTAGAGAAAATAATTAATCACAGTATTCCTGCTAAACAATCTTTTTTGTCAGCTGCATTCAGTCAATACAAGAGAGAAAACTGAAGACAAGAAAGTGTATGAATAGGTAGAGCCTACTGTCTGTAGTTAGCCAAAGAGTACTATAAGTGTACCCCCAATATAGTACTATAATCAACTACTTCTTTCATCACTCACTGTGAGCAACACTGCTTCCACAGAAGTAATGTCTCCATGTTTCCTCAGGGAATTCCCACAGGATTTTCTGATAATTTTAATTCTCCATTATTGAAATGGAAATTAGAAATTTCATAGTGTATTTTCTCTGAAACTTTGATTTTCTTTTCTGTGTTTGTAGAACATTTGGCAGGTGATGAGGTTTTACACTTTCATTAGAAAGCAATCCTTCCCTAATAGCTCTCACAATTTCTCAGAGCTTGGTATTTCCTACACCACTGAAAGACAGAATGTGAAGTTCAACTTTTCACATCTCTCCCAGAGCCCAGGACCAGCAAGCAGATGAATAGTGAGCGAAATAGCTTGTGTTTCCCTGTGTCTGAATGAGCCCAATCCAATCACAGAAACACAGAATCACTAGTTTGGAAGAGACCTCCAAGATCAAGTTCCACCCATGCCCTAAGCTAAGCCATGGCACCAAGTGCCACATCCAGTCTCTTTTTAAACATATCCAGGGATAGTGACTCCACCATCTCCCTGGGCAGACCAGTCCAGTACTTTATCACTTTATTCTGTGAAAAAAAAAAACCAAAAAAAAAAAAAAAACAACCACTGATTATTCCAATAGAAAGAGCATAGAGCTAGAACCCAGAGTTCTGCTAAGAAGTGTCTTGGTTATGCCTCTGCCCTTTGAAGACTTTTCCCTTTCCTAAGATGATAGCATAATTCTTTCACTTAGCAGTGGACTACGTGGTAGGAAACTTGCTGGACAAGAATAGAAACAACAACGAGAAACTCCATCTGGTAGAAACATAGCTGTAGAAACAACCAGAATGGGGACCTCAGGGAGCACTCTATGGGAAGGGTTTTGTGGTAGCACACGCACACCCCTGACATAATAGTGGCCCACGTAGTGACAAGGCAAATTCATCTCCACAGCTGTGACCAAGTGGCAAAATGAGAGACAACTGCCAAAAAAACCACTGAATCCCAGTCAAAAGTATTCAACAGTTTGAAGTTCTGTAGGTCATCAGGGAGAAATGTAGGGTATAAAAAGATCACAGAGAAGATGCAATGCAATGAACCTTCTTAAACAATTTGTTTATGTGGGGATGTAAATATGATATAAATTTCCTTCCACATCCACCTTTGTCAGTGGTTTCAGAGGAATAAAATAATGAGAAATGCAGGACCAAATATGACAAATATCCCCACAGCTTTGTCTTTGATACCACCCAGTAACAGGGTGATACACCCATTCTCTAAATGAGTAGAGTATCTATTTTTAAAATAAGTTTCTGGATTTTCATGATCAAAAGAGTTTGGAGTTGTATCCAAGTCATTGTACGTAACAGTCACTGATGAACTCTTCTGCCATGTTTGACTAATTTCAACTTTGAACCCATTCATACTTTTGTCCCTTTGCATTATATACAGGGAATATGTAGTCATTGTATGAAAAAATTCTGTGACCTCTCTACTAGTCCCTTCATTAAGCAATCTCCATCTCATGAATTTTGTGAGAATCTAACAGTCATGGAGATCTGTATAAATTCTGTTCTTCACTAACTGTTCTTTAAAGGGAAGCATCCTTTGTTCTGCAGTTGCATTAAGGAACACAAAGAAGAATATATAATAAATACAGATGTAGGAACTGGAAGTATGATGAATGCTCCAAGTGTTGTGCACATTGCTACTATTAGTCATTCATTAAAATTAAAAACAGCCAACTCTTAAGTCCCAAACAGATAAATTTGATGCCTTGGTCCAATTTTCTCAGAGGAGAACCGGATGCAGAGATGATTTTACAAGGTTTCTTTCTTGTGGTCTTGTCCACCTAAACATGAACACTGGACCTTAATCCAAAGTAAGGACTTAAGTTTCTTGTACAGTCAGATGCCTATGGAGTCATTTGCTATGGAGCAGAATTTCAAAGGGACATCCAACTTAGGTTAGATTAGTCATGTCTCCATACTTTTTTAACGTTTGAGGTATTGTTTGCCATATTAGTGGCTGCTGCATATGCAATTATTAGTGCCTAACTTCTGCACACATCATGTAAGACACATAGAAATGTATAACTTCTGCTCCAAGAACCAGAAATAATAAATTATTTAGATCACTTAAATATCAAATATTTTTTCATTTTGTTTCCATGTAATTTTATTTCCAAGACAGCATTAGTACTCCAGTATGAAGCCAGTGGGTCCATCAGGAGTCAATCCATTGTAAACTAAATTTGCTTATTTAACTGTACTTGCAGTCATGGGAAGCTATTTCTTTACCAATGATAGACTTTTCTTTTTTTAAAAGTCAACCTTAAAATATATTGCCTTACAAACATGCTAGCAGCCTTAGTGTTAATAGGGAAGATCTCCACTTTATTTATTTATTTATTTGTTCTAATTGTAGTGGGCCTGTCCCCAGAAAGAGTGAGCTTGGCCCCCATTGTCAGTATCGGCCCTTGAAACTACATTTGTACTGTGGTTGTCCGTATATCTCACTGAAACTTATAAGAGTTTGAGCAGGAGCAAACTTCCCTAGAGTGTTGCCTGTGACTCCAGATAAAATCCCTTGGCAGCATCCTCTATTTTAGAGCAGGAAATTTTTCTTTTCTTCCAGTTAATTCTTAGTTATGTGTTTCTTTAGCTAATGTGTAGCATTCTGTTCATCACTTCAAGAACAGCAAAAACAGTTTTTGTAAGGTTAGGTCAGGGAAATGTTTTTTCCAGTATTGATGACTGTTCTATAACGGAACTATTTCATTTCTAGAACTACCTCTTTCACCTTTAGTGTTGCTAAAACAATGGTCCACAGAAGCTCTTTCTGGCCTTCAGAAGAGGCATATTCTAGAAGGATGTTGTTTCCCATTCCTTCCCCTAAAGATCATAGGAAGCTGAAGACTATTGCTGCAAACATTTCCTTTCAGTTTAGGAGTGCTGGAATCCTTGTTCCACTCCAAAGTTTGTTAGAGACCCAGCCCTTTTTAGGAGTCCTGATGTGAGATTTGGCTCAGACAAGGCTCCTGTGTGCCTTCTACTAAGGTTTCAGGGCACCAGAAAAGCAGCCAAATCCTCCTTCACACAATGTCCTGACTGTGGTTGGAAAAAACATTTTTCCTCAAGGTATTGAAAGGGTGGATTGCATTCCTTGGCCTCTGGAAGGGAAAGGCTTCATGTAATTCTCAAAAAGTAGCTCATGGCTCACAGCTGTAGGCAAAAATAGTGGCAGCAACAGTAGCAGCTTTTCCCTGGAACAGGTTTTTTGGTAGAGGACCATTGATAACATCACTTTGGACAGCTGACAGAAGAGTTCGACCCTGAGTGGACTTCCACAGTTGCATCCCCTGCTGTGCTGGGTCATAAAGCTGCACTGACAGAGCCACACTTGCCGCTTCTATTGCATGCAGCCTATGAGATGCAACTAAAGTAATGAGCCTTTTCTAAGTGCTGAAAGGAGCACCTCATTCATCCTGCTGAATTCTTCTGGACTGAACAAACTTATTTTCTCTGAGATGATATTCACTTCAGGAGGTGCGGCTTTTGTTCTTCTCGCCCCGGCCTCGGGCAGCTGGGGTGCCCGGCTAGGCTCTGCCTTTCGGTGAGACTGGGGCTGCCCTGTGCGTGGAGGCTCTAGAGCTGAGCCCTCCGGCGTGGATACTGTAGCTTTCGTAGCCCTACGCTGAGAGGAGAAAAAGGGATGAGAGAAGGCACACCTTGTCCTGCGTGGCTGGAGAACGTTTATTTCCCACGTGGCTGCTGCAGTGGCTGGAGCGGCTGTCTCCAGGCGCGTGCAAGGACAAAATGGCGATTGAACAAAGGAGGCATGGGGTTAAATAGGGGGCGGGCAGACAGGGGCAGAAGCCCCCCTCGCCCAATGGGGACAGGCAACAGGGGAGTGACGTGGATTACAACAACCTATGGGGACATAACAGACGTGGGTACAGTGTTCTGGGACAAATAGGATTGCAAGGATGGGGTGACTGACACAGAACTTTCAGGAATGAACAGGGGGTGGCTATAAGATGGACATGTAAAAGCTCCTATGGCAGGCAACCTGGAGCAGACCATTGTGAGGGGAAAATGGGGGTACAGAGAACCGACTGACTAACATTTATTAAAACCCCTAACTGAACCAACCCGGCATACAACAAGGAGGTAGTTCACTGATGTCAATATAGACACATCCCCATCAATTTTTTTTCCTTTTGTCCTCCTCAGCTCTCCAAAAATATGCCCCAATCTTCCCCAAGTGAATATGTGTCACCTTGCAAGACACATAACATGTACCCTCAGAAAGCACTGTTCCACTGGCTGTAGGGCAGTCTTCCTATCAGACACATTGAACTTTAAAAATGCACACAAAAATGATCGGTATGTGTGCTGCTTTTGTCTGGGACACAGTTAATTTTCTTCAAAGTAGGTAGTAGGGGCCACACTGAAAACTAGGGCTATGTGCTGTAAGCAATGTTGATAACACAGGGTATTTTAGTTCTGCTGAGCAGTGCTTACACAGTCAAGGTCTTTTCTGTTCCTTATCCCACCCCAGCAGAGAGGAGGCTGGGGCTGCAAAAAAGCTGGGAGAGGACACAGCTGGGACAGTTGACCCTAAGTGACTAAAGGGATAACCCACACAATATGGCATCATTCTCAGCATGTATAACTGGGGGAAGAAGAAGGAAGCGAAGGACATTCAGAGTGATGCCATTTGTCATCCCAAGTCACCATTAGGCATGATGGAGCCCTGCTTTCCTTGAGATGGCTGAACACCTGCCTGGCCCTGGGAAGAGGTGAATGAATTCCTTGGTTGGACTTGTTTTCATGTGTGGCTTTTCCTTTACCTACTGAAGTGTTTTTATCTCAACCCATGAGTTTTATCACTTTCTCAATACTTTTCTTCATCCCACTGGGGAAAAGTGAGTGAGCAGCTGTGTGGGGCTGAGTTGACATCTGGAGGTTAAATCATGACATTATACCTTAGAGCTTCGAGGGAGCTGTGGTGTTCCCATTTCACGCAAAAGAGATCCAAGCCAACATGGCCATAAGTCACCCTAAAGTACTTGGACTGGTGGGCCACAGATCTCTCTTTTGAGAGAATGGCTTTGGCAGATGTGTTCCATGAACCCCTAACACATCGTTTTGTTAGCTTCAAAAGTAGTAAATTCCTAAACCCCTCACTTTGACAAGACAAGTAGCAAATAGCTCAGGACTCCTTTCTTCACACAGAGATACTAAGAAATTCCTACAGACAACACAGAGAGAACAACGTCTCACATACCCTTGGACATTTTCACATGCTACAGATAGTCCATTGGTTAGCAAAGGAAGCTGGTGAGAAATGTGTATTGGATGCTGACAAATGTAATAATAACCTCTAAACCAGATACTGTTAAGAAACCATTATGAAACTCTTGAGTTTTTATCTTTTCCTTTGTCCATGAAACAAGGAAATGCTGGCATGGTAACACCACTAAATTCCATAAAGACAGAGTCATGTTTATGTCTCATGTTAGAGCTTTTACGTACTATGGTCTCATCCTTACCTTTGCACCAAATTACCTATTTGATTATTCTTTTTCAAAACCTGACTCTAACATGTATATTCTGGATATACACAGAGGTGTTTTTAAAATCAGGATAGGACCAAAGTTTTGAGATGCCCCAATGTTGTTTGCCAGTTTCACAGATAGGACAGAAAGTCAGACAGTCAGCCAGAGGCTATTTTAAGTGGGTGTCTAATTGCATTAAGTTTGTTGTGAGCTAACCAGATTAGATCTACCAATTCAGGCTAAAGATCATGCCACCACCAGAGTACTGGCAGCCTTTGTGGTTTCTCTGAGAAGTGTGCCTATCTCTGAAGATTGGGGATCAGGCCATAGATTTACACATCATTTTTCTTTGGTCAAAAAGTTGAAATCTAAAGTTTGTGTTCACTGAGTTGTCCTATAGACATTTTTTAAGGTAGTCTCCATTAGTCTCACCTCCTACACATCAGGTCATTGCTTGTGAGTCATGGCAGCAGAAAGCATAAGGATGTCAAGGAAGGATGTCAGCTATGGAAATTTCCATTACTAGGGTTTCCCTTTGGCATAATAGAATGTTTGCAGTAACCATGAGGATTCTCTGAGATGTTGCCCAACCAGCTCTCCTCACTGCTGGGGAGTTTTATAATGCCTGAATTCTGTAGTGGCATAAGAAAATTCAGTCTTGGTGAAACTGGTGGGGGGCTTTAGTGTGCAGGTGCAGGCTTGGTGGATGAGGCTGGGCAAACATAGATATGAGAAATTCAGGCATGCCAAGAGAGAAGTGGAGATGGACAAAGCATTTGAAACAGCCATGGCTACTACAGGGTAAATAATGAGTCCTACTTGCCAAAGGGAAATCCTACTCACTGCAATTTTCCATAGTCTTCTTAATTTCATGACTTTGTGAGAGCTGTGCCAGCTCTAAGGAATAATAATTGCATGGTGAACCCTTGATTTTATTATCTGTTGTTTGCCATAGGAATTTGAAACCTAGGTGTTGACAAGGACATACAATAAAATCAACTGACTTGACCAGTCTGGTCTCACTTGTAAGCCTGCTGAAAGGAACATGAAGTTTAAATTATGCAATCAGCATCAGGAAATCAAATAGTAAAGTGAAAACTGCCCCCTTTTTTCTTTCCCAGACTAAGATGAAAATTAGTTCCTAACCCTACTGACAGCAAATGATGGTTTCTGCATTTTTCTTAGATGTTGTGTTGTTATTGGACATATTTTCAATGCACTGTATGAGGTAATGCTTAATGTTTCTTAATAAATAAGCCTGAGGCATATTCATAGTTGGCATAGTGGATAATATTTTTAGTGGAAGAGGGTGGTAGTGTGCTGATGATGTACCTGATAAGATAAAGAGCGAAAAAGTACATTTTTCTGCATGTTTAAACTTTTTAAATTAGAAAATGTGATCAACTCAGTGTGATGATTCACTTGGAAAACAACACTGTGAAACCAGGCCTAATTTATAAATTGACTTGGCTTTTCTGCTGCCACTCCCATAAAATACAGGTAAGTAGAATGTGCGCTACATCTGAGATGAACTATTCTTTCTCTTTCTATTCTGCCAGGGTGAATTTTCATATGTGGATCTTCACCCATGCCATTGCTAGGTCTTAAGGGAAAGCAGCAGTAGGTGGGAAGCTCTTCAGGAAATGAATTGTGCAGAAGGAAGTGATGCTGATGAATCACTAGGTTGTACTTCTTGTTCTGAGTAGGAACCAGGCTGGTGCTTGGCCAAGCTCATGATGGTAGATTTGCTGTTGAATTGCCACATTTGGGGTGAATAGCCAGTGTCGTAGTGGTTTCTGCAAACTTCCAGTCTGAGGAGTACATTTAGCTTTTCCTCCTTAAAATTCTCACGCTGTTTGAAATGAACATTTTCAGCATCTCCTCAATTCCTCACCTCTTTTATCATGTCATGCCATTCTGTGCCTAACACTAATTGCCCTCTTTCTCACTGTTCTTACATGACATCTATGATTCAGAGACTGCTGGAGTCAATCAAAAGTCTGTAATGACCTCAGCAGCTTGTGTATGGGTCTGAAAAATTTTGCCAAATGACAAAAGAAAACACTTTAGTTCTCAGGTTCCTTGTTCACCCTACAGTGCCATCTTTGAGAGAAAGACCAGCACCAAGTAGCTTAAAACAACACTTTAACTCCAAAAGCATGCTACCTAGGCAAAAGGCTGCCCATGATGCCCCACGCAGCCCTGCTGACACAGGTTTGTGTTCAGACACTGATTAGCTTCTCTCAGCATCTCTTTCTGTGACACACTTTCCAAAGCCAGTGAGATTCTCTCATTTATTTATATCTCCCTATGTGTTTATATGCGTGACAGTTACTGAAGTGAATGTATGAACTTCTTCATTACCATTTTACTCAAAAAGGCACATTTTATGGCAACACAGACAATATTACTTCTCAGTGTCAGCATCAGTCATAAAATTGTTGCCTCTCCTTATCTTGACAATTTCTTACTGCATCAAAATGAAGTTCATTGTTACTTGGACTTCTGGGTAGCATAGATTACATCGACTTTTCCATTCTTACCAGTTATTGTTGCCAAGTTTAACAAAACACGTAACCTTCAAACATACAGTTGCATGCCACCTGTTTCAGAAAGGTTATGGCTGGACAAAATTCTGTTTGCATTTTGATAGCAGAGGTGACTTACTGTCCTTTCCTGGATACTTGGTGTTCAGACAAGTTGTTCAAGTTATTTTATATGTATTGTATACACACTATGTATTTATATAAACATGATTTCCTTCAATCTATCACACAGTTCCTCATGGTGAGTATAAAGAAAACCTGTTCTCCCAGCTCTGCAGATGGCAGAGAGAGGCGTAACAGAGGTTAGAGCAATATCAATATTGCCATCATATTTAAACAGTTTGAGCCACACAGATGGTGAGCCTTGACTGGGCCTTTTAGTTCTTTTAAACCACAGTCAATATGGGTTTTATCACTAAAGGGAAACAATGAAAGGTCTTTCTCTAACCTCAGTGCAACCATCATTCTGGGGGGGGGGAGATAGCAGTGTCATTTACAGTACAAAACTCTGCTATTTAGGAAGTTTGCATGTTCTTTGTATCACGAGCAAACTCTTTGCGGATCTGCAACTAAAATGTTTCACTCTGGCACTTTGAGCCAGCAATCACATGAAGGTAATTTCTTACAGAAATTGACTCAAAATTTTATCACTGTACAAAGGATCCAGTTGCCCAAACATAGCTGCATCACATGCTGCCTGAAGCAGACTCAGATATGTAATGCACCTGGATAGCCGAGGCACCTGCAGGGCACTAGCAGATACAGGGTACCCGTGCAGTAAAGCTGCTGATCAGGCAGGATAACATACTGTGTTCAAATGGTGCTAAATGGCAATGTTTAAGCAGTTAACGTGAATCCCAGGGACGGGATTCCCATCACAGGTTTGGATCACTCAAGGCAGGTGTCTTCTCACAGGTATTTACATGGAAGCCTGGTGGTTAAGTCAAGGTAGCTCAGTCTGGCTGCTCACAGGTGGTGATATCTTGAACACCCCGGGGCATCTGGTATTGTTAGAGGCCTAGTGACTGTGCCTGTGTACAGGTAGATGAGACAGGACTGTACTCTACACCTGAGGGCTGATGTCAATATGTGGCTCACAAGCAGCTCGAAGGTCCTCTATCCACAAAACAAAGTAATTGCATCCATAATTTCCTTAAGGGAAATTGGCCCATATTATCCTCTACACCATGCCCATGCTCCTTCTGACAAGGTTACCAGCCTGCACCAACACCAGCCTAGGGTGCAACTTAAAGGATAGAACAATAAGGATACTCACAAGACACCAAAGGAGCCTGTATCTGAAGTGCTTTTGAACCTCCAGCAGATAAGAACATTGTTTCAAGTAAATCTGTTTTTTCCCTATCTCTCCAAAAAAAAGTATAAAATTTACTTATACTTTAAAACCTGACGACATTAATGTCTAATGCATTTCATTCTTTTTTTTTTTTTTTTGGCATTTTCTCAGGTCAAAAGCTTTAGGAAAGATCATCACTGTGGAAACTTTGCTATATAAATATAGCTATGATTATTTTTGTAGCACTACAAAACATAACAGAACACAGCATAGTCCTTAATTTTAGTATTCTCTAAATCTTATTTTTAAAAATTTTTAAAATAACACAATTTCTATGTTTCTAGCCCTCAAATAATTATGTGTTTACATATTTATTTCTTTCTATTAAAAAAAAATGTATATTATTCAAGAATCTGTTCTAGTTACTTTTCAGGTGTATCTCTAAAGCTCAATGGATGCATTTCTGAGATGCAGTTCCCAGTAAATGTTATGTCTTTAAATCCCGTGAACAGGTACTCTTCAGACCTAATAGCTACGCCACTGAACTAGCAGTCAGAACAGGAACAGGCACCCATACTTACTCAGTTTACCCCTGAACAGATATTATTAGCATATATGCAAAGTGACTTTGCATTATTATAATCATAGATATTTCCCAGTTCTAAAGTGATCTTGGAGAGGATGAGGGACTCTTTGTATAATACACCATTACATCATGTAGCTAGACTTTTAGTATCAGTTATAAATTAAAATTTGGAGTAATTCAGGCATTTTATCATCTAAAAATAGTGCAACTAAGCAGAAATTGAGGTCAGTATTCTCTTAAATGAAAGAATATTTGCTTGCCTCTGTTCTGAAAATGGCTATTTGTTGCTATATCTCAAGATTTTATTATGAACCCTTGTGATAATCAGTATTTTTCTTCAGACTTCTGGTCCTTGAAATATTGTACTTATGGAACAGTTTCAGATTTTGTTTCAAATAAAGTAGGATTGCAGAAATACTTGAAAATGCGAACACTATGTAACTCAAATGTGGCTGATCTAGGTAAAAGGGAATTTTCACCACCATTAAAATATGTCATTCAATGTTTCAACAGCCTTGTGTAGTTCTGACAGAGAGAGAAAGGAAGAATTTATTTCAGTGTAAGATTTTGACAATATAATTGCTTGATGGAGGTATTTGCATTAAAAAGTTACTGAAATCCTAATTTCAGGCAGACAATTAGTAATAATTGACATATACAATGACTTATTGCCAGCCAGGAACATAGTTTCTTAACAGATGTAACTGACAGTAGCTGCAAGAAGTTATGCATGAAATCCTGATTTAATTCCAAAAGTTACATTTAGTAACGTGGAGGTGGGATATTACTTGCTCCTCTAAGAAAAGGCAAAGGTACAAGAGACAGTCCTGTTTGCATCTCCTTTGTAATTATGTGGTTAACTGACATGCTCATCACACTGGCACGCCAAAATGGTGGCTGCATAATGAGATACTCCAGCAAAATCATACATTTTATATAACTACAAATGCATGAATCAGTCTCTCAGTTCAAAGAGTTTTCCCCCATTATTTTCAAAAAGCAAGCCCATATAATTCTGCTCGAGGCAGGAGATGTGTTGCTGGGTACAGTAAAACCATGTATTGTTTTCCCCATGCAACTGACTCATGAGCCAAGATACCGAAGAGCACATTTCTGAAGCCTCCAAGGGCTCCCAGTCATACTGGCAGCAGACTGGCCTTCCTGAGGGAGGTGTCTAGTCTGTATCTCCCAACCAGTCTCACCTACAGTGAGTGTTTGTCTGCCTCTCACAGACTACTTTGTGTTGGCATCCACCCCCTACACGGCTATGCCAGAAGAGTGAATAAACACTGGGATACCCTGGCACTTGGAAGCATTCTCATAATGATGAAAAATGAGGATTCCACACACTGTGTGACTCAAATTCTCTCTCCAAAGATAAATTAGCTGAAGTCTTCACTATGGCCAGATGATGCCTAACCCTATGTGAGGGAAGTGGGGGTTGAGGGCAAAGGCAGCCTGCTCTCGTTTGCCTCTCGGTACAGCCTGGAATAAAGGTGGTTCACTGCCAGCACAGCTATCCCATTTGCTTACAGCTGGGAACAAGCAAACAGAGTATTTTGGATAAATGGAGCAAGCCAAGATGCCCTCCTCCCTGCACAGAGAAAATCTGGCAACAGGCCCTTTTGGAGACCAAGAGGCACAGCATCAACCTCCCACCTGCTCACCTGAGCTGTTTTTTTCCCAGTCTTTTGCCAAAATGTCTGAATGATACAATCTCTACCTGAAAGAGTGGCAAAACTGCTGGAATGAGTTGAATTGTCTTGCTTTGCAAGGGACTGGATATCAGAAATGAGAGTCTTTTGCTAAAAGCAATTACATGGATTAATTACCCCAAAGAAAAATATTTTCTCTCTTTCCATGGAGTTGTGGAGGAGAAAACATAATTAACTTGCATGTTTTATTTACTAAAATTAGATGAGATCAAGACACATAGTATGTAATTTTGTTTACCAGTTGGGAAACAATGTTCTACTGCACCTGCACTTACGTTTGAAGCTGGCTTACATTGCTCTAGACAGGTAGGAGTAGAAACAGAGAAGGGCATCTGATGTGGTGCCTGGAAGTGTGGTGTCAGGTGCTTGGCTCCGAAATATTTAGGTGCACCATTTTACCCATAGTTTACATGGTCACATGAATTTTTACTCCAGCCCTGTAATGACTGTTTAGTTTTGAGAGGAAGTGTAATCTATGACTGACATTAAATAAACTCAGTTATCATTAAGATAACATGTCTTAATAGAGCATCTCAAGGTAAAAATATTTTAAATGTGTACGATAAAACAACAATGATCATGATAATAAAAAGAAATTAATTTTGTGGTTCTGGTTATTAATTATGCTAACTCAACTCTGGAGGTTTATGGCATTCCTGAATCTTAAAGAGTGAATTACAGCTTTCTCTTATACAAAGAAAGATTTTACAAATCATATAAGTGAGAAGCTTTTGTATTCTTGTATTCCAAGTACAATTTCAGGAACTAAAACAATACTTTGAAACTGGGCTTCACACATTTCAGAGAAATTAGTTTGCATAACAGGAAAGAATGAAACTGGTTCCCAGGCATGATATAGTGCATAGTACACATGAAGTGAGTGGCTTCATATTCCTTGTGCCACAATTTCAGTCAGTTTTTATGCACTTTGTTCACCTCTATTTTATCTGGAACCCTTTATAGAAAAAAGAAAATCTGCCTTGCCTGCAAATGTTGTAATTCCATATTATTTTCAATGGTGGAATCTGGTAGTGTTAAAAGTGTGATAGAAAAACACACAGAAATACTGCTCCCTCTCTAGCTGCCTCTGGGTAAGGAGTGAGTAGGAAAGAAAATGAGACAGAGCCTCTAACCTGGAAGTATGCATTACATTGGGTGCAGGGTCACAGCAAGGTTCATCATCATCATGATCTCTATGATGATCATCATCATCCACAATAAGGGTACTGAACAGATGCATGTTTTGGTCTTGTGGGTCATCCCACCACCAAGCAGCTCTGTGGCATGTGCCTGAGGCTGCTCCATGCAGGGAGCCCTTTGCAAACCACAGCTGAGCTCTTGGAGCAGCCCTTGGCTGCTGCCTGGTAGCATGATGTCCTGCACGTACCCCATTTTTTTGAAAGGGCACAGAGTTAATGAATGTTTAGGTTGCCTGAAGAAATAACATTTGCCACACTCTAAACCCAGTGGATATCACTGCCCCCACCACTCCATGAATGGAAGAGCAGCCTGTGCCCAACCAACTTGTAAGTGTCTACAAGGAGACCAACATGTTAATGCCATTCAGGCTCAGGTACTGAGCTACTCTGCTTCTCCATGCATACTTCCTCGTGGCCTCATAGTATGTGACTCAGTGCTGCTGACCTTAGGTGTCTAGTATTTGCTTGTCTAAAGGTAATCTACTTGTTTCGTGCTTTAGTGGAGAGAAGCAGGCATGTTCAGCTGATGATTCAACTGCCTATTCTAGATTCCTGTCCTACACTGGGGTGATTTGCCTGTCTCCTATCATTCACTGAAGACAGTGCCTAATCAGCTAACTTCTGAATTTTAGAGGTATAATGTTAAATGAGATGCATCCATGCCTAGCTGCTTACTTGTGAGCTATTTGATTACAGATCACAAAATGGAACAAGTGTTACTAGAAAAAATAAAATCCAGGTACACATTAAAATGGCTTTTATGTTGAGTTTTGTTGTCATATGTGGGCAATATATCCTGCTAACAAAAAATGAAAAGAAGGTTCTTATGTGGACCTGCGCATATGTTCATGTACACAAAAAAATTAAGGTGTGTTGTGAAACTACCTGTTTTAGATTAATAAATTCCAGGCACACAAAAACTTCTAGGTTTTTTTTTTGCATATGTGTGTGTGTGTGTGTATACATATATATATACACACATCTAAAGTCCAAGTACAAACTGTGTTCTTTAATGACATGCCATAATATTACATGCAGTCCCTTCAAAATCCCCCTTTTTTTGAAAAAACAATTGAATAGATGTACTTACCTACACTCTAATATATGTAATAGTAGATCTGAGTCAAGTTTAGTTTGGCATATTAGCTATTTGACATAGCAGAGATAAACAGGGAGATGTACACTTGTGTGTGGCTGTGGCTGATTGTCCACACACCTACATGCAATGTCAGCACGGATATGTCAAACCTGTAGGGCTTGCTCCACACTTCAGTGCTCCATCAGGATGCTTTGCAACTAGCAAACAGCCTTGAAGACTTCACTTGGCCTAAGATGGTAAAAGGCACTTTAAGGAGCTCTAAACCCCTTTCTGTTCACTTTGCTGATGGTGTTTACAAGAGGGCAGGAGAGGTGACATGGCGACATGGTTGCTCTATTACATTGCGAAAGAACGTGCCCCATCCCCAGAGAGATGTGAGCTTAAAATCAGCCGGGGTGCTCAGCAGTGTGATCAATCCCATCCCAGGACTGGCACAGTGACAATGTCACTTTGAACAAACTAAGCACAGCTGGGGATAGGCCTCATCAATGAGAAGCAAAAGGAAAAGAGAAGTAAAATAAGAGTGCGCTAGCCATAAAATAATTTATTTGGAATACGTGCCTAAATGTTGTAGATTTAAAATATTCCTTGCTATAGTGTTTATTTTATGCAGACACTCACTGTGTTGTGACTAATGAGCTAATGTCAAGAGCAAGAAATCAATGAGTTGAAGAGATCAAAATCTGTGTTTTAATTAAAAAAAAATATTATCTGCACTGTAACCTCTTAACTTCTTTTCACGTAATAATGCAGGTAATTCTTAATGTGTAAGTCATAAATATTACTAATTTGAAAAGTAAATTAGCTCTTTTCCCAGCTGTAGCTCTTGCATTCTATTTCATTTAGAATGAAATAGAAAATACATCTCAGGGCCAAATGTTGCCCTTACCTGTATTTGTCTCTGAAGTCAAGGGAAACTATGTCTGTAGGTCTGAAAGAGTGGAATGGTTGGGTTTTTTCTTCTACCCTGCCCACATAAATCCCACCTATGGACCTTATCCAAAATTTTCTGAAATCAAAGGAAGTTTGTAGTGACTTCAGTGGATTTTGAAGTAGAATTAAATTATTATGAAATGGTTTTAATTAGAAAAAAAAAAAAAAAGTAGTTCTTCAAAGCCAAAACTTTTCGTTTTTATAAGTAGTAGCTATTTTTTGATATATTCAGAGTCTTGAAAATAATTTGGATTGAAATGTAAAAAAAAAAAAAGCTGTTTTTCCTTGTCTCTTCATTTGTTATTTAGAAATATTGACTGCAATATCAATTATGTGGTTCACATAGGATTTTAAAGCAAATATTTCCTTATTATCAAACTAAAACCATCAAAGTATCTGAGCTCTGTGTTCTTTTGTTTTCTTTCAAAAATATGATGACATTTGAGATCTTTCTCTTCCTCCCTAGTGAGATTTTTTTTTTTTTGTAAGTATGAAGAAAATTTAAATGGACAAAGTTTATGAAGAACTTCCCTTTGGCCCAGGCCTTTAGTAGCAGAAAAGCAGGTAAGTTCATGTTTCACAATAATGCCAGCTGTGATTTCCTTTACGCTGAGTTAGGCCCACTAAAATGAGACAGAGCTCATTGAGCTTAAAAAAAGAAATTTGGGAAAAAGAAATAAAACCAACGTATTTGTCTCTTCCCAACCCCGCGAGTCACCCCCGACAACTTTTGCTGTCACCAGAAGAGAGAAGCGTTGATAACTTGAACCTGTCAGCTCTTGCCTTCCAGGTTGCTAATGAGTCTCAGCATTCAGCTGCTAATTGAAATTTTGATGGACAGACCTTCTAGTCTTCTCATTGCATTACAGAATAAAGGAGATCTTCCTATTGTGACTAAACATTGGCTGAAATACCTCAGCAGAATAACTGGTAAAGTGATTACTGAGAAATGTTCTGCTCTTGTAGAATTCCTAGTCTTTATGGAAATGCATCAATAAACAGATTTAGGGTGTATCTTATTAAACTGAAATGAGGTACTACCTGAAGTGATAGAAGTTCAGTCAAAAACTACTAAAGGAACTTCCAAATGCAGAATGTTCCAAAATGCAGAATTTTTTTTGCCAACAAGCCTGAATTTGGGTGAAGATTGTGGTCAACTGTTAAATTCGGAAACAACACAAAAAAACAAGCAAACCAAAAAAAAAAAAAAAAAAAAAAAAAAAAAAAGGAAACAAAGTCCTATGGAATTGAAAAGGAATGGCAATAATCAAAAATAATTTCCATGGTGATTTGACTCCTAGAACCAAACCTTTGAGTTAGGAATGATCATATACATTGATAGGCATTGAGTGTATTGTAGATAGGCATAGAGATAGGCATTTGTGTTGTGTGCTGAGCTGAATTTTAAATTCAATTTCAGTAGAATGTGAAATGTTCAGATACATGATCAGCTTATTGTTCACTGAGTGGACCTCATTGCCTCTCTACACATAACCTCTTGACTTACTGCAATTAGCGCAATTTGCAGTCTGGTCTGCAAAGAACAGGAGATGAAGTTGAGTTACATTATTTGTCAGTTCTCTAACCTATCCCAGTGAGCAATTACTTGCTGCACAATACAACCATGCAAAAATTTGGATTTGGTACAATATTCAATTTGTATGTCCACTGAAAATCAATTCCAGTGTTATGGAGACAGCACAATTATCTGTAGGACGTGAAATCAGCCACACAGCTCTTTGTTTGTTACAACAACATGGAGGAGTTATTTTGCCAACACTTTTATAATGTGGGCTAATGTCATGCAACTGCACTTGATATCATGTCTAGGAATAGGCATTTGACATTTTCCAGAGAATTTCAAAACCTACTGTTTAACAGATATATCTACATGATAATAAGGAAAAGAAATGTCCATTCTTTTGCAGAAGTCAGCTTACAAGCTTTAAAATCAGGGTTGCAAACTTCTCTCTGCGTGATAAAAACCCTGAGAAATCCAGAGGAATTCAGAACTGCTGTCTTTTAAAAAGATATCTCTGTTATATTCATCAAGTTTTTTGAATCTAGCCCCCTATTTAGAATGTAAAAATGCAAAGAGAAGTGCTTTAACCTCTTGACCAGGTGTAATGTTGACTCTGGAGAAACCAAGTAGAAAAGGGGAAGAATTCTATGGCTTGAGTCCTGAAAAGCAAAGTGAAGAATTTATGTGAATGTTTGGGATGATATTTACAGGAATAGAGCTGCTATCAAGTTACCATGAAAATTAAGATATTCATCTGACTTGGCTGAAAAATTTTGAAATGAGGAAAATGACAGCTGATATTTTTTCAACTAGGACAACAAGGCAGTAAAATTATGTAGGTGCTGACTCCAATCTTTGCATTACCTCAGCATAATAGAGTTAGTGCAGTACTTGAGACTCACAACATGTGAAAGGAGAGCATGAAAATTATATCTTAAAAAAATTGCATTGATAGTTCCATTCAAATCCATTTCTCCACATGCATAAATGATAGACTATATAGCATTGTCCATTGCAAAAACTCACTTTGGCTCAGATGAAGAATAAGATTGAAGCAATATTTGAAATCTAGGTTTGGAGTCCTATACTGCATATCACTGTGGTTTTAGGTGAAGTATTTTCAAGGTGATAGGTAAAAAAAGGAGATGCTTTCTGTGTAAGGTATATACTCTTATTGTCAAACCTGCATCAACCATGTTTGATATCTCTCAGGCTACATTTACACTATCAAACAACTTAGAACCCCAGTTTATTCCTGGGTGTCTGTTCCCTCACAGTACATGTTGCATAAATTTTCATTTGCTGCTAAACTATTATTCTAAGATATCTCAAATTGTATTACAATATTGACTACAGATGGATAGATGGATAGATAAAATGCTATCTGTATTTAAGGGCTATGGCAGTACCATGAGATGCTCTATGCTACATTAGATCAGAAGTGTCGAGCTCTCCCTGAAAGAGGCTCCACTTGAGCAGTGCATATGCAATCATTCTGCATCATTTGGCTGAGGATCCTGCTGTAAGCCTCTGTGTTGGTATCACACGATGCATACTTTGCAGAAATAGCTCATCTGTCCCTGTTTTGACAGGAGAGTGAGGTGATATCACAGAGATTAATGGCTTCTTCACTTAGATCCTAAATTAAAAAATGTCACATCTTTTCATTCTGGAAAGTGTGAAACATTAAAACAGGAAGAGCATGCTTTGTAATTTTTCTCTATTTTTCTTCCCATCAGAGACAGCAACTACCATCTCCCCTGCAAGATTTTCCTTAACATGGCTAGTGAATGCACAGTGGGAGATACCAGTGAGGAATGTACATCTTGCAGTAAGAAGTCCATTAATTAATCAGGGCCATAGCAATCAGGGCCATAGCAATGACTAACAGCGTTTCAAGTTTTTCAGAGTGAAACTACTTCACTAAAAGTTCCATGATCCTAGATAAAGTGAAAGGCCTGATATTTGATAAAAGTATAGTTAGTAAGTTAAAGTAGGGGAAGATACAAATTTGAGAACATTATATACTAAGAGTGAAAAACATAGATGAAAACTATGCCCAGAGATATTGTTACACTTACTGATTTAGGAATCATTTCATATATGTGTAAAGGTTGCATTTTAATAGCTTGCCCAGAATACACACTGGGCAATGCCATGTCACTCTGGATTGAATAATTTCACTCTGAAATCAATACTTTCAGAAGCCATAAGTCAATCTGCCTTCCCAGCACAGTTGTCCTTTTATTTTTCCTTTTTATTCCTTTTTCTTCTTTTTTTTCTGCTTTGTTCTGTTTTGTTTTGCTTTGATAATTCTTCCCTATCCATAAAGGGTATATATATAAGGGACATAGCACTGACTGCTATGTCAGTGCTGAATATCTAACTTTTATGGGAGTAAGATATTTATTAGGTAGTTAAACTAGGTGAGCAAGGTACAGGACCGTAAGAGAAGTGTAAACAAGAACTTTGAAAAAGATTGTTTCAAGTGGGCTGTATTTAATTCAGAATTCTAATTTGCAACTGAAACAGTAATAACTGCTCATCTGTATACTGAAGAAAGATTGATCTTGACAAACACATTCAGCAGTGTCAAGGTGGATTTGACTAAAGAGAGATGTTTTTGAGGTAGATGTTTCCACCTGAGCTGACAGGCTTACTGGTACAGATTGAAATTTTATTAGGTCAATTGTTATAACTTGGAAAGGAAGACAAGGCTTCAAACCTACAAGCCCTTTTCCAAATAAGAAGACTGAAAAGCCCAGAAGTTTTTGCTACTTTTACTGACACTAATGGTTGTTCAAATAGAAGATTTTACCTCTACCTACAAACTTTGCTTCACCTTTGCCCTTTAGACAATGAAGGTTACAGCAATATCCAAGCCAGTCACCACTTTGTAGTCAGTGGTGACAAACAGGAACTTACTTCATATTCCTTTTTCTGTATCTACAGAAGTATGAAATTAACCTTTTACTTATATTGCCTTATGTTTCTTATCTTATATTAAGAGATGACAATGATTGACTTAAACAGAAGTGTCACAAGTTCACTCATATCAATCTTATCTGATGCCTCTACATTGCAATGTATTTCTAAGCTATCCCAAATGCTAGATGTAGTGTAACTAAGGTAAAATGGAAATCAGTGGAAATTAATTTATCCTATGAAATTTGCCTTTTGATAGCTAGCATTAAGAATATGAACTTGTTAATCAAAATAACCTGATGGAAACAATAATTTAATGTGCTAAAGGATGCTGTGGGAATAACTGACTAGTGTGATGTGCTGTGTGACTATTGGAACAAGGAAGATCTAAAATAAAATAATAATAAAAATGGCTTTTTAATTTGTTGCCAGATGTATTGAATACTGTGACTTTCTAAGAGTTCTCCGTGAGTCATCTTCTCTTGGAAAAGACTTCCTCTTCTTCATCATTTATCACAAGTGAAGGAAAATTCTGAGTTCAAAGAGTATTTAGGTTACTGAGAGATGATAAAAAACAATTTTAGTTCTTGTTTGTACATGGAAATATTGCATTTTTTTCATTCTATATTCTTTTGAGTATTTTTTACATACCAATTGGTAGTTGAGTGCTCTATGAAAAAATGCACACATTATTTCACTGCCAGCCCAAGAGTTGAGAAGTCAAGATCACTCTTTCAGCAGGCTTCCCTGGGCATACAGCTTGAGCCTGTTTTTCAAAGGTATTTAGGCATTGCTCCAGTCAGTTTTGCAATGATTCTGTAATCTATCAAAGCTGTTACATGAACTAATAGCTCTAAGTTAAGTCAACACAGCTTAAGCATAAAATAAGATGAAGTTTTTCACAAGGCTAATTAACCCTTGTTAGCAACAGACTATAGACACAACAAGTTCTCCAGATCCCCAAGTATAAAGCAAGGTGAGAAATCTTTCCAAAGTATATCTGCACTTTAGTGATGTTATAAAAAATTGTCACTGTGCTTTGGGGCCTATGAATTTAACATGGTCATACTATCGGCCATGGTCTCTTTCAGCTTCAAAATCTACCTTAATTCCTCTTTCTCATGACTACTATTACCTACCTGCTTCTGCAAGGCACCATATGGTCCTCTCTTTATGTCTGGCAACTTTTGAGGTCTTAATCCTCATTAAAAACCTCTGAAACAGAGTTATCGCACCCTATGGCTTACCTATAAGATACTTCTAGGATTTACCCAGATTCAGCACCAGAGTGTTTCCTTGACAAGTGGCATGTCAATGTTCCAGAGTGAGGCAGTAGCAGGGCCCCTTGGCCAAATTATCAGGTTTAATGAGATGTGAAGGTTTCTCATAAAGCATCCCCCAAATATGACATGTACCTAGCTTGTGGGAGAGTGAAGTTGATGTCTCTTCCTTGCTGGAAGAGAACTGAAGCCTCCAGTCATTCCTGAGATGTGATCTTGGAGAGTGGGAGAGGAGCTGGGAGCTGTACACCACAAGGCCTAAGCAATCCTTGATTGCTACTGAAAGGAACTTACATTTTAAAATCAGCTGCTTCTACAATACCTCATAGTGAGCTCTGGCTCATGCTTGCTGTGTGATAGAGCAGCCCCAAAGCCTGTGCAGCAAAGACTGAGCAGTGCTATGAGATTTTGGGCATGACTTTCATCTGATTTCACAAGGCATATTTTCTAAATCACAGATCCCTGTTGTGTGTCCTCACTGGGTTTACAACATCCACTTCAGTTATGGCAGCAGAACATGAAACATAACTTTCCAATGTCACAAACACCAATAATACCACTAGCCAACTCTAGCTTAAAAAAAAAAAATTCTGCTTGTGTAAGTGAAAAATGCCTTAGTTTGCTTTTGCAACAACATGCATTGGGAATCATGTTCAGGTGGTTCTGGACATTGACCTCTCTGTTTTTTTAGTGTCACTGCTTTACTAATTGAAGTCATCCGGAAAACGTGACTAACCTTTTTTTTTTTTAATCCTTCCTATGGCCGTATGACAATTAGTGTTGCTAGGTCAAATCTAGCCCTCTGTTGCACTTGATTTTGAGTTTAAAGATTTTGAAACTAAGGTAAGGGATGTATTTTAACTTTGACATGCTTTTGGTTATTTAATGACTATAAATTTAATACAAGGATCAGAGTGCTGCTTTGTTTCCATTTGCCTACATCTTTCCACCTTCTTTTTCTCTGTCATGTTATCAGCATACAAGGAGACACATGGGAGCTGATGTACAGGTATTGCTTGTAAGTCATATTCCTACTGCATGGTAATAAACTTGTGTATGTATAAATATTAGTATACCCTTCACAAAATTTGTTTTTTTTTCTTCTGAGTATATTGTTGATAAAATCCCAAGTAAAAAAAAAAAAACAACAAAAAAAACCCCACAAAACAAACAAACAAAACCTGTTACCAAAGCTGCAGTTTCAGGACACAGTAGCTATGGGGCAATACCACAGCTAAAATGCATCTCTTCTGCTCCCTGCCCTCCTGCTTGGCTCTCATCGCAGAGCAGAGGCCATGTCATTTGTGCTGACTGACTGCTCCCAGAACTACAGCGTGCACCAAGCTTCTGAAATAGTCTGGGCTAAAGAAAAGTGCTGTTTAAATGGGGTTCAGAGCCCCATCTGTCAAACAGTTGTGCTGATAAAGTGCAAAGCACCTGGCACTGCAGCACTGTAGTAGGAGAAGGACATGGAAGAAGAGGAGGAGAAGAAAGAGAAGGAAGAGCAGGAAGAGGAGGAGCAGGAGCAGGAAGAAGAATTAATAACTGAAGATTGGTGGAATGGGAATTTCCAAAACTAGCACTGCCACTGAGTCTGTCTGCTGACAGCCCACAGCCAGAGCCTGAAGGATGAAACCACCTTGAAAAACAGTAGGATAATAAGTTTGTAATCCTTTTTCTGAAATGTTGGTTATTGTCCTGTCCTCATTTTTAGGAGAAGTAATGAATGCTCGAACACCTTTCAGGGGTTTTGCATGTGAAATATTTTCCCAAGTTCAGTTTGTGGGAATGACTCATATCTTCAAGCTCTTCCTCCATGCTCTTTGACCTTTTCATACGCAGACATCACTTCTCTGGTAAAGATTTGATGCGGATCAATGCACATGCTAGCATCTGGGAACAAGACAGATAACTTTTTCTCCCAGCTTCCTGTTTAATTTCATAAGGTGATAGTTCCAGTTAGTCTCAAAAAGCATAATATTCTGTATTTTCTGCATAGTGAAAGAAGTTGTCTTTTTTTTTTTCTGGGATACAATAGTGATCAAAATTCTTAAAACTTTAGTTAAGAAAAATGTGACTTCTCTGTTCTTAAGAATTAGGGGTGGTATTTTTTGATTGGTACTGAACATGACAATATAAGCAAATAATACCTGGATTCTTAGTTCACAAAATATTTCTTTTCTCTTTTTAAGCTGGTATTGCATTTTAAAGTAGCTTTTCATATAACTGAGCTGTCATCACTTGCAGACAAGGACTGAAGGTACAGATCAAGTTTGAACATGTGGCTTTATACAAGGTCTCACAGAGATCCTGATGGCGTGAAATATTCCTGAAACATTGTTTTGACTTTCACTCAATACTGAAGTCTATTTAGTCATGTCAGGGATTTTGCCAGTGGTCTGAGATGTACTAACAATCCTATAGACTGTCTACTCTCATACACAGGCAGAAAATATGCAGGTGCACAAGACTACCCAGGCTTGGCCTTCACATATGCCTTTAACAGTTTTCATCTTATCTCAGTGATAAGGAATTTCCATGATAAAATGATTAGGTAGAAGCAATTTGACCAGATATTAAGCAATTGCTGTAGACATACTAATCTTTATTAGTTCATTGTGGGGTGACTAAGATTTTGAAAGAGATCTTGGTGACATAAAAATGAAGCAGCAAATAATTCAATTTAAAAAAATATGGAAGACATAAATTTTTGTGTGTGTGAAAGCATGAGAGAGCTAAGGAAGTATTTTCATTATATTTGTTATTTAACAAGGACTTACATCTGTTTCCAGTTTGCACTGTTTATTGACACATCTGGCTATTTGGCCTTAGGAACTACAAGTTGCTGTTGTGGCATTATTCTCTGAATCAACTTTGTAGACCACCCGGAAAATAATATAGCAAGTGCTGTGAGAAGGTTGTGTTATTTGTAATAAGATTACCTTTTGGCACCTAGATGTATTGTACAAATGGGATTCTGTCATCTTCTGTTTTATAAATTACAGTTTTGCATTTTTTACACCTGTGGGGAAAATAAGTCTCTCGCCAAAGGGCTTACTAGTTGACAGAAATAAATCAGGATGACCTGATAGAGTGTCAAGTAGAGGCCAGATACAGTAGTAACTACTTGCCTTACATGGAAAAATACCTTTGTTTCAGTAGAAACAAAATACAGCTAAAGTCACACAACTGAGAAAGATGTTTCTTTAACCTATGGTGAGATGTATTTTTTTCTGATTAATATCCCACTGTTGGAAGTGAATACTGTCCAAGTCCTTGACCCTTCAAACAGTTTTTTCTATAACAAATAGTTAAATTTTCTCCATCAGCAGTTTGAGAGTAGCAATCCCGTCCAAGAGTGTGAAAGACATATTCTGTGAAGTATATGGTGAAGATTTTGAAAAGCCAAAGGATAAGATCACAGGACAGAAGGGACCACCTAGATTATCAAGACCTCTCGTTTCCAATTGCATGCAAGAGATAGGATAGTCCTGAAGGATTCACAAAACATCTACTCCAAACACCCCCTCAAACCACAGGCCAAAAATCAGTTCCAATACTCTGTCACGGATTTAAAACATAATAGTAAAAGACTAACAGCCACAGCTTCCATGTGCCACAGGAAGGAACATGATGAAACACTTACTTGTTTTATTACAAATACTTTTAGACTTTAGTAATTCGTTGTTTTTTAAATAATAGTCTAGATAATCTATAAGCTGCAATACAGCTTCACTTGCTGCATTGATTTACATGTGGAATTAATTTGACCTTCTGCATAAAACTAACACAAGCCTTGAAGATGCTTAGAATAAAGATATATAAGAAATAATTTGCTAGTTTTTGATGAATTGCAGGTTTGTAAATGGTTTTGTGTGCTTTCTCTGAGAAAGTTTAGACAGCCTCAACAGTTATTTCCATTCCTTCAGATTAAGGCTGCAGTTTTCAATGTGCATTATTGAATTTTTAATTCCTTTAATAGCTAAAGAATAAAAAGTACAGAGGACAAGGCAGAAAAATTACTGGGAGGCAAGAGCAGAGGATGAATTCTGTATTCTTTGCAGTGGTATACTATACTCTGCTATTCTCTTTAGGCTTGCTTTTTGTCCTCTTTGACATTGTGTCCCTGTGAGTGGTCTGATTTCTCTTGTTTTCTCCTTAGGAAAAGAATCTGAGGGCAGTATCTATGGTAGGGAATTGTCACATCCTGCCAGGCATGCTGCCATATAGATCATCAAACCTTGCCATGTCTTCTGTGCACCTTCATGGCAGTGATGATGATGTCTCTTGCTAGCTGCCTGGCCAACCTCAGTGTCTGCAATCGGATAGAGCATACCCAGTTAGGAAGTGTCTGCACTAGTGCAGTTTTCCACCACTCAAATGAATACAAGAACAACTGAGTCAAAACAAATATGTAAAAATAAAAACTTCTCTGGGTGATTTTCATGTGCACTTAGTGGACTTAGACCTTTGAAAAGTGATTTAGAGCTAGTTTGATAATGCCTGTTTTGGACTTTATCTTTGCAGTGCATGCCCAAAGCATGCAAACTTTATGCCCAGTGCTCAGGGAGTTATGTCAAAACACCTAAATCAGGTGTTTAGGCAGCCTAATCAGACAAGTAAGAAAGTTAGGCACCTTGAGAGGATGATTCAGTTTCCCACATGCTGGGCAATAACTAGCCCAGATTTCTGAGGTCTCACAGTTAGTGCTCTCTGCAGGGAGCAAGGAGATGCCTGGTTCCCCTCCCAGCTATGTTTATGCAGTTTGCATGTGGGAGATTTAAAAAAAAGTAGAGACTGGGATCAGGACCTGAACCAGGTCTCCCCCCTCCCCTCCCAGCTGAGCAACCTACCCAAGAGCTTCCCAAATTATTTGTTGTTCTCCTCCCCACAGTAAGGGAATGATCTGTCTTAAATCTGAATCTTGCTTAAATAAACAAAGCCTTAACAGGAAGAAAGTAGAGTGAGTAGCTGCTCTACAGCATGGAGTTTAGGACACAGCTCAAGCTAAAAAGGCTCAGGCATCTAATCTTCCTGAGTGTTTAAACCATAAAACTGATATGCAGAGGACAGACTGTATTTAGAAAAGCAAGCTCTGCTTTTGTGAGTGCCTAATCTCAAATGGGATACAAGAGCCTGAAGCCTATGCAATTAGCAGTGCCTCTCCCCAGATCCTGGGTTACCTGCCTGAGTTCTGGAGAAGGGACAGCTCAATACTGTCTTCAGCTAGGTGGATCCCAACCATTTTCTTGTCAGAAGGAGGGCTCATCATGCAGTGCAAGCATCTCCTTTATCTACTGATTCAATTCAGAAGTCAAGCAGACATCTCCAAATCCCTCAGGAATGGTTCCCTGCAAAATCAAGAGTGTGTTTCAATTCCTATGAGGCTCAGAGTTACCATTCATGGGGACTCAAAGTGTTGAGTTACTAAGGTGCTTCAAATTGTAGATAGGATTTTCAGGTAATATGCAAACACATTCTTGAAATTTGAACCTGGTCTGTCAAGCTACTCTGCTGCTTTAGAACAATTTTTCTTTAGATACAATCCCTTAAAGATTCAAATGTGACTTATTGTAAAGTCAAAGGAGATTTAATTACTTTTGGGGACTATTTTGATGTCACTCTTCTGGGTGCTGCCAAATATGTGCTCTCTTTTATTCTTTGGCTAGCAAAGCTAAAGATAACGCCTAAGAAGTTAACATTTTCAGTCAGATGGCAAAGGTTTGAAGTTGTTTTAACATATATGAGGACACAGATATCCTATTGGGATTGTATGCCAAAATTGCTTTAGTCAGGATACAATAAACAGTTGGGAGCAAAGTGCTGTAAAAACCTTCAAACAGAAATTCTTACTTTACACAGTTCTTGGAAATAGGATCCATCTCTTTTCCTCTGAATTCAGCTCCTGAAGCACTCTGTTAACCATCTGGTATCATGCAGGAAAGGAAAAATGTAAATTGCATCTGTCCTTTGCATGGTGTGGGGGACAGGGGACAGGGCGACAACAGCTATATTCATATCCAAAAAAGAAGAGACTCATTTCAACTTTGGTGAGAGCTTTCTGCCTCTCAAACTGTTACTTGCATACACAGAGCAAAAATTCTCTATGAATTATTCTTATATGCAGTTCATTTCCATGTAATCTACTGATTTACATGCATGCAAAAATAACTTGCAGACTTTCTTGCTTAAAAAGACCATCCCAGATCAAACTATTTGGGATGTGAGGTCATTCATTTGTGTTCATGCAACTTCTAATGCTCACGATTCAGTGTACAATTTTCTACTGCATCTTGGGGGGTCTTGAGGCTTCCATGCCAGCATTAGTCCCAGATGCAAATGTCCAAAAAATTAATGGTGTAAGGATAGTTGCTCATTGATGATGAATAGGTACACTGTGTATGGAGAATGGATGAAATTTATATTATAATCAACTGTGGAAAAATCAGTATGCGATGGGACCCTAGGGTTTTGCTCAGTAAAAAAGGAAATCAAATAATGTATTTCCTTTTATTCAGAACGTATTCTAAGTTTTTTCCCCTTCATTTTGCCTAAGAGCTGCCTTTCTGAAGGCTGAATACCACATCACTTCTGTTTTCATTTCTCATTAGTTTTGCCTGGAACTTCTATGCCTTATTGCCAATATTTGGTTTACCCCAGAAAGAAATTGTTTCATGGCATCACAGGAATGGGTCTCTAGGAGGACCTCCACTGAAGTCACAGGTTTTTTTAATAGGAAGGCTCTGCTCCAACCTCCTACCCCTCCAACACAGGTGTTGTGCTCCAAAGGACAAAAGATCTGTCAGTGACCGCCCTGAATCTATCCAAATAAGTGGTCTGTAGTGATAGCATTCAACTAAAGAGCAAGAAAAAAAGTGGAGGACTACTAGGACTGTTAGTAGATGGGAAAGTAAGTGAGCAAGGAAGCAATGCTTCTGAAGTGCTGCTGGGGTCACCGGAGTGGTGATAGGTTTCCACCTACCTCAGCAGTGCTGTCTGAGCAAAAAGAGTTTAAAGGGATCACAGGGGGAGACACATATGATGAACATACCTCATGAAAGGGGGTGGAATGAGTGGGAAGATACAGCATGTGCTGTAGGGATGGATGGTAGTAAATCTGTGCTTTCATAATCACTTATGTCCATGCACTGAGGGTGGGATTCATTTCACAAAAAGTCAATGTTTTTATCCTAGCTGCTCACACTCTGTGCCTCTCACAGGCAGTGGAGAGAGGTGAGTGGTTTTTAAAACATTAGTTTGTTGTTTTGCTGCTTTATTGGTAAAGAAAGAAGAGTTAGTTTTCCACATAATGCAAAACTTTTGTCCAATCCCTAAAGAAAAGATTTATTACTATTTTGGCAGGGAGCTGTGCTGGAAACTCTCCCGCTTCAGTTCCCTGGACAATGTCCTCCCCTGAAATATGGTTTGAGTGTTCGGAACAGTGAACTGCAAATTTGCACACAGTGATATTGACATCTGGCTTTAGCATATGGGTTACAGATAGTCCTTGATTGCTGAACAGCTGTGATGCTTTGAAAAGAAACAATTGCATTTGAAGACTATGGGATATAGAATAGGCCTTGTACTACCCCACACATCTTGCTGACATTTCTTTTTCTAAATTACCAGTCTGTTTATTAAATTTCCACAGTATAAAACCATCAAAATTTAGAAGAGATTGAAGTAGATCGTAATATTGTCAGATATGCCAGCAAACAATCCACTGACAACACGTGTTAGGAATCAGTCCATTACAATTAGTCAAGAACAATGCCAGAAGATGATGGGACTGACTAAGAACAAACAAATAAGCACAAAGGAAGGAATGAGGCGAGTACTGGAGGTTCAGAAAATGTTTCCATCAGTTTTGTATATAAAAACCACTTTTGTGAAGAGTTTTTGCAGCAACTTCAGCAATGTCAGCAACTGTATTTAGTGAGTTCATTTACACAGTAACAAAGAGTTCTGCTATCAGCTGAATATCAGTTGTCAGTTTGTCAGGAAATGGTCCTCCAAAGCAAAGTGAAATACACTTATACAGGGAAGGGAAGCAAATCTTTGCAACCCAAATTTATCTGAAGGAAACCAAAAATCTTAGTGCATCTTGTTCCAAATTATAATGTATATAAAATATTACAAATTGAAGTTGGTTACCCAAACCTTACTTTATTTTGCAGCCCACTAGTTTGTATCCCACTGTGATTTGGTGATTACAGGACTGCATGTATCATTTATACATATTTCATATACTTTTCACCTAGTAAAAGGTCTTGCAGCCAGGCTACCTGTAGACACTTTCCTATCAGTCCTATACTTTATGCCATAATTTCTGGGTGCTAGGATTTAAGGGTGATAAATGTCATTATGGATGTCAAGTCTGCCCAATGTCTGACAGCTTCATGAGTAAATTTTGTATCAAAGACATAGTATCTGCTTGAAAGATAGTGCATCTTTAAAAATAGGTGTTTAGCACTGATTTAAAGACTTCAGGACCTGAAATGATCCTGCCTGAGGTGCCTATAGCAGTCACTTCAGCCTTTCTCAGTATTGAGTGAAATGAGAATAGGAAGTGTTGTGGTGAGTCAAACTGAATCTAACTTTTGAAAGTGCCTCTTGCATATTCAGGAAGCTGTTAACCTCCTATATCAGTTATGTGCTTGAAACCCGAATGGGATAAATCTAAGACTATGTGGGCCAAAGTTATTTGTAGACAAATTCTAGCAAAAAGGAAAATAAAGTGGAATGTTTTGGAATAATGCATTAGCTATAAAAAAGAACCTCCTGGCAACACAACCCTGTGAGAATAATTGCAACTGGCTTGCAATACAGAAAGTGAGAAACTGTTGGACAGAGGAATAATAGCGATTTTTTTTCACAGGAAAATAAATTAATGCTATCTGTTCAATTCAGGGTAATGTGAACAAGACCATATTTATACTGTTCTAGCAGGTTAGTTCATGATCAAAGCCCTTTAATGCAACAGATCTCTTCACAAAATTTATTTGTACTAAAAAACTAATGTGACAAAGGACTATGATACCAAGCAGCCAAATGAACCAAATATGTATTTTCAAGGTCTTTTAGATATATTTTCAAAGTCTTTTATTCTTCTTACATTTTCTTACACTCCCTAGTAGATAACCATTTTCTCATACCTCTGCCAAGTTCATACAAGTAATATTCTTTGATTCCATCTTTATTTGTTATTAGATTTTCCTAAAATTTGCCTTTTGTTTTCAGTCTTTTTAGAAGATCCTAATTATAGACTTTAAATATGTGGAGCACATCCTTTCCAAGTCTTTCCCTGCTCTGGGCAAAAGAGTAGCAAGTTTGCAGCAAAGGTGCTAAATGTCTTTTTCATATCATCTTCAAGGAAGAAACACCATCAGTAGCTCAACCTCCACATCCACAGAATCCTTGATTGATTTGGCACTTGGTCTCTGTGGTATATGTACTTTTAAAATCTGCCATGCATTCTTGCAAATTCAGTACTGCATTGCGGTACAGTAAACAACTGTGATTCAAGATGCATTACAGGCCTTTTTACAGATTGTAAATACAGGAATATACAAGAAGCAGGAAAAAAACCAAAAAAACTACAACAAAAGCAAACAAAAAAAAGGACACACTATCCTACAGCACAGACTGCATTTTTTAGAGCATTGGCATTGTTTTTAGTCGAAATCTGAACACTTCCCCACCAGTCTGTGTGATTCATGTCTGTGTTGCTCTGGTTTTTGTTTTGACACTTGACTAGCCCATTTCAAGATACTTTGAAAATGTACCATGATCTCTGATTTTGCTGAAACGTCACAGAGTGTACAAAGGCCAAAGCAAGAGATTGCCTGTGAGGAGCTCCGCGCTTAGCTACTTTACTTATCTCAGCACACATACCCTGTTCTCTTTTCCCCACCTCATATTAGTGATCAGGTCTCTCTGATGAGCTAAGCAATTCCTTAATCACAAGAATTAACAATGAAAGAACTATGTACAAATGAAGATTAATAAATAGTAATAACTATTCCTACTAGTATTTACTAGGGTTGACTTGAAAAGCTTTTAAAAGTCTAAATCCCAACAGGAGCTGAAGTTTTTTTAAGTTCAAGCCAAAGCAGGAATCTCAAAAGTAGGGCTGTCATGGGTCTGATACTGCAAACATGGTCATGAGTACAG
Organism: Vidua macroura; assembly: GCF_024509145.1. NCBI lineage: Eukaryota > Metazoa > Chordata > Aves > Passeriformes > Viduidae > Vidua > Vidua macroura. The sequence goes on along the minus strand of NC_071572.1, from coordinate 50,758,940 downwards.
CAAAATGTATAGGCAGGGAACGCTTTTCTCCTTCACACTAATAATGGGACTGTTCTGAGAGCGAATGTGAAAGAGGCTCTCTCCTGACAGACAGCAGATACTGGATTCAGGCCATCCACATACCTATTCTGCTGCATTCCTTGATTTCAGTTCCCCTTGCCACAACTATTTCATTTGGTATAAAAGTATTCTGCAGTGAGGATTGGTACCTGAATGTCCCATTCCTTAGGCAAATTGTGTCACCAGTTACTTAGAAAAACATTTTCTCTTTTGGTCTTAAGCAGACAGTGAGTGACTCCAAATTACAATAATTTCCAGAATCTCACTGTCTTTTGATTGATGGGCTAATTACATGAAATATATTCTGTATTAAGGAATTGCAGAGTAAAAACTGCAATTTCTTAGGAATATATACTTCATTTCCTCAATTTGACTTTCTTTGGACCTTCTGGGGCACTTCAAGCTGTGTGAAGGCAAATTTAGTAGTTTCTTTGGTAGAGATGGACATTAACGAGGGGTCACATGGAAATTCATGTCCAAATCTTTCTGATTTTAAAGGATGACAGTCACTTTGTATTTTTAAAAAATCCTAATCCTATTTAGGAGTAGGGAACATTTTAGAGGAGATTTAATGAAGACTGTGAGGATAAGTAATCATGGCATTGTCTGTTTTGCAAGGTCAAAGCAGAAGTTATTAAAAGTAGGAATTTTATTTAGGGAATGGATGGCATATATTTTTAAGTGATAAGTCCATAGGATGTTAAATATGTCCTCCTGGAAATTTCAAAAATGTACACTATCATTACTCTGTTCTGTTCTGCAGTTGCAAGTGCTGGTGCCAAAATTTTTTTATGCCTATGGTAACAAAATCTCTCTCCCTCTCCCTTTGCCCTTAGCCAGCCTTCCCAAGCCAAAAATTGCAACTGATTTTAGGAAGAGACATTTTAGACTTGATGCATAGAGACTTGTGCATACACACACAGAAATCCATACACAACGTGGTGGTTGTTCTTCAGTTGGTTTGGTCTTCAAAGTCCTCCACTGAGGAAATGGACAAGAATGTCCTCCATGAAAAGAGGACTTTTTAAAATACTGCAGAAGCAAGTTTGCTTTACAATTTGAGGAACATCTGAATTTTTCCTCTTCACAGTGAGTTATTCCTTCTTTACATAGTTCTTCTGCTTGCATTCTGTATGGCAAAATGTCATTGCCATCAATACAAGCACCATATCCTCGTATGCTAATGGTAAAGGAATGCTGGCAAATTAATGTTTTGCATATGTAGGTTTTATTACTATTTTTTATTTGTGTAAAATTTCAAAACCCCATTTTAATACCCACTGCAGTCAATGAGAAGACAGTTGTTAACTCCCAAGGACTTCAGATCAAGACACAGTTTTGGGAAATGGGTATATGCATTAGGACAAAATTGTTTTTAGGACTTGGCATTTTTAAACTTTCTTGTCTTTGTTTTGTGAGCCACATAGTTTGTGATCAATAAAAAGACGTTATGCTGTCGTACCTGTTGTAACTGAACCAACAACTTAAGTTGCACTGTAACTAGATCACAACCTTTGGACAAATTACAAGGAAAATGTATTTGCTTTATTGATTTTTAGTCTCTTCTATGCTGATTGATCATTTACTTTAAATACAAAGACAGAAACTAGGATATGCAAATGAATAGTTCTTCAGTCTTACTAAATGTCATATTCAACAGAATAATCTTTTGTGACTCCACATAAGAAGTGATTTAATTTATTCCTTCACTATTACTATTTGCAAATATTTTAAAATAGGAGTAGTAAGAAACTAGTTAAATATTTTTGCTGAGGAATCAGATCAGGACATGCTCTGATTTTTTTTCTATTTTCTGACAAAAATAACCTGTATTGTAGCAGCTAGAACTCTGAAGCAGACGACAGGAAAAAGTGTCATAGGTATGTTAGACTTCTTGGAAGAGAGTTTCTTGTTCTGGTAACAATGCAGTCTAAATTAGGATAGTTCCATTGACTACATCTTTGTTCTCTACAAAATTGTTCTCTACAAAATTGTTCTCCAATTTTATTGAGATTAAATTTATGGTGTTGCTTCTGCTGTCTGATTAACTGCAACATTTTTGAAGAGAAGAGAAATCAAAGAGATTTCAAATTAGCTGTGAAAATGCTTGCCCTGAAATTCTTTAACAAATATTTGAACAAACTTCTATAAGGAATTTGAAGGAAATTATATTATGTGTTTATTTAGGTACTGTCATCAATCAAAAAAAATAATCTTAGGAAAATCTGTAGAGTAATATATATTGTTCTTTAACAAGAGACAGAGCCTATCTCCATGACGAGGACGGTTGTGCAAGAAAGGGAATTTTACAGAATCACAGAATATGCTGGAACCACAGAATATGCTGGAACCCAGAATATGCTAGGAACCTATCCTAGGAATCATGTCATATGCCTGAGAAAGTTGTCTAAACGCTTCTTAAGCTCTTGTCAGGCTTGGCGCTATGACCACTTCCCCGGGGAGCCTCTTGCAGTGTCCAACCACCCTCTGGGTGAGGAAACCTTTTCCTGATATCCAATCTAAACCTCCTCTGATTTTAGCTCAGGGGCACTCTGGCTGCAGAGCTGGCTGGCACTCAGCTTGCCCTTGGTTTTGACAGAGAATCTCCGCAGAGCCCTGATGTGTTTTGTGTGCCCACGTAAACATACACACCAGATGTGGGAAATTGTCTGAAAAGGACTGCTGGTCAAGCATGGATTGGACAGTAATAGATTGCTGCTCTCAGAAAACCCTTTTACAGGTAGCACTTTTGCAATACCTATAAGTAATATGTCATTATTATTTGATAGGACTTTATGGACATTGAACAGATGTGTGTGTCCTTAAAACCTAGTATAAAACATTATCATAATAATTAGAAATGAAAAAACAAAAGTCATCCTATGTTTTGTTCTTATTTCCAACATTAAGAGATCACATAAATAGCTGATTTAGAGGGAAGTTAAACTCAAATGGCAAGTTGCATGAAGGGACTCAGAAATGGTATTTGAACTCAAAATTTGGACTCATAACTACCCATCCTTCTAGGGTAGATGACGCATTGACATGAAAAACTTTAAAGGAAAAATAAAAGGCATAGGCTCCTTCCCAGTCCGCTCTTATTCTCAGGTGCTCTTTACTCTGAGTGATTGTGTACTGTGCTCCTGATATCAAGCTTACTACTGCTGTGTCTATCTAGCAACTATTTGTTCAAATGCATGATACTTGAAAAGCACTGGCACATATTCATTTCTTTATATGTATACATGTCAAAAGTGGTGTATTTTTAGAACTAAACAATGGCAAGCTTACCAGATGCTTTTACATACTGAAATAAAGCATTACTCTCATCTTCCCAAGATACTGCTTCATGAAAATCCTCTTTATTAATCTTCACTCTCTTCTTATTATCTCAGACAAAGGTTTATATGTTGCTCCCACTTCAAGAAATTATATATTTATTTCACCTTCAGAATGCAAGCAACAAGATGACCACAGCTTCTTATTCATGATCAAGGGACTGAACTTTAATTTTCTATTAAAAAAATATCTGAAAGGAAAATTAAGTTTGAATCAATAAACTGGCATTGTAGGTTAGGAAGGAAAAGCAGGAAGATATATAAGATATGGAAAATAAGAAATAAATTGGACAAGTGCTTTTGTGGCCACTTTAAAGAGTAAAATATATGCATCTTGAGATTCAAATAAAAATTGACAGACATAGTTTTTGTTTAATCGGAACTTTCTACATTCTAACAGTCTCAACTGTTTTGCATGTGCAATATTTGTTGGCTTATATAATAAAATTGCAGAAGTTCTTATGGAGTAAAGGGGATTCTAATCTATTCTAATGTTCATATTATAATGTTACAGTTATTACTTGTTGAATTAACATATTTACACTGTTATTTTAAATCTTATTATATAGAGAACTTTTCAAACTATGCAAGCAGTTCAGCCCTCTCTGGTTAGCGACTTATTTATGAACTTACCCTCTTTCTTTTCAGAATTATTCCATTCTGTAAACGAAAGAAAAACAAAGGGAGTGGTGGAAAACTTTAATTTCAGACTACATGTTGTTCATGAACTGTTTGTTTAACTCTATTTGTATTGGTTGGGTTGATATCTGTGTCACATGATAATTCTTTTCCTTCATGATCGGAAGCTAAAAATGAATCACAAAAACAATCACTAGTGAGTAACAGCAATCACTCTCATTTTTATTATCTAGTCACAGCAGCAGTTGGGAAACATTTTAGTCCCAAATACTTTCACAGTCACCTGGCAATTGTCAGCATTCTCAGACTAGAGAATGTGATTGAGAATGATCTGCACTGTCCGTGTCCATTCACACACACGTTTGCTGATACAAAGATCCGTTCACCACAGAATGATTTTTCACAGCTTTCCCATCTCATCTGTTTCACCACCAGTAACTTATAAGTGCAATTTAGTGATGTTCTCATATACAGCAAAATGACATATGTTATCAGTCCAAATCCTGTTTGCACAAGCAAATCCTGCAACAGAGAATTTACATCAGTGACAATGCAAAATCTATTGTCCCTCAGCTTTTGCAAGTGGAAACCCCCTGGGCAGCTGGTCCTGAATGATTTTCTGTTAATTATCTCTTATTTATCCTTTCTGTCTACAGTCACACAGTGACTATTGTGTGTCTCCAGTAAACATCCCAGCAGAAGCTCATAATGAGAACCTAAAGATGCCCTGTGTTGAGAAATAGATCGTAACCTGGGTGAATGAGTGCCCCAGCTCTTCTGGCTGGCTATGAATCCTTTAGGAAGGTTGTTTAAAATCTGATTTCAATCCATGTAAGCTGCATTTTTTTAATATATATTTGTGGCTCTGCCCTCACAAATCTATGATTCATGACAGGAATGCAGCTTGGATCTCTTGCAATGTAAGCAGCTGCAGATACTTCAAATACTTGGGTACATGTGATCCAGCAGCTTGCTATAAATTTGGCCCTAAAAATAAAGTAACAAGTGATTGAACAGTGATAGGAATTAAACGCAGCAGTGAGTGAATGGAATGCGTAAGTCCTTACCTCAGAAACTTTTTTTAAGGCAATTGCTATAATTAAAATCAAAATTAAAAAAGAAACACTCTAGAACACTCTCTTTGAACAAACTTGCCCAAGATTCCTTTAAAGATTTCTTTTTTTAAATATCGTTGGACACTGAAATAAAGTATTTGCTGGTATGCCATGTCATCGAGCATGATATTTATATTGTTACATCATCTGAGAGTCAACTTTATTTACAGTTTCCATGAGTTACTGGACTGATTTGGTTTCAAATTTCCCCTAACTTTTTACTATGTGAACAAAATAGGCAAGTAACAGCCCTGAGCTTTTGATAGCAAAAGGATATTTTGCTGTATGATTTATCTGGAAGCTGACTGGAAGATTTCAGGGTAAACAGAAGAATTCCCACTGGCAACAATCAGCTTTGTCTCTGATAACTGGAAGTCACAGATTATGTGACTCATTCATTTGCCCTCATTTTTAGTGCAACACTGTCTGTGTTCAGTAATGCACATAGGATAAAACAGCATGTCAGCATTTCTCTGAGCTGGTGCTTCCATGTCATCCCTGTTTTCACATACAGTTTTAATATAGAACCTTGGAGAATATGGAAAATTTTAGAAGAGAAATTTCATGGTCAGATGATATAATTAGATTCCACTAGGAAGTCTCAGAGTAGCTGACTAGAGACTTTGTTGAGAATTTCAACCTAGAGGCAGAAGAGTAAATGGGAATTTGGTTTAGCTACACTGCAAACCTCAATTCTAGAAGAACTAGGATTTTTTCTTAGAGACTCAGATCTGTAGATCTGTAATCTGTAGATCTGTAATCTGTAGATCTGCACAGCCTCCTGCACACAAGCTTCCGCTTCTGCAGGCCTTTTTTTTTCTGCTGTACTCAGTTTCCTTTCTTACCTATGCCCAACAAGAACAAAGGTGCAAAATTTGATTTGAAAGGGGATATAATAGATGTAGATTATTCAAGTACTTGTGTGCCTCCCTGCATTTTAGGGTGGCTGAAGACTAACTTCTGATTTTCTTTGTTTAAAGGCTGGGCATTGGCTCTGAACTCATTTCCCAGGCTTCCTCTTCATCAAGAGAAAGAAGAAGGCATCTCCAAAAGGGATAAGTGAGTTGGGGATTGAATCAGGGAGGAATGCCAATGGAAAAGTTGACTGAATGTTAAAAAACATTGCTGTTTCCTGAAGTTGCTGTTGAGTTAATTGTAACTCAGCCCTTACACTGACAAAACTAATATTGAAATTTATTTGTTTAAAAACACATCTGCCTGGATACAGCATTTCTGTTATTTTCCCTGACATTCTGCTCTTATCTCAGTAAAATCCATGTATTGCAGTACAGTAGCAGTATTGCAGTCCTGTTCAAATAAATGTAATATCATTTCTCTCTGAAGCACGCTGTCCGTGTGTATCTGTCAAATGTGCTTTGTGTCTCCCTCTTTAAATGTGATAGGACGGAGGAGAAAACAGTGTTTATTTTGCTCTTGACTGCTGCACAAGCTGTTTAATATGTTTCTTATGAATTACCATTAAGAAAGGATTCCACATTTAAAAGGAAGCTTATGAGGATATAGGTAAGTGTGAGTGTGGTCTTTTCAGAAGAATGTTTGATTGAAGACCTGTTTTTGGACACGAGGTAAGGAAAAAGATCACTTAACCTCACTTGAATAAGTGGAGATTAAAGGCTAAAAGCTTTAAAGCTTTAAAATGCATTAGCAACAGAACAGTAAATACAATCCATGGAGACATGGAGGAATTAGCAAAACAAATGTTAAACTAAGAAATGCACTCTAAGATTCACTGGAATCTCCACACAAAGTCTGAATGCAGAGCACATTTAAATGCTTCACTGGCTGTTTTAAAATTGTCTTTGTATTCCTTATATTTGCTCTAATGGACATAATGCTAAGCCTTGCCATGAATTATGCAAGCAACTTTTATGTAGATGTTTCCATGTTTTAGCCTGCCTGAGTTTTGTAGTTTTAAAGGGCAAATTTTGCCATACACCTCATTTAACCTATTGCTTATTTGCTTGGCATTTATTGCTGATGTATCAGTAATGTAGTCACAATATCGTTCAAAAATTCCAGTACAGTATTAAGGTTACAAAGTTACTGTCATCAGTGATGTAACCTTATTGTATTGTAGACACAATATAATTTCTATAAGTACAACATCTGCTTAATGACAGTATTTGACTTAGATATCTAAATTTTAATTCATATCATGACTACCTTCAACAAATGCTTTGTTTCTCTGTTTATTAATTTATTACAGCTCTGTAAGTCCCACAAAGCACAGAACACTTTCTCAAAACAGTTCCTCCACAAAATAACAGGGTGATCCCAGGCAGGGCACTCTGCAACAGGCTAATTGTAAAATAGGGAAGCTGTTTATCAACAAAGCATATCTCTATGTGTAAAGGTAGAATAAAAATCAAAATTGTAATTTTTAACTATTTCCACTACTGAAATAGTGATTATTTTTTATATCTATATCTATCTATATATATATAATAAATAGTCGATATAATAGTGAATATTTTATAATACCTGAGGTTCTACCAGGGTTCTCAAACTGGCAGTCACCAGAGAAGGCAGTCAAAATCAGAACCTCTGCTTGATCTTCTGCACCCAGGGCAAAATATTACTGATGGTGGAAATCTTGTGTTTTTATATGCAACAGATTTGAGACTGCACCCACAGGAGTCAGTGTCTACTTCAACCAAGTGATGACATGGTGATAGGTGAGACTACAGAACAGAAAACAATCAAAGATTTAAAAACAGATAATATTCGATAATCTGCAAGTGTAGTTATAACATATGACATTTAAAATAATGGGAAATTTGGAATATGTGGTAGTTTTTTGCTAGTATGAGCCACACCTTTCTAAAATTTGACTTCTTAAATCTTCCAGTTAATACATAACAAATTGCTCTCATTGCAGAATTTCAGATATAAGAGCTTCTCAAGAGTGACTGAACTTATTTTGAACTTTTATTTTCATTTAAACTCTCCATTAAGGAATTTGGGAGGGTGAGCAGGGTAGAAAGGCATTTGTTTAGATTCTGCTTTTAATAAAGTTTTAACACTTTGATATCAGTCTCTGATTAGATGCAGTATCCCACATTCCAAAGTGAAGACAGGCTATTTGCTCCCTCTCTCCTCCGCCCAACACATATCTTACTTCTGTCTTTTAAGCAGAGCCTCTGATTCAGCCTAATTATTGTCATTAGCAGTTTTCTGCAGAGCAGCATTCCTTGCCTGGCCTCTTCTTTTCAACTCAATAAAGGATTATCCTTAAACCCAGTCTATTAATCCTATTTCCAGTTACATTGTGAGGGGGAGGGTACCAGATTCCCTGTGCTCATTCTGTGTTTGAAGCTTGGCCCCAAATAATGGATTTTCCTGATGTTTATCACTTTACTCTGTAAAATGCCCAAGGATGGGATTCATCTGCTGTGTAGATGGCTGCATCTAAGCAAGTCCCGGTTCCTTTTATAGTCAATAGATATCAATAGACACTCTGAGTGTGTGATTCATCCCATCTCAAGATAGATGTCTAATTTAGGTCAGGTGACTCACTCCCTGGAAGTACTTATTGACTATAAAGGGAATCTGAATGACTAACTCAAAGACTTTTAGAGTGAGGTGAGGTGAAACTCACCCTACATGCTTCACATCCTTAATACCCTTCTCCTTGGACAGTTACTTTCACTGTATTTAACCCAAACGCTTCCCAGAGCTTTCTGCCATTTTGCAGCTCTCCTGTGAAACCCAGTCACCATTTTCATTTCAGTTCATCCCACCTGTGAAGACAGTCCTCAAGCCTTGCCAGTCTTCTTTTCCATGGATACTTAATGACTCCACTATTCATCCTTCCTTGCCTATTATCACTGAGGACTTCAGCCCTGGTATCATCTTTTCATTCTTGCTTCCTGAGTCAGGTTCTTTTTCTTAGCTCACCTTCAATTCAAAGACAGAAAACCTGTTTTTTTGCTTAATATTAGGAAATGGTATTGAATTTTTAAGTTCCATAATATTAAATCATAATTAACAAGACATAATTGGTTTGTTTGTTTTACATTAAGGATTTTCATCAGCCATTTTAGTGGTTACAGCATGTGGCTTTCTTGCTATGTTAATTTAGTTCTACCTTCCTCTCTGGCTACAGTTACTCAACAGGGAAATCCCAGTGGAACTTGTATTTGTAGTTTCAAAAATAAATAATAAGTTTGAATTTTGGCCAATGTCTTCCTCCTGTAGTGAGTGAGAGTCTCTGTCTCTCATGGTCACATAAATTAGAGTCCTGATCAACGATGACAAACATTCTGCTAGCTCGACAAACATTAATCTGGTTAACTCCCCTTCTTCCCACTCCTTCCTGACACAGAGGAAGAAGGCCTCTCGAGAAAGTCTGAGATATGAAGTTTGATTTTATTGCAACTATAATGTGGCAAGGGGGCTTCAAGTACCTTCAGAAGTTTATGAAAATTCAAAGCAGAAAACAAACAAGCTCCACAAAGCATAAAAGGCTGGGGGTTTTGCTGGCTTTCTTTTACAATAAACAATTAAAATAATTATTTTTATTGTTTATGAGATCTTGAAAAAAAATTCCACATGTTCACACAAGTATTTAAATCTAAAGTCTGAGATTCTCAATTTTTTTTAAATGTAACTTTTTTTCTGTAGGAAACAAACTTACTTGAACAATAAAATTAATTGCTGCATTTAGGATTAGACTCTTATGGGGTTTTTTGTATTTGGTATGTAGTACTTTCATATAGTTCTCTGCATCCCATTCAGGATGCATTCCTCATACTTAATAAAATTATGCACAGCCTGTGGATAGCTTCTTGTAATTTAGGAGGCAGAGAGAACATCTGGAGGTGAAGTCTCCTGAAGTCTTTTATCTATCAGGCATGAGTGTTTGTGATTGCTTCACTCCCTTTAAGGGTTCCACAAACTCCTTATCAGGGGCTCCATACACTATTGTCTTTATTACCAATTTAAATCACAGTGATGCTGGTGTTCTATAAAATTTGAAGCCCAAGGAAGTATATTCTTCAGTCTATCCCATTTGTCACATATTTCTTTTTAACCTTTTTATCGGTTTTTATAGGAAAGGTTTTATAAATACCTTTCCCTCAAGGAGAAGAGGTTTTAATTTTTTTTTTAAGTGAGGAGAGTGTTTTGAAGATTCCATATACAGTTGACTTCAGGAATGAAAGTCTGTTGTTTTGATCCAGAAGAAGTTTATATAAGGGATAAGAAAAGGAAAATATTCTTGAAAAAACAACCCCCTCCTCTTAAGCTGTATATTTTGGAGCATAAGGAAACATAATCAGAATCTTCTGTTTTGATTTAAAAAAAAAAAATAATACAAGAAAAGAAAAGAAAAAGCAAGACAAAGTTCATGGTATTTGTCTAATTTTCATAGCTCATTACAGACGTTATGCAAAACTGTGAGCTGCCAACAGCAAGTACTGTTTCTGCCCAGAAAATGTACAGGCTCCATATTTTAAAAGTGTAAGATACAAGGTCTTCTGTAGTATAAATTTCAAAGTTATTTACATTTGACGGAGGCTATGAGTTTAAAAAAAAAAAAAAATAGAAAAACAGCCCAAGGCTATCCAAACTCAATACCCACAGATTTCCATTATTCCATTCTGAAATATCATCTTATTTAATTATATTTCTTCTGTCTCCTTTTCCTCTTCTATAAAAATCAGAGAAATTACTGTAACATTGATCTTAATGTGTTGAACATCCTATGTAGTCTGTGAAGGAACTGTTGCAAGCATGGCCTTATTTACTGGATCATCCTGGGACACTTACCTGCTTGTAACTGCGGAACACTGTTGACGAAACACCTAATTTTCAGCCATTGAACAAGCTCTTTACCATCTAAGTCCTGAGAATATCAAACCAGAATTCATATAATTCATGACAAAAACATGTTTTTATCCTACAGCTCAGGTGTTGTAGAGCAGTTTTGCTGTTATTTGTGTAGGACCTATAACAATCCTATTCCTATAAAAAAGAATAATTGAACCACCAGCAGCAACACTACCACCAGTTGCTCCTATGTTTCAACAGAAAGGGTAATCCATGTATTTGAATACTGAAAATTACCACACAAAAGCCCACACTCAGCATCTTCACATTTATAGGTGTGCCGAAACTTCACAGATCCCTTTGGTCAACACCTTCAAAGTTCTGTTTACTTCAAAGTTCTACAGCTATGTACACACGTGGAAAGTACCTCAGCCTTCGTGGAGCAGAGCAGCTTTCTGCTTGTTGTTCATTCTTTTTGCCCAGGCCACAGCCAAACCTCAATCAACACATATCCTCAGGTGTGCTGAGTGGCATTATATCCCCCTCTGGGTGCTAAATGGGCTGCTGTTTTCTTCTCAATCCCTAAACGAGAAGACAGAGATTTTACTCTCCTTACTCATAATTCCTTGCCTCTTTATTTTTAGAAACACGTAGTTTATGGAATGCAGCCTTTCTCATGTGCGGAAGATCAGTGTACACAAGCTCTGTGTAGTTATTGTAAGAACAAAGTGTAAAAACAGGCCTGCTAAATATGACCATACATTCTTACAGTGCAGTATCCTGTCATAGACAGTGGCCAATGAAAAAAATATTCTGGAAGAAAACTGTAAAGTACAGGGTAACCATTCATGGTGACAGACAGGAGAAAGGTCTTTTGCATACTGCTGGAAAGTACTAGGGGTTTTTATTTGATAAGCACAGGCATTGTGAAATTCATTGGGGAAGAGGGTAACAAAAAATAAACAGATCAGAAAGCAAAAATAAAAAGTACTTTAAAAAAAAGTTGTGCACTTGGGAAAGACTACAGGGCAATAGCAAGTGTGCATGATGGCTGTGGTGAGGCTCAGTCCCTTTCTGAAGATGCTTTCCCTCTCTGGAGCCCTTCTTCAGTTAGCATGCAGTGTTCTACACCTGTGTGATGCTCAGGATCTTCTCTGCAAGGGCAGACTATGTGCAGGGTACAGTCTGAGGTTTGTTTGGGGTTTTTATCTTTGGACTTACAAGGTACATCACTTCAGTCTGTCTTCATGTATATATATCCTCTTTAAGTACAAAAATCAATCGCTGCTGAAGCCAATGCAATACCCTAGGCCTGAAATGTTAAAAACTGAAGATTTTTCAGTTGTTCAAAACAGTTTGAGTGCTCAGAACACACAATTTTTCTCAGGGTTTCTTTGATTAGCCTTTGTTTTATTTATTATTTCAATAATTTATTAATAAATGCATTGTTCCTGTCCCATGGAATAAATGTCTTTTTCAAAAGAAAATCCAATTAAAGTAGCAACCTTTAGCTATGCATGTCACAAGTGTATATGTTTCCAAGACAAAAATCTAAACTCCTTTAGTGTACAAATGATTAATGGCAAGCAAGTACTGCTTTGTTTAGGAGAAGCTATTTTGATGTGACTAAAAATTTCTTAACTAGACAAAGAAACCAGCTTTTGTATTTCTTACAGCATTTGCTTATCATGGATTCCTTCCCAGTAGCATGGTTTTAGATTTATGGGATACTTAATATCTTTGCTTTGCATTCCAGAAACAGAAAGCTGATATAAAACATAGATTAAGATGATTAAGATATCAAAACCAATTCTTTTCTGCTTTTTTTTTTTTCATAAACAACAACAGTCAAGAATTTAGTACCAAATGCAGTTGATTGCAGCAGATTTTTACAGTATTTATTTTTTAATTGCTTTGAACACCAGAGATTTATAAGTGATTTCTCCTTCGGGTCAGGGACTCTTCCAAAGTAGTACAGTAAATTTTTATTTAGTAAGCTAACCTTCACTAGCATTATTTATTATCACAGTTCCTTTGACTCAGGATAATTTTAAGATGCAGTTGAGCGTAGCTGAAACAGCAGAGCACTTCAGCCAAAAAAAGTGCATTACCAAGTCACTGGTGTATGATGGAAAGCTTAGCTGAGTGTGTCTGCAGCACACAACGTACTGCACAATGCAGATGCTTGCCCAGGTTTTAAGAAATGCAGCCACACTGACATCCTTCTGCTGCTCTCTGGAGCTCAGGGCAAGCAGGGGGTATGGCTTTGCTGGCTTGTATCATGAAGACAGGCCCCAGAGGCAAAGGGATTAGCAAGCTGCATCTGTGCGTAAGAGTGTGAGAAATACCACAGAGGCAGAGGAGATACAGAAAAACCAGAAAAGCTGCCAGAAGCAGCACTGGGGAAATGGCTGGCAAAAGAGGCTCAAGACATGGTGCAGACCTGCTGCCCTTATCTGAATCCTTCTGAGTGTAGGAAACAGCAGCTTCAGCATTTGCCACAAAGTGGAGTGAAATAGGAATGTGTAAAAAAGTGGTTGTGTCCATCACTAATTCCTCATGAAGTGCAAAGAAAGTGGCAAAAATTCTACAACTGTTTCATTGATGGGGTCAACATTTTGCAGTGGAATTGCAAGGATGACACAAAGAGAAACCAGTCTCTTAGTTCAGCTTAAGCTGCTCCTGCTAGTTGTATTTTTAAGAATTTTGTCAAAGAAAATGTCAATTATTTCCTGTTTAACTGCTGACATTACTTAAAACTTTTAGCTAACCATCACAATGGAGTTACCCCTATCAGTTATTCCTTTTGACACCTGTTTTAGAGGGTATTAATGCAGTGGAGAGTGGTAGAATAAAACATGCATGCCAAGCAGATTAGATCAGTGCTCAGCTCCGTGCACTGCACTGTGGTTGTTCTCGTAATTAATCTAACCGTAAAACAAATTATCATGCCTGTGTTCCTCATTCAGGCCTGTGTGCAGTCTGTGATGCCAGTTTTGTCTCAGTACAGTGGGCTGGTCATGTTACAGGTAAGTCTTAGGGAGTTGGATAAGCTTCACCTGGAAGCTTGTCTAAGTATCCGGTGTAGCTCAATTTGGGTTTGCTGGAGGGGTTCCAGAACCTCTTCAGTCTTCCACAATGACACACTGAATTCCTCTCCTTAGGTGTGATGGAGTGGTCAGAGAGAGCAAGTGATTTCCCACTGCCTTTTCTACCTGTGCAGAGTTCAGCTCTCTCCCTGCTCTGCACAACATGCTCCTGGTCAGTATCCACTGGCAGTTCAAAGGGTGCAGGACCAAATAGAGACTCTGCAAATGGAGGCTAAAAACCACTAATTATTAGTGGATGTGTCTCCTCCACATGAGCTGTTATACTCTTCAAAAGACTAGTGTGTTCCAGGAAATGCTTTTGGAAAGAGATTTAATAGTGCCTCTGCCTAAGAGGCACCATAATACCAACTGCTAGATCTATTAAAAAGGGTAGTCTGGTCCTTTTCTTTGGAAAGCCAGTCTTTGTCATTAGAAACAGAAGCAGAGAGGGATTCAAAGGCAGTGACATTATGGGAAATCAAAATCTTTCTCCCTTATTACTGAATTAGGTCATACTCTTTGTTTACTTCCCTCCAGACTTGCTGATTCAGTGTAAAGAAACCACTTTCTTGTCTGCAGCCTCCAGGCCATGGACTGTTCATTCCTTCTGGCCTTGCAGTGAGAAATTTGCCTCTTCACCCATGGGAGTCAGGTGGTATTTGTCTCACCAACCATTAATCACCTAAAAATTAAAGACCAGTTCTAAATAATTTATCTTGGCTCTCTGCAGTCAATGGAAAGAATTAGATGCCTACAAAGGGCAGCTCATCTACCTATCTCAGACAATTTTAGTGGAATAAGATGAATTGCTACTTCCCATTGACTTCTCCAGAGAGAATCAAGGTGGCAAGTTTAGATAAGACAATTCATTTTTAGATGGCAAAAATCAGGAGAGGAATCTCACCCCACCAGAGTCATGGCCTCCAGCAACCATATATTTTTCTTGAAAAATGCACTTTCTGTTATCAATGACATTATTTGTTTCTTTTCCTGGTGTAAGTCAGATGAAATCAGAGTCACTGATACCCCAGCCAAGCTATGCAGGATGAACATACTGTAGGCTTACATGGCTGGCCAGAACATTTTCTTCATAGTAATATCTTTTTTAATTATGACTTTTCTATAGTGTTCTGTGTATCAGTGTATCAATTTCCAAATACATGCTTTGAAAATCTAGTTTGATTATTTTTGTTGCTGTTCAGTTTTTTTCTCACAGATCTGATATAGCACAAAAGTGCATGTGCAAGCATACATCAATATAAATGTCTATATAAAACCAAAAAAAGACACGTGCCTTCTGCAAATGTTTTGCTGTGTTTGCAGCAGAAGTGGCTCCTGCCCCATTTCACGCAAGCAGTAATATAAGCTGAAACTATAAAAGTTAATTATTGTTTCTCTGCCACCAAAAAAAAAAAAAAAAAAAAAAAGAGAAACAATTAGCAAAATCTGATTTTCTTCTAAATTAACTTTATTAATAGTGACCTGCACATTTTTTGAGTGGAGGCGTTGCTGGAATAATGATTGAGAGTGGAACAGAAAAAGTACTGGTAGATGAGGAATGTTTTGCTTTAGATTGGTTAGAAATAAAGCCAGAAAGAGGAAAAGCTATTCCATGCAAAATGCTGGCTCATTTTTCTGATGTTAAAATTACTAGTAATTCTTCATTTCAAGATCTGTAATGTCAAAAGGACAGAGCTTCCTAGAAATGAATGTCTAACAGTACAGATAATATGTATTGCTTTGCTCTTTTTGATGCTTGCCAGATTTTCAACAATACTTGAAAGGCCAAGCAGGATTTTTAGATTAGCGGGGCCAAGATAAGGTTTGTAATTTCCATCATTTTCTTGATTTTTTTTTTTTTTTAACCACTGGCTAAGTGGATAAGTTGACTTGAGGGTACTTTTCTTGTGTGAGGTCTTTGTAGTGGCAACCACATGGGATTGGGATTTGAGAAGCTTTCAGGAACATAACAGCAAAAGACAGGTTGGAGAGAATTCCCTGTTCCCATTTCCCTGAGCAGCATACGATTGTTAAATGACTACTGCTTTCTAAACAGGATTATGCTTAATTGTAATTAATCAGTTTCCATGACCTTTGTGTCAGAATTCTGTCAAGCCTGCAAAACTTTATTTTGTGAATACATATTCAGGGCCATTTCATGTGTTCATTATTGATTGAGGGACCATTAAAAGCCAATCTTTATATATTTTGACACAGTAATGGTTTGTGATGTAATTCTATACACAGAAATTTTTACATGATGGCAGGTGTTATCCAGGAACTCCTCATAATATGTATTTTTATGATCTATTTTGAAAGCTCATGTCCATGCACATTGCAGAAGTTACACTTCTGATGAAGGAAGACAAAAAAAGCAAGACACATTTTCCATACGAGGCTAGAGATGTAACTCATCTTGGAATATTCTAGAGATGAATTGAAATTCCTCTGCTTTAAAATATATATAACAACATCTCTTTCCAGTTACATAGCTACACACAAAATAGATTGGGTTTCTTCTCTTTCAGCTGCTGAGTTTTGTACAGTACAGCATAGCAGCAATCCACACATTAGTAATAAACAGAATTTAGTCTACACGCTGTAGGAATTCTGGGAGAGATCCTATATTTAGTTTGTACTCACTTTCCATTACAAAAGATTATTGTGACCTTTTTATGAGAAGCTATAATGCCTCCTTTGTATATAGTAGACTTTGACTTTTGGCAAGGGAAACAAATGCCTTTTCTAGAGAACTGGCTGGCTTTTACACTACTAACATTTCCCAGTTTCCTCCTGACTGAGCTCCTCAGGAATATGTTGGCTGCACAGCAAGGCAACAACAAGCTACACAGCCCCATCTAAAGCTGGGCTGGTGCCACCAGTGATGCAGCAGCAGTCTGGGCTGCACCGGGAAAGCCTGAGAACTGCTGCTGGGAGGGGACCCAGGCTGCAGCCCTGCTCTTTACCCAACAAGTGCTCACCCTTCAGCCCGCCCAGCCTCTGACCAGCAAAGCCACATGGGCAGCTCTGGAGAAGAAAAAGGAATATGGCTAACAGTGCAGATTATTGATTTTCACAAAATTTTTCAACTGGTTTAGAACATTTTGTGATGCTGAACAGCAGGGATTGAAACCTTACCCAGTAAAAATCTGGGAGTCAGGTTCTCAGCTTTGTAAAACCACAGCCACTCATATGAAGCTAAAAATGACCCAAATTATTTAAAGATATTCAGCCAGATTTTGACACGTGACCAAGCAAATCACTAACTCTGAAAAGAGTATTATTTAAGACTACTGACACAGTAATCTGCAGATAGTTCACTGGAACATAATGAAGCAATAAAGCTAAATGATTGTGTGCATGTGTAGTTAAATATGTGTAGTTACTCTGCGAGTAACGTTTATGGTACAATACATTCAGACACAGCTTCCCGACCCACAATCTCATCTCTCGTGTTCTTTAGGAGTCTGCATTGATGGATCCCTACAACGGCCTTGGGAGGGAGGCTAGTTTTGTTATCCTAAAATTACAGGAGAGGAAAGAGAAGCACCAACAGTTCAAGTGACTGGTCCAAGTCAGGAACAGGAGCCAGGAAGCAAATGTACTTTGATTTAGGGTGGGTGTGCCTCCAAGTGATTACAATTCATGTTGCTCCTGCCTACGCCTCAGGTGCTTGGCTCCATGTTTTCAGATCCCGACTGGGGCTAAACCGCAAGACCATTCTTCGACATCTGAATGATAAAGAACAACAAGAGGAAAGATTTTCTGGTGGTTAGGGTGCTAGCCAAAGCCTTTGCAAGACCTGGGTCTGACAACATTCTTCCATGCAGTTCCTGGCAGAAGTCCTCAAGACCTTGATGATCCTAGAGGTCTTTTCCAACCTTAACAATTCTATGTAGGTGCCTCAGCTGGGACTTATGGCAAGTATGCACTGGGTCCCAGGTGCCCGCCTAGGCAGTACTCTAAATCCCACTGCAACAGCCTGCTAGGTGAATGCCTAGAGCTGTTTGGTTTTCGGTCAGTGCCAGAGTTACTCGAGAGAAGGTCTGTTTGCGCCCCCACTTCTGGGCTTCCCTGCCCCTGCGGGTGCTGTGGCTCCTGTGTCACTCGTGTCTGTCGGTGCATGGAATATATGTTCAGTATGGGCACTATGTAATTCCAGGCGCAGCATGGTTTGAATGTCAGATGGCAAGTTGCTCGAGTGCAGAGATATATACGGGCAGGCAAAAGGGAGGAGACATTCCATTTGCTTACTGTTTTCTTGGTTGCTGAAGCAAGTGCTGTTTGCTAATTAATAGCACAGTTCTGTGCCATATTTCACAACTTCCCTGTATTTATTTTCATGATGACTTCCTTGAATCACATCCTAGGCTTTAGTACACATTAACTTCCTAGCGTGCTTCTTTCCGGTGCTTACCCTCAGTAAAGCAGATGACTGGGAAAAAACTCCACAAAACAACCCATTAAAATTACTGTCAAATCCATATGGAATAAATTAGGTTCTTAACCCAATTATAGTGAAGTTTCAAGTACAGGCATGATGGAAAAGCTAACAAGAAGTTAGGAGGCTTGTTCTGATGAGATTTGATATCCATCTGAATGGCAGCTTGGCTTTCAACCACAGTTTGGTTTTGGAATCCATTGAAGTTTTGTAAATTTCAGTAAGACTGTGTTTGAGTCTTCACATTTGACCCACCCTGAGCAGTGACACAATTGTATGCTTCAGGGCACATTTCAATTCAAAATAGAATGGAGTATTTGTGACATACAAAGAGAAAATGATACTATCAAAGGGTACTGAAATTTGCCTATTGTCTTTACAGTTACATAAATTTGGAGGAAAGAAAAAGTTCACATATGTAAATGATGAGAAATGGATTATCATGTAGGAAGGAGCCACTGTGAAAATGTAGGTTATGCTATTTGTAGCACATTGACTTTCTTCAGTGCAAAAAAGAACTACTGATTTACTTTCCCCTACAAGAATTAAAATAATATTGCTTCTTCTTTGATTTGAGGTTTTAAATGTTTGAAAATTTGGTGTGAATTTTTATGCTTCATAATCACATCTGAACATACTAAAATTTTTGTTACATAAAAATTACTTCCATCCCTGGAAGTGTTAGAGGCCAAGTTGGATGGGGCCCAAAGCAACCTGCTATAGTAGGTGGCATGCCTTGCCCATGGTAGGTGAGGTTGGAGCTCGATGATTTTAAAAGTCCCGTCCAACCCAAAGCAGTCCATGACTCTGTGATTCTATGATATACTGACAGATGCTCCTTCATCTGTATCACACAGAAACAGTAAAGCTCCTCTGGCTCTGTGTGGGGTGAAATGACTGATGCAGTCCATCTAGGTAATGCATAATGTCTCTGGAATACACACCCTCATGGCAACTGCCTGCAGTTGTTATGCCAGATTTAAGGATATGCATAAGACATAAACGCACCAGAACAGAGTTCTTTCAAAATAGGTACTGAAGTCAGGGAAGTAGTTTCTGAATGTACTTTGCTCCAGGATGAATATAAATAGAGTAGTGCTCAAAACATCCATGCAAGGAAATTCTTTGGAAAGGATGAACTGCATATATAAGGTTCTAAAAGACACTGAAATATGCCTATTTCAGCATGTGTGTGCATTTGCAATACATAACAAGCGCCAGGGCTTTTTTATTTTAAGACTTGAAAACATTTTATATAACATGTTTACTTTGTCATTCCAGCAAAGCAATCATCAGAAAAGAACATCATGAGCTTTATACATAAATCATATTTCAAATGTACTTATTTGATAAACCATAGAAGTTTGACAGAGCTGCAATTGTTTGCACTTTCGTCCTGGACCAATGAGTGAGTATTTTGCTATCCCTCTTTTTATCCCTTTGTACTAATTATTACATAGTGTTGCATTACTGAAGGGAAAGGCAAGCTGATACCGAAACATTTACCAAGGAAGTGTAGTGCTATGGAAAAGCATTTCTTAAGGGAACCTCCAGCTTTCCTCAGAATGTGTGCTTAAAGCTGCATATCCTTTGTGGATACTGCTAGCAGTGCTCCCAGCATTTCCCTTGCATGCCAGATCATGACTAAAGAACTCCAGTTTTACTTCCATGTCTGATCAAAGCCATGTATGCCATACACTTAGGCCAGCTGTTGCAAGAGAACAATTAAGATGGTCTGTGGCATTTGCATTTTCTTTCTGGATGACTTTCATGCAACCCAAGGCACATCAATACCACAAATTAATTCCATATATGCTAAGAGAATTCTTGAAAATTCAGGGGGACAATTTCTGTAGACTCTGACACTGAAGTGTTCTTAGATGCCAAAAGACCAGTTCACAGGAGTGAGGGGAAGAAGATTAAATTCTCCTATTCCTGTAATAGCTGGAGTTCAGATGTCAAAAAACAATGTCCACATGTGTAAACCTTCTCTATAATGTTCTGTGAATATTTAAGTGAGAATAAAAACCAATGAAAATTAAATTACACCTTGCATATGGAAAAGGCTGAAAAAAATATGTTCCAGAGTCTTCTAAATGTTATCTTGATTGAGAGTATTATTTAAAGCATGATAATAAGGTAGACAGAAAGGAAGAAAAACCTAAAATGAAAATTAGCTATAATAGCTCATTGAACTCTTAATACCTTTTGCTTGTCCCTTGGCTGGGGAATCTTCCTTCTGAAAGCTGCTGCATCAGGCTCTACACATGTCCAGCTATTTTTAGGCTTGCAACAGGCTGTTTACAGGGGATTTGAAGTCTGGCAATCCAGATACTCTAGACACAGTTGGAATGCTCGCGCCTCTCCACAGGTTACACTTGGAATTAAAAACTGCGATGTGGCTCTGTCATTCAAACCTTATAGTGTCTGGCATTGGGTATCAAAAAAATCTTGATGAAATAGAGCACCGTGGTTTTAATTTAAACTACTTACTGCCAAAAATATTCATGGACAACTTGTTGGCCATTGGGCAAGGAAAAAGGTTTTGGTGAGCTTCCATTTAAAGATTATGGATTTGGTTCAGTCAGGAATCATGGGGGTTTTTGGTTCTGTTTTGATTTTTTTTTTTTTTTTTTTTTTTTTTTTGGTTTTTTTTTTTTTTTTTTAATTTGGCTGCATATCTTCCTTTTAAAATAGTATTACAGACATTCATATTCAGTATTGACCAGGCACTTCTTGAAAATTGGTATTCCATCCCTCCTCAAGCATGGATTTCAGCAAATTTTTCGTTCTCCATTACATGTAATATTATACCCATCCACATGACCAGTGTATATGAACTGACACGATCAGCATAACAAGACATTTTAAGTTCTCAGATACTCTTCACCATTATATCTCTACAAGCTTTTCAAATGAAACATCTCCACTATTTTCAACTAACTTTAAAAATTAATTATAAATTATTTGTAACATTAAATTCATACAACTTCAAATTGTTCAAAGCATTTTATCACTGTGTTATCTTTTTTTTTTAATAACATACATTGTATGATTATATGATTTATTGTAAATTTTTACAAGTCATCAAAATAAATTGGTTTTTTACTTATAAACATTTTCCTGTTTTGGGAGTGGAATTTTTAGGGCATTCTGTCAGTTCTAATTTGAATTTACTTGTGTCATGTAGTCCACATATGCCTTTAGCATTTGTAGGTGCAATTTGCTTCGGTAGTCATAGGACTAAAGACTACATTTCAGTGAAAGCATTTGGTGTTAGTTGCTCCTGTTGGATTTTCACCCAGAAACAAGAAGCAGGTGTGATGTTATTATTACATGTCAAATACTCTCTCTTGAATTCTGTCATCACTGTTTGATAAATATTGTTAAGTTGGAAACAAATGGAAGGTCAATGTTGATTTTAGAGAGACCTGGGAAACTTGTTTGTGTGCTTAGTTCCAAAATGCTGAAATGTGAAGGCTGAAACCTTAAAGAGAGATCAGTGGGAATTTAGCATCTGAATGTCTTTGAGGATCTGGGATTTGGTGCTGTAAAAGTGGAGCTTTTTATTCCAAAGGTAGGCCTGAGGCCACTGTACTGATTTGCAGATAGCCCCTTAAGAGCTCTGATCTTAAAGCCAATTATGCCCCGTGAATGCCAGAATACAGCTTTAGGGTCCAACTGCACTTAGCACTGTTTGGAAACCTTGGTATTTTTATTTGGTTTCTAAAACGCCACCTCTGTCAGAGGCAGGGGTAGGACAGGAGCACATGTACTTTGCTTTGTTTTCCCTCCAACTTGAACTCTGTGTTGTGAAACACAATCAGTCTGGTCATGGTCACACAGCTGAGCTTTCCTTAGAGGCAGGAACATTCCTCTGAAGGCAACAAGCATGTAAATGACGTAAGGGGGTTTCTGACCCCCATGGGTAATACTGGCAGACAAAATGAGGCCTGAGAAGTGCATTTACCTTTTCTAACTTTCCAGAAAGCCAAGAGGAAAAGTCTAGTGGAACAAAGTCCATAGTTGAAGGACACAAATAGTTTTAATGTGCAAGCACTTGTACAGTATTGCTATCTCTTAGATATTCTTCTGCTGGGTATGAAGGACATCTCTGTCTACAGTGAATAAGAAAAAAGAATGTCTTCTGGTAAGTGAACTGCTCCATCCCCACCACACATCTCTGACAGGGAGATTGTTGCCTTGTGTAGCCTCATGCAATAACTTCAGCTTCTGCAGCTGTCCCTCTGTCATCCTCAACTGTGCCTCCTTCCCCAGGTACTGATAGCACATAGCTCATGCATGAGCTAACTACCCAAGTATTTTGTCAGCTTTTTGATCAGCCTTTGCACCTTGCCCAAAGTTCTCTGTTGTCACAGCTACACAGCTCTGTTGCCTGAACTAATGAGCAGCTCTGGTATGTTTACCTGAGCTTTATCCTCTGAGACTTTATCCTCTGTGTGTCCCTTCCTTGCTTTATTAATTCCTTTTTTAATGCACAGGATCCCTGGCAGGCAGGCAGCTCAGATAGGTGCTGACAGATGAGTTCCCTGTCCCCAACAGCATTCTTTGTTCCCAGATGCTGGGATTATGGCTGCTGTAAGCACTTGCTCTGAAAATTCACTCTGAAAAATCCAAACTGTTTTCTGGTTCATGCTTTCAAAGGTGGACACCAGGTTGGGGAGGACAGTCTCGACAGTCTGCCTTGTAAACAAAGCAAAGCAGAAGCTTAGCTTTAAGTGCCCTGAACCTGTTCAGGAGGGGTGGTGAACCTCATTAGACTAAAATCAGCCTATCTGTGCCAGCCTTTATATCCTTCTGCAGCAGTCCCGTCACTAGGGGCCATGCAGTCTTCACAGCTTTACCTGAAAAATCCCTGTTTCTCTTGACAGTCTCATGTGTGCTGAGAAGGAGCAATCACAGCTTTGACATGAAAGCATATTCTTATCAATTAATCCTTTCAACAATTTCAGATGAGAGAAGGCACTGTCTCACCATGACAGACTGTAGGATCTTACATGCCTACAGACTAGTGAGTATGGGGATGCTTGAAATACCTGTGAGATTCTCCACACACTACTGGAAGTGCCAGTGCAAGTTCCACAACACCTGTTTCAAATAGTTCTGGGGAAAGGGTCTAGACTACTCCCATCAGATAGAAGTGAGTTCAATTGTTTCTTACAGAGAGAGAGGCTAAAGCTATCATACATGTACCTGTAGCTGCCTTCATGCTGGTTGCCACATTTTCATGTGACCAAATATCCAGAGAAGAAAGAAGGAGGAGGAGGAGGAGGAGGAGAACCCAGTGACGAAAGAAGGGACTGAGGCAGCATTGGTGATGCTTTCTTCCAGGCACAGTCATGCCACAATTATCCATCTGCTACAGGTACATTTCATTGTAATGTTCATTTCATCTGCTACATTTCATTGTAATGGGGTGCAAGTGTCCCCTAAAGTGAAAGTCTTGAAAGTGCAGTCCAATTCACCATAACAGGAAAGTAATAACCTTTATCCTCCAGATATCCAACCAAACTTGTTTCATCTCTGTGATATGCTGAGAGCTTGTTGTTTCCTGGGAGTATTGTTTCAGCTGCCTTTTCTCAGCAGCAGCAGCACAGAGCAGGCGAAGAGGTGATTCTCGAAGTAAACACATGTCAAGCCTTTCAGGAGTTTATAGATTAGAAAGAATACTGAAACAAGGAAGTTGTGATTACAGGTCTACATGGAGGAAATGCTACAGTTAATAATGAGTCCACTCCACCTTCAAAAAAATCAATAGGCTTGGCTCTGAGAGGTCATAAGAGCAAATTATTTCTAGTTCTGTGAGGCCTCTGCAAGGAATGCACTGTTGCCTCTGTGACATCTTGAGGACACAGAGCAATGGTGATTCTCATAATTGATGGGAGAAGAGCAGTATGGAATATGGTGGGTGAGATAGATGCAAAGGGTAGAGAGCTTCCGCAGTTCTCTAGAAAGTTGCCACTTTCTTGAATTCGTCTGGAGGAGTGAAGATTGGTCAGTTGTAGAATTCAGGTCTTACGTTAACTCAGAACATGATGTCACCTAGAACTGAATGCAGTTTTGCTATCTTTGTTTCTTGCAGAATTTAGACCAGTGACAGGTAATATAGTCCTGGGTGACATCAAGTCATTTTCACTCTGACGAATGTTGTGCTGAAGTTGCTGACAAGCTGCTTTCCCAGAATCCCGGAAGCTCTTCAGGGTAACAGGTTCCTTTTTCTGCCTGAAAAACTCAGACTCACCAACACTTGTTCTGAGTGTGCTGATAAGCTCTGCCCAGGCCCCACTGAAATAGACATTTCTTGCCTTTCCGAGTTATTATAATTCTATAGAGAGAAAGTTGGTCTGTTTTTAATGAGTTCTATTAATATCTCCTTTTGTAAGAATAAGTCATCTAATACCCTGAAGCCAGAGGCAGTTAGGTTCTTGCTTGAGAGACCATATCATCCTATTATCATTTTCATCTGGCAAGCAAATGCAAAGAGCTAGAATGAAAACAGTGGATTAATTACACATTTTCAGTAGGATTCCTAATCTCATTAAAACTTTCTCAGACAGGACTGAATTGTATGGCAACATCCGTTATTTGTTTCTCATTAATGGAGGTCAGACTCTTGGATCCCAACATCTCTGGAAGGAGGCATTGCCTGGCCCAGGCTGCCTGGACTTCTTTGCTCAGGATACTGCAAGAGACAGATATGCCCATCCTGCTATGTCCAGGCATCTGCTCTGTTCGTGTGAAGTTCCTTCTCCTTCCTGATTTTCCATGTGACTGTCTCTCCATGATAGTGACTCCCTCTGTATTCATCCCATGGCTTTTACATTTTGTGTGCTAAGTCTTGTAAAATGACTAGAAACCAGTCATTTTAGGAAAAGTGGTTAAAATGATGGCAAGAGTTTGGTGTTCTTAAGGAAGTTCCATTAGGGGTCAGACAGATTGTGCTCTGTCAGTTATAAGTTTTGAAAGGAAAAGTAGAATCTGCATGCTTTCATTTAGCTTATGGTTTCATTTCCTTGCTTAGCCTTGATTTGGACACGTTGCATATATAGCAACCCTGTGAGCTTCACAAGTAAGATATCTGTGTATAAATTACAACTACTTTATTATTTCCTGGATAATAACATTAAATTCTTAAAATGTCAGCTAGATGCCAAACACTTAAAATTCAAGATGTAGTGTATTTAAGAAAGACTCTTATCTTGTGTTACAGAAATTATGCTTTTTCTTTAAGGCAAACAGTTATCCCTGAAGTAATTTGCAAGTAGATATTTTCAGATGCCTTAATCAAGCTTTTTAATATACATGCAAATTGAAGCTGCAAAATGTTTGGATACACAAAAGCAAGAAATAAGTGCACATACTGTCTTTATTTGTAAATACTGTATAAGCACACAATGAATATTTTTATAAATATCAGCAAAAATGCATTGAAAAACATGCTTAAAGGTAAGCTTTCTAAGCTGAATTAGGACTTAAAAACCTCATTCAAAGACAAGGTAAAAATGAAGACTAAAACCACCAAAGAACAGGGCACTGAACAATGGGATTAAGCATTTACAAAAAAAAAAAAAAAAAAAAAAAAAGGACATTCTGTAATTTCTTGTTTTGAATCTTTTTGTGGGTGGAATCCTGGCTTGGCTGCAGTCAATGGGAGTTTTGGCATTGACTTCAATAGGCCTGAGTTTCACCCTGTGTTTTTAGGATAATTCTTCAAGGGATTTATAAGACATAATTTTAAATCATAACAGAAAACACCCACTAAGGAAGCTACTAAATATTTTTTTGGGAAGAAAAATGGTTTTAAGATGTGAGCAATTTGAAATACTCTTCCAGCTAATTTTCATTTGCTCTCCTTGTTTAATGCAAGCTTGAGTTTTATACAACAATGGAAAAAGCAAAAGCCACGTGACTGTGTATGCATGAGGATTTTTCTCTTATGAGACTTCTAGAAAAGTTGCAGCAGACAAATTTTTGAGTTTTATATTTGCTGAACTTTAATGAACTTGATACCCTTACCTATTAGATAAGAACCACATCTCATCACTAGTCAGCCAGATAATTAATGGTTGCAACCGCTGTAATAAAAACTGATATTAATCCAACCTGCCATGGTCTGTTTATTATTGTGAAGCAACTCGTGTATGACAAGTTGACAGCAAAATGTGGAAGAAACAGAAAAGGTATTCATGCGGATTGTGTGTGTTGGTGAGTGACACTCTGCATTGGTTAACACCATCTGACACAAAGCAGGTCGCCATGTGTTTTCAAAGGCCTGCTTAAAGGTCTATGGTAGACAAATAGGAGCCTTTATGTTGACTTCCGTGTGCTTTGAAGTCACTAATGAGTATGTTTTTGAATAACACAGGGTGTGAAATCTCAGCTGAAGCAGTAAATACATTACCATTAGGGTGACTATTTGCCATTCTTCCTCTTTCCCTCTACTTCCAATTTTTGTGGTTTCCTGGTGCTGTGCTTTGTTGGTGATTACAGTATAAAATCTTTGAGACGAGGAGACTGCCTATTATACATATGTGTGTCTGTGTACCTGTGTTTCTTTATGTGATATCTCATTTGTTCTGAGTCCTTTGCACACTCCTGAATTTCTCAAAGCGCAGATACATAGTCCCAGTGACAGTATGTCTTACTGTTCCTTACTTATAAAAATACAGGGGTTTTTTATTGATCAGCACTTGTATTTTGTTTTAATGCCAGTTCCTTTAAAACGTGAATCTTGTGTGCTAGCTAAGATCAAGATAATTTTCAAGGAAGTTTGCTTAAGGGCCATGGAATTGTACCAGAAGATTAATGCAGTGAAGAGTTCTGATCATCCTCTTCAACTGTTTAGTAATGCCATTCTTCTGCAGCTCTTAGCAGAGGGGTTTGTTCATTGAGGTCAACATTTTCCGCCTAAGAATTAAATTTAGATTCTTCAGTCTATATTTATGTGTCTAAATATAAATGGTTTCATTTTCAAAGGTGCAGATTACTCCTGACTGGTGCTGACAGCATCTATTCCCATCTTCCCTGCTAGAATTATTAGCAGGCACCTTCTTGCCCTGCTATGCCAAGCAGGGATTCCTGCCATGCAAACACATGTAAGTATCATGAGTGCCATCTGACAAATGTAAAAGGACCAGGATGAGGAAAGTTGTATGGACCCACTTCAGGGAGAATGGGTAAGTAAGCACAGAAGCTGGGAAGATCAGTGTGAAGACTGATTGTTAGATTTTTTTATAGCAATGAAGGTCTAGCTAGACAACAAGTAAAAATGAGTCACTTGATCCAAACTAAATCTTGAATAATGGAGTATGCAGTTACGAAGGCACCTTTTTAAGGAAATGTGTGTCCATGACAGAGGAGAGTTGCAAAAGGCAGTAGTTTTGCTGACTTCAGCCTAGGAGAAACCTTAACACTGAAGGACAAAGCTGATTGTCCACACTGAGTTTTATTTGCATATGGACAGGTATAAAACCCCTGATCTAACTGGAACTGCTGATCTTTACCTTGTGTGGTGTGAATTGGTGAGAACCAAGAATCATCAGACAAAGTGTGCAAAAACACCAACAAATGCAGGTCAAACCCCTTCTGAATGAAGTATTATCTTTTAAAAGAAACAACATTTATGCTGCTTATCTTGAGACAGCTAAACTATATATGTTCTTATATCTAATTCTCAGCACAGTCCAGATTTGCTTGTCATGTACACAGTAACTGACAATAAACAATTAAAATAAAATATTGGTTTGGTCATTATAGAATTTGGTCTCCAAAGAAAGTTGGCCGGTTCAGGTAAAAACACTTTTATCTCCAAACTCTTGTACATACATGTTGTTGTTCAGGTTCACGGGTACCTTTGTTACCAGGCATCTTTGTACCACGAAAAGTCTCCTCTTTCCTGCCACCACTCCCCAGTTTAAGTTGCTTTGTAAAAGTAGATTATGATACTCTTTGCCCCCCTAATTCTCTATTATTTAAAAAACAGTGCACATTCATACTTCAGATGAGAAGTTGTTACCTGAAAAATGCTAGAGGTCTTGTAGTCTTTGACAGTATTTGGAACAAACCATTACTGTTTGCAGACTAATTGTTTGGTGAGAATAAGGCGAGCTACTTTAATGACAGCTTGTGAAATAACAATCTATGATATAGTACTTGGATGTAGCAATGACTGTGTTTCAAGCCAAGTAAAAAAACTGTCAGTATCTTGTGCGTGAGAAGCTTGTAGATACCCTGAGGTGACTTCATATAATTCTAAACCAGCAGGTAGCTTCTTGCATAGCTAATCATGGCATCAGTGCCTGAAGCAAGTGGAGGTGGTTGACAATGTACTTTAGTTTTAGATGAATTCAGCTCCTTTTGAATATCATTTTAATTCTCTGTTCCAGTTTTTAAAGTAGGCATTTACATGCTTTGTTTTTACAAAATACAGAAGGTAATCTTGGGGAGGAGAAAGCGTAGCTTGTGTTAAAAAGCAAACAAATAAACCAAAACCAACACAAAAAAGCCCCCCAAAACCCAACACTGATTTTGATAACTCTTATTATTGCCTTCTAGATTTGGGAAAATAGCAACAAAAAATTATTATTTTTCTCTCTTTGTGAAATACCTCTGAAATACTTCTGAAAAAGCTCCATGTAAGTCAGTTTGAACATAGAGATTATTTATAAACTACTTAAACTCTACATACCTTAAACTTTGCTAGATACTATGCTGTTTGCCTAGTTGTGTGGTACATTAATGTCTGCTACCTCCTAGAATTACTGCAATTTTCATAAAACAAGAGGAATACAAGTGCTTTCAAGATTACTGTCTTGATAAAACTCTTCTTTAGAACAGATGGTCAGTTAAAACAGCCTGTAAGATATGTCAGATGCAGAGAGCTCTTTAATGGGATTAAAGATGGGTAAGGACTTAAATGGGTAAGCACTTAAATACTTACCTTTGAAAAATCCATTAATTCATACCTTTTAACACCTTTGC
This sequence comes from Vidua macroura, assembly GCF_024509145.1. Classification (NCBI taxonomy): domain Eukaryota; kingdom Metazoa; phylum Chordata; class Aves; order Passeriformes; family Viduidae; genus Vidua; species Vidua macroura. The sequence continues at coordinate 50,729,467 of NC_071572.1, read as the reverse complement.
AATCAAGGGCTTGCGACTTTTTTTTCTCAGCCATACTCTTGTTATGCCAAATAACAGCACATTAACACTGTTTTGACACTTCATAACAAAAATCAAGAGAAAACAATGGCTTGTTTTCAACTCCGTGAGAAATATTTAAAAACGTATCAAACTGGATGTTTCATTCAGTAATGCTGGCAAAAAGCGTGACTCTTTATTCTCCCTCTTCTGTTGTCTTTACTATACCTAGACTGAGACATAGTCTAAACTCTGAAATGGTATGCATGTAGCACAACTTGTGTACTCATGTAAAAGCAGTTAGCTTGCTAAAATACTGGGTTTCAGCACCAGAGCTGACATTGCTGGGCAAGTTCAATTCCTTGGTTTGTACCCTGTTGCTTCATGCCATTGGTGAGGAAAATAAAAATTATGAGAGGACTATCTTATAAATGTGTTTAAGCCACATGAAGGTTAGACTCAAAAATCAAGTCACGTAGACAAATAATTCACCAAGAGCCTTTCCCCACCGCACAGATGTCCTGAACTCCCCACTATGCTGCCAGAGATTTTCCAGAGCTCTACCTTCTCTCTTTTCTTTTTGACTATCTCTAGCTTTACATCTCCTGAGAGCTATTTTCTTCTCATCTGCCCATTCGGAGCAGAATGGACAATGCAAAGGTTATCTGCTGCTAAGCTCTTTCTCTGCAGACAAGAGACTGGAAAGGTGCTCGTGACAAAGAGCAGCTCATCATTCAGGCTCATTATGCTCCCTTGTGTATCTCTTGGGGGTCACTGGGGAAGTCAGGAGCTGGCTGAAACTTTCAGAAACTTTCCAGAAGCCTTCATAGGCTCTTTTGTCTCTGTGTCCTTAGTAATTTCGGATACAATGCTGGTGGAGTAAGCCAGTGTTCAGAGAGAGAAGCAGGAGGGAAGGGTGCTTTCCATGTAAATCTAGTTAAAACTTTATGCATGAAGGGCTTAAGAAGCCTGATGATCTACCTGCAGAGACTTTTGCTTTCCTTCCCTCTGGAGCAGTATTGTCTGGCTGGTTGGGTGTAGCAGTTAAAACCTTCTCTTCTGGGAATAGTGTTAATGGTCAAAAACTTTTATAGTGTGAACGTAAATTTAGGTTGCTTGAAAATGGAAAGTAAACACAGGAGCTGGATGGAATATCAGTTGGCTAGCCAAAAATCCTCAAGAAATAAACCATTTTTTAAAGCAGAAAAGATTTTTTTTTTTTGCCTTTGGCAATATAACAAAATATGAGTCTCTCTTAAGAGACTCTGAATTACTCATTATAATTTATTGTCATTTTCTTGAGGAAATGTTGTGTTTATGTAAAAAAGGACACAAAAATGTGAAAAAATTCTTTTGATCGAATACTTAATTTTTCAAAGGATATTAAAACAGAGAATATAACCCTCTTCCTTCAGTAATGTATCAGATCTCATTTATTGTCTTTTCCTCTTTCCCTGCATTTTCTTCCACTGAAAACATGAAGAATACAAGGGAAAAGGGACCAAACAGACCAAATAGTGTTCTTGTAACAAGACTTTTCTAGAATAAAGTATCAAAGGATTCAAAAGATGAGAAATATATTTTCCAATCATTCAAAAAAATCACTGGTGATTTTTTACAGTGAATGAAGTGCATGAAAATCCACCCCCAAAACAACAGGGAGAGACAGAAATATTAAAAGGAAAATCCTAAATAAAGCAAATATGTTTTCCCATCAGAAACAAAATTTCATATTAGAATTAAATGAAAACTGTTTAACTGGTTTTGAAAGCATAACATTTTAATCAGAGATCCTAAGAAACTGAGTCATTTGGCTCAGTTCATTACAGCCTGTCATAACTGTGAAGCAGAATAGCCTGAGAAGCAGTCAGGAAGTCACAGAGGACAGATCATCCACAGATAATCTGCAGGTCATGACTGAGGTCATTTAGCACAGAACAATCACGATTTTTTGTTGGTATTATGAGATCAACTCCCATAATATGATTTCTACTTGGGCATGAGCAAGCACTTGTATGTTTGTATGTGCCAAAATGAATGAATGTTTCAGACCTTGTGTGGTCAGAAATTTGGTGTATGAAAAAGTTGTGATGTGTGCAAAGGTGATTACGCACAGATATTCAATGCATTATAAACAAACAAGCAAACAACAATTAAGTAGGCAAAACAGAAAGACTTAGGATCATGTGTGATGTTATGTCATAAGGGTAAGAAAGGATAGAGCATAATAACTGCATACAAATTTTGACACATAACCTATAGAATAGATGTTCACATCTGAGTTAATCCACATCGTTCTCCTTAACAGTCACCAGGGTGAAAAAGGGGCTTGTAGCGTGTGATGTGTGTCTATCTTAACAGAGACATAAAGCCAGTTCAGGTGACATACGTCCTGTACACTTATTCCTTTCATCAGCAGTAACTAGCGTGACTAGATCAGATGTAGATGCCTACATGGTACAAGGGCAAAATTAGTTAAGAAGACTCCTTTTCCAAGAGGCTCACCAGACCCCTACTCAACTTTGAAAGATTTCCTTAGGAGTTTCTTACAAAAGAGGGAATTGAGTGTGGCAAACAGTCAGAGGAACCAGGTCTGCCTGTGATCCATTTTATTAATAATAAGATTAGAAATTAATAATAGTAATAATGTTTACCTTTCCCTCAAAGGAAGGAATAAAGCCCAGACCACTGCAATGGTCACTGTTTTGATAATTCATGCATTGTTTGGAATAAAATCTAAGGACTCCATAGATCAGTGTTAATCTGAGCTGGACCTTAATTCCAGTGTTAACTGTGGCTATGAGTGGTTGGAAAGGTCATTCTCTTAAAATTTGTTTCTGGTCTTATTCCAGCATTCACATTAGAATGATTGCTGCCTGTTCAGTCTCTATTAGGATGTGATTTTCTAGTGATAATGTAGCCAAGTAGCTTAATCTCCTCTTTCATTTTTACCAGCCAAAAACCACTGGTGATATTGTGCCTCTGATGCTGTGATATGAGATCTAGGAGGGGGCTAGACAGAAACATTCAGGTTCACTTCACTCTACTACCATTGAAATTACAGTGAAATGTCCATTTCTGGCTGTACTCTGATCTGTAGAAAGTTAACCCGTTCTGTTTGTTTCTAGGTGTAACAATTACTCTTGCTGTAGTGATACAAAACAGTGGCTGAGGCTGAGCTTCATCTGCAGCCTCATCACCCACCACCTGTCTTCTCCTCTGCACCTGTCATGGGTACACATAACAAGTTAAGATTTCTTCAACACTTTCTCTGGTACTCTCAGCTGTGGCCAAGCTGTAGCCACAGAAAAGGCTACAGGGCTGCTCAGTGTGGCTGGCAAGGAGCAGACAGACATGAAATATTATCATACATGAGCAGCATGGTGGGAAGCATGCAGACCAGTGCCAGCATGTTACCAGATAATTCTAGTGTGGTGGAGGGACTCCTGCTGGGATGTTCCTGATTTGGAGCTACAGTTGACTGGCTGTTAGCACAGCCCAGCTATTCAGTGTTTCTAAGCTCTCATCTGAAGTAAAAGGTCAAACAGCAGGATGTCTAGTGAGTTTTCTAAGCAAACAAACAATCACTCAAACAGAAAATCCAATCATCCCACAGATATTTAATTAAAAAAGATAATTGAAAGATAGTTTAAAATTACTATGTCAGGTGATAGAGACAAGCCCACTGTGCTCAATAAATCAAGCATAGCTGAAACAGTGGGTTTGGCTCCCTTGCCTCACATGAAGCAATTCACAGTTAAATGTGAGTTTTCTTCTTTAAACTATTTCCATTCTTTAATTTTCTTTTTTGTGGTTATTTGTTCCCTTGGAAGGTGTGCTAGTCATGTTGCTTTTGAACTAAAACTCAGCATACCCTATACTTTTTACTAGCATCAATGCAATTGCTTCTCTTTGGCCTCCAGAAGTCCCCAGACTAGAACTGGTGTGGACTGCTGCTGGCACCTTTTCACAAGCTCAAAGTGCATCACCCCCACATTGAAGCAACAGTAATAGTTCTTTTTTGGTTTCAAGATCCAGTTCAAAATAACTCCCCTGGCTTTACAGATTTTTCAGGCACTTGCTTGAAGCTATTGTGCCTCATACGTCTTGGGTTGGATCCACTCCTGGCTAGAGAAGAGGCTGAAGAACTGCCTAAAGCGTGCAGCTGACCACTCTCCCAGCTGGAGCAGCTGTGACCAGAGCAAGCTCCAGTGATCTCTGCTGTGCAATTCCCCTTTGTGCAAGGCTACTCTCCAGCATGCTTTTAAACAGCCACAGGACTTCTAAACATGCAGATGATGACATGCTAAGAATCCAGAAGCCTCTTTCCTGACACAGACCTACAATAGGTGCTGTGTGAAGTAATTTTTCATGAGAAGTGATCCTCTTCGCAGCAATTCTCAAAACTACAGTGTGAACACTGTTTAGATTTTCACTTTTTTTCTTTTAAATCCCCTGGTTTTCCTAAAGTCATGCTCTTCTCTGGGCCTCCAGGTAATCAACAGCCAAGTGATGCCTATTTTGTTCCCTTGGCTCCTACCACCTACAGTTCTCTGTTTCCACAACTCAGCAGTGCTGACTACTAAGATTTTATCACAAGTCTCATAATATTTTGTATTTTTTATCTAATCCTCCACTGAAGTAAGCTAATTATAAGAAAATTCAATCTCATTTTTATAGCACTGATAGATAATCTTTCCAAGTTGCAGAGAAAAGTTTGGGTCATGAAAATTTAAACTGTCAAAAGCTTCATGAAAACCTCAAGACTTTTTCTTAATTTCATGGGTTTTATGGCTAATGTGGGAGTCTGGTTTATAATTTTTGAATTCTTATACAGTCTCATCAACATTTTACCCATTTTCATAGGATGACTGCATGTTACCTCAGTTTACTTTGTGCTGAGCTCTTGAAATTCATATTGCTTTCATGTCAAAGGTAGCATAGATGATTAATTAACAATAATAAACTGTAACAATAATAAACTGTATAGTCCTATTCATCTACAGCCTGAGCAAAATGTAATTTCTTCAAGAATAAGTTACATAGTATACATGTACATGGATGTAAAGAAAACTATATTAGTAAGGAAATAAACACCCAAGCTGGGGTGACTGCTGTATTCAGCAATATAAACCTGTAGGTAAACTGTGGAGGTTATTCTGTCTAAGTGGCAGGAAAAATTATACCATAATATGTATTCTGAATGTGCAGTGTATGTTGGAGCATAGTCTTTTAAATGTATTTTACCAGAGGACATTGAAAAACTTAGCAAAGATCTGAGATGGCTTGTGATCATTCTCTATAAATACATTAGAGAGGTAAATACAGGGAGGTTGAAAAGCTATTATAAATAAAGGATAAAGTTGGCACAAGAACAAATGGTATAAATTCACCCTGAATAAATTGGAACTGGAAATTAGAAGGAGGTTTGTAACCATCAGAGCAGTGAGGAAGTTTTGCCTGTTTTTACTGAGACTATGGTATGTAGCCTTGAAAATCACATGCCCTACTTACCATGAATCCAACCTTTCAGGGGTCAAGAAGAACCATAAAAATCTTTAAAAATCTCTACTCCCAAGTATAAAAGTGTCACAATTCTGGGAGCAAATATTTATTAAAGGACCTCTTCAACTTTATTAAAGCATTAATATGAAGTTCTTGCTTCTAGCCCTGCTGAGCTGTATAGTTTTTCAAAAAATAGTAATTGAACACATGTTCTGCATAAGGTGCCTCTTAAATTCACCTCTCCATATGGCTGAATGTCACCTATTCTGAACATCTCTTTTTCTCTGCTATCATTGTGAGGGGAAATTTCAATTCCAAGGCAAAGAAGGAAATGCTTTTCATTCATTTTAAAATGGATACTCCTGTACTGTTAGATCAGTGAAATTCAAAAGTCAGGAAGTTATTTTCTGTTTTAAGAGAGAAAATCTGTCCATGTTTGAGGCCTGTAGGTATGTTGTGCTAAACTATGATTAAAAAAAAAAAATTGGAAATTTCTCAGTACAAACAAATTATAGTTATTATATTGGAGGTATTGCCTGATCCCACTTTTAGGGTCCCACTACAGGCAAAACCTATATGGAATTGTGATTATGAAATAATAACTTTGAGACTATAGTTGCCAACTTTTAATTATATTCTGTGAAAAAGTCAAAACTCAACCTCAGTCTGCTAAGCTAGTGAATTCAAGTTCTACATCTGTAAGTTCTCCCAAATTGACTGAATTTTGCAGGTTATCACTTTAAAGAGTATTTTTATATATTTTGTGTCAAATAACTGTATAGAATTAGACCCCACTTAAATCTCAGAATAATTAATTTCAAATGTTCTTTCTTGCTGTGCTTGCACCTGGTTTCATCCCTTGCCTAAGTTCTGCCTATTCCAAGGCCACTGTTTGCACTGTCTGAATCTGCAGTTCTGTGTTAGAAGTCTGCCTTATTTTCCACCTTAAATTTAACTTGCATTTGTCTTGATTGTCTTAATTTTTGCAGCCACATAACAGTGGTGGCTTCTGCACCTGACTGTGCCTAATTATCTCTGGAAAGCAATGCAAGTAGCTCTGGCTTTGCTCTGAAAGTTTTCCCTGTTTCCTTGCTGGCTTCTTTGTTCATGCCATATTCATTTGCTAGTTCTGAAAATTCATGTTCAGACTCAGCTACACATCCAGCTCACTTTGTTTTTATTTATCAGCCACCTAGCAACATTTTCTTCAGACAGGATCCACAGTGACTACGTGCCATTCAAAAAGCAGTATGTTGTGTAAGTGTTTGTAGCTGTTCAACCACCTCTTTTTTGTACTGAAATTATTTGTCTCACAGTACTTGCTGTGAAAAAGAGACACATTCTTTTTAATCTTTTCAGAGAAGTCACAAACATTTTTTCTAGGAAAAAAACTTTCAAATTCTTATATTATAAACCTAGCCATAAATCTCAGTAAAGGTAAGAGGAATAGTGAAACCTGACTTTCCAGAGTAATTTGGTTGCATGAGACTTTTAGGCTTCAGCTTTGCCTGGATTATAAGGGAGAGTTTAAATATGTGACTGAAATGTGCCTTGAAGGCTGAACCCGCCCCCACAACACAGAAGGTAAATTAGCAAAAAAAAAGTCTAAAATATGTTTCATCTTTAAATATCTTTGATATTTGGGCCAAGTTCATAATTATTAGCAGGTATGAAAGAAAAGTTTTGAGCATTATGGCACCAAGACATCCTAGCACAGAAGTAAATATTTTGTTTACACCTAACTTCAAACATTATAATGTAGACATCTCCATAGCTCTATACTTCCTTTATTGTCAGGATAAAGAAACAAATGCAGGCAACCTCTTCATCTAACCTTTCATGTATACACCAGTGTGAAATGAAGAACATCCTGTCCATTGCTTATTCTGCTGTATTGAGCATAAGAACACTTTTAATTGCTGGATCAGATTTGACACTGGGTAAAACCATACTTCCTTCCTACCTTTATGGGGCTGTTATTCTTGCTGTAACAATGGCACTTAGGCTGTAGTATTTTAGAATCTGAATCTGTTGCTTTTCAGATAGAATTCCTTGTTTCATTGGCTATTTTGTACCTAGTAGAGATGAGACACAAATACATATTTTGACACAGTATCTGAAGTACAAAATGACATTAGAGTCTGTAACCAGGGGTATTAAAACAGACACCTTTTTACAGAAAAAAAAATTGAGACAATAAAGAAAAGCATTCCATTGAACTAACTCTTTATATTTTTCCTCCATTTAGTTTCAAGGTTTGTGACTCAAATCTTGGTGACAAGACAGCTGGCAACTGTGCTGACACAACAGTCTACAGAGCAGCCACAGATCTTCAGCACAAAAAGGGAGATGAAAAGAGGACCCTCAAAACCAGATAGATTAGGAAAAAAATGGAGACATTTTTGGGGGAAAGAAAAGAAGTGGAGGGGAAAGCAGGTTCTTTAACTCTTTAAGCACCAGTGTGAGTCTCTTTAGGCTTCTCTGCAGCTGCTAACAGTGGAGGGTGGCATGCTGAGCTCTTGGCTTTGTGTCCCCTTCAGCCTGGCTGCTGTATAGTGAGTGGCTCATGTCAGGTGTCTATAGAGCTCGCTGGATAGAGGGGGAGGCTGGACCTAGGCAAGGGATCCTCCCAGACCTGAGATTTGTGCCTGGTAAGCAGCAGGGGCTTACCAGCTGCTCTACCAAACTGCTTAACTCCCCAGGGTGCTCCTGGGTCCTGATTCTCCAGTGAAATAAAGCCTGGACACTGCTCTGGGATATTTGCATCAGAAACAATATAACTACATTAAATGGCACTGGGCTGCCTCCACCAGACACTGTGTCCTTAAACACCATCCACCCCCTTGTCAGACAACACCAAGGAGCACGCAACATACACTCTTTGTGCAGGAACAGTCCTTTGGTAGGCTACAACGCAGCCTTTACCCCTGAGAAGATGTAAAAAAGCACAAAGAAATTAAGAGTTGATTGTTAAGGCCATAGAGGCAGCTTGGAAGAGAGATGGAGTCATGTTCTCCATAGCATGGGCTCTGGCTGCTCCATCTATGACAAGTATTCTGCTTTTTCCAGGTTCAGGGATTGCCAGTCTCCAGTTCTGCAGTTCCACATGGTTATATTCACAGTGTCACACCGATCTGACTTTATTGTATACGTATTGTATTTTTCAGAGATAATAATGGTCCCAGAACTGGCTTGGGGTTCTGTGCATCAGCTTTTACTCTCATTGTAAACATGACCTTAGTCATGATCAGCTTCATGCTCTATAAATATTCCATTGATTCAGACAGAGGCTGCACTAGTACTCCTCCTCCAAATAAATAAAGCTAGCAAAGTACAGCCCAAATTAAATAAGCATGCACAAAACTCCAATGCCCCAACCCTGGCCACATAGCTGTGTAAATCTCAGCCAAACTGAAAGCTGTTTACATTTGCATTGCAACATGTCGTGGTGATTTCTCTGAAATCTTTTACAAACTGTCCTTCCCTTATACCTGTATGCATTGGACTAATGCTCTGTCCAGCCTGGAGTCTGGACATTATTTCAATGTAAAGCAGTAACAGTAAATGATATATGAAGCATCGCTGCCAGTAACAGCTGAGGGACCTGAGTTTTGCAAGATGCTGAAAGACATCAAATTGCATCAACATGAATGAAAAAACACTGCATCATTTTCAAAACCATAATTTTAGAGTATGTTATATACATCTTTAAATAACAAATGTTTTTACTTAAAAGGCATTTTAACAAAGGCAGTGATAGCACTTATATTAGTAAGCACTTTGAAAATGGATATCAGAACTTGAAGATACTGTGTCATTGGCATTTTTAATATTGAAATGTAGCTTTTGACCTCAAGAACAATTTTTCGACCATTCTGTCTGACATTTCTATTTTTTTTCTTTCCTTTTTTTAATAGGAAATCTGCAAACAAAAGCTGTCCCCTAGTGACCTTTGGGGACTTTCAAAAGAAAACAAGTTGCTATTTTCTCTTGAAATGCATTTTTGAAAACACTTCTCAGCTTTACGGTTACTTGAAGACACAAATTAAATGAAAAATTTATTATTTCACGAATTAAAAATGTATTAAAATATTAAACCAAAATTCTCATAAGTCAGAAATTCCCAGCTAGATTTGCAGGATTGGGTTCCACAGTTTGGAATGAACCTGGTTCCTCTATGCTACACATTTATTATTGTAGACACCTTCTAGACATCCATTCTCAACAATTGTTTCCAGTGTAAATGCTCACATAGAAAGATAGGCCTAGATTTATCCTACCTAAATTTGAGCCTTTAGGCATTGAGGGAATTGAGAACACTGGCTGCCCATCAGTCTCTAGGCAATGGAAGAAGAGGAATTTCTGGAGGGCAATTCAGGTTTTAGGTGGAGGTGTCGTGAGTGCCTCCCTCTCAGCCCTTCTGCAGGGGCTATGTGGGTGCACCTTAGTGCATCTCCTTTCCTTCCTGGAGAATCTCAGTCGAAACTTTAAATTTAGGAGAGCTACGGTGTGTTTTGGCTCTGTGAAGCCTTGAGACAGAGCAGAGGGTAGGAACTTCTCTTCTCACACCAAAGTCCTTCTCCCCATACCTTTCCTCCCCCAGTGGCTGCAAGGATTGCTCCTGCCCTCCTCATGGAGGCAGGAGGTGTTTCCTGAGCCAGTGGTGGTAGTTTAGTGTTTAACAGCCCTCAGAGTGTTCGTGTATTCTGTGTTTGATCAATCTTGTGTGAACAAATTTAAGATCCCACATCTGCAGCACCTTGTGGGAAGGACTTCCATAGCTTAATTGTATAGAATAGAAGAAAGAAGTAGCCTCTTGAATTGGTAGAGCACAAGGAAGATGGGAGCTGTGAGACCAGTAGTAGTTGCTCAGAGTGCACCAATGCAAAGGACCAACCCTTCAGATCGTGTACACCTCTACAAACATGTAATACTGAAAAGTTTGATACTCTTTTTTTTTTTTCCTACTCTGATTCTTGGCAACAAATTGACTCTTAAATCATTACAAAGTACATGCAATATAAAATCCCATGAAGTATCCTATCTGTTTGTAGGTGTACCTGTAAACTAGTTTAATGCCAATATGCCAAATTTGGGCTGGGGATAGGGAGAAATGATTCAAGGTCCTTATTCAGACCTTTTCATATCATGCTGCTCTTGGATACAGGTTGTGATTGCCTTCTGTATTTTTCTCAAATATTCTTTATGGACTTTCCTGCTCAGGAGGATCACAGTTCGTTCTCACTGTACAGGACACATTATGCCCTTTATCTATTGGAACTTCTTTCTTTGCAGAGAAATGTATTTTTCTTTTGTATCCATGGGAACTACCTCCAGCAAGGGTGGCTGTCCAAACACAGAGTTCAGTTCTGCCCCCATTTCCTCCCCCTTCCTTGGAGTGTGTTCCAATCTAGATGATTCCTGTCTCTACAGGTGTTGAGACAGGCAACTCTCACATTAAAAAAAAAAAAAAAAAAAAAAGAGAGAGAAGTAAAAAAAGAAAACAAAATGATGACAAACAAGTTTACCTAGTAACCATCTGAAAAGCTACCTCCTACCTCCATCTGTCTATAAAAGGAAATATGTGTTTTATTCATTCTCTAATCACAAGGCTTCAATGAATGTACTGTAAGAACACATTCATCATTGCTAAGACCTAAGATTTAGAATATGTGTGTGCTTGAATATCTTAGCCATAGAAACCTCAGAAACTGCTGTTAAAGTGCAGAAATCCTTTCTTTAGTATGCATAGGCATAACATCCATAATCCTTTATCTCTGGCAAAGCTGCTGGGCTTTTGCCAAGGGCATGTTTGGTGGTGTGTGGAATCTGAGGCTGCTGCATGACATCGCTGCTGAAGGTGCGCAGATTCCATGGCGATGGGAGCGATAGAGGTGCCTGGATGGATAGATGGATGGATGTTTTCTTTACCCACTTGCCAGCATTTTGATTCAACCAGTCCAACCTGATTTTCCAGATTATTTAAGTGAGGAGGCTCAAATACATCTGTTTGAGAAATCCTGGCAAGCAATCAAGCCCCATGCAATTCACCCCCACTGCCATCTCAAAATTAAAGGTAAACAGAGCAGCTCTCATTTAAATTTGAAGCATCTGATGCAGCCTTGATATTTTCTTTTTTAATTTTTTTTTAAGTTGCTGGAGAATAAAAACAACAGTTGAAGGAACTGCAGTCAGTAAAAAGGTTTCTCTGGTAAGGAGGCCAAACTAAATAATGACACCCAAAGCAAAAACATGCTTCACTGAAACTAAACTTTAGTCAATTCACTCTTTGAAACAAAGGATTTTTTGTAATTTCAAAAGTGAACATTGTACTTTTCTCTGGCAGCCATTTGTATGTTTTTCAATGATCTGATTATGTATAAATCCCAATTTAGCATGCCTTTCAGCACCTAAATCCTATGAGTGATTTGAAAACATTAATGAAGTTTTCTATAGACTACAGCTGTGCTTCTCTTTCTCTAAAACTTTTTTGAAATGCAAGCTTTAGTGACAGTGTTTTGATGTGCCTCATTTGTTGATGTGTATTTTCTTTCCTTTTTTCTAATTACTTTGTAAATATTTATGAAAGATACAAGATCTGTTTCACATTCACACAGCAAGTCAATGCTTTTCCCCTCATTCCTGTCCTCTGTAATTGCTGTGCTTTCATGTGTGCTCTCAGACATTTGGTGAAACCTGTACTCCTTACACTTACAGCCATCATCAATGCAGTCTGAAACTTAGCGTAAGATGGGTTCAAAGGTTGCTCACTTGGGGGATGAAGTCTCAGCTTCTACTTTGAGACAGAATAACCAAGCAGTTTGCAAGATTGGCTAGATTTCACTTCTGGCTTTGCTCTGGCTTTGTCTCCCTGTTTTTACAATTTGTAAAACATCTCTAGTCCCTGTTTGCAGGATAGTACACCTCCTTTACACTAGCCTGAAGGGGTACTGTAAATCTACCCCTCTCAGAATGATTTAAAATGCTGCAGGTGAAACTGTCTCCCCTCTGCCTTCTCACAGGCACTCTGAAGGGGCTTCATGTCTGAGCACAGAGAGGTGAAAGTGTAAACCTTTGGTGGTGGCCTGGGATAGCTCCCTTTTTCCTGCACCGAGTGCACCCTACTGTTAGTGAGGTTTTTTTGTGCCAAGGGAGCAGTAGAGATCATACCAACAGTCCTGGTATTCCAAAGGAATTAAATTACTTGTATATATCTGAAAAACTGTTTAAAAAGAAATGCATGTAGAGTTGACAAGAAGAAGATAATTCTTAGCACCTTTCCTACAGAGCAGCTGTGTTCTAGAAATTGTTGTGGATTCACTTTTTCTTCTTTTAAAAGTTAATTTTCCTCCACTACTGTTTCCAACCTTATTAGCAACAGAAAAATACATTCTGAAAATAATTCCTAAAAGCCTGTGGGTAGAAAAAAACTGTTAAAACCAAATCTTTTCCCAGCTAAGGTTTCCCTTGACTGGATCGTTATTTTCAGCTGAAAGTCTGAATTGTTGAAAATTCCTACTCAGCTCTATCCCTACTTACCCTGTACTTTTCCTGTAGGAGGAAAACCAAAACCTGAGTTACTGTGAATCATTTTCCTAAAAGTTATGTTTTCTTTTACTGAACTGAGAAATCATTTGTAATACCCTGAGTCCTCTTACTTCTTCAAAATAATCCCCTACCTTATATGCAAGTAGTGTAACCACATTCCAACACAGTCATACTTATTAAAAGTTCAATGTCCCATGTATTTTAAGCAGAAGATGTTTTGGTTTAAGAAACAGGGGGAAATGTTAAAATAAATATTGTTCCAATCATTGCCCAACCAGTGCACTTAATTAATTTTACAACCAGGTGGTGAAAATGAACTTCCTATTAATTTTAGGGCAATTTGGCCCTGATGAGCAAGGGCATGGTATGATCAATACCATGAGTCCTACTGCAGAGGGCTAATACAGCTCTGGGTGAACTTGGTGACAGAGATTTTGTGCTTCACTCTTGTGACTTACCATCTTATATAATATGCTCCTTCATTTCTGAACCCAGATACCTGGATGAAAGGAAAAAAAAAATCTGTGTTTTTCAGTACCACAGGCCACAGGTAAGTTGTCCCACTGTCTTTGCCCTGAGGAGTAAATTCTTAAGCCACTTTTCACTGTTGATCTCTTTCTGATGCCTTGGCATCCTAAGCAAATTACTAAATGGTTATTTTAGTGCCTCTTCCAGACATGAGCCTTCATTCCACAATCTCAGATAAAAAAGTATAAGCTTGGGCAAATTCCAGACTGAAGGTGTTAATGGATTGCTGGATTAAAATACATTAACTTGGTGGAGTTCTTTCAGAATAACACCAGCATAACTGAGGTTCAAATTAGATCTCGGTAGTATTAATAAATGTTTAGTTAAATACTCAAAATATCAAATTCATATGCAGCTCTACAAATGCAGCTCTACAAAATTAGAAATAAATAAATTGTACTGTTGGTGTCCCATTTCTGATGGATTTTTTTCCTCAGGGTTACTCTTTTGATGAGGGTAAATATTTTTATTATTCTTCATTTGTGGAGTAATGAGTTTTGAAAACACTATCCAGAGGCACATGCAAATGCATGTGACTTTAAAGGATATTGAATTCACTCTACCTTGTTTATTCTGGAGCTGGGAAGGGAAGCAAGCACACATCACCCATCACCTGAGGAGCAAGAGGCAGGCAGGGCTTGGTGTTTTATGCTGTCCACGTTTAATGCCAGGGACACGAGGGTGCCATGCTGCTTTAAGGACATTCTTGCAACACTCTTGCATTGTCTATACTCATCAGTGACTCAAGGATAGAGCACTCTGACTGAACAGATTTGATTAAACCTTTCTGGGAGTAGATCTATCACAATCCTGCTTCTTCATGTTGCATGATAACATCCGGCCCCAGGCAGACTTTTGATTAAAAGTTCCCCTGAAGATTTGTGGAGAAATTCTGTTTATTCCCACAACTCTGAGAGCATTGAGGTTATGTGCCCACATTTTGAAGTGCAAATTACATAAACTGCAAATTGGCAAACATGTTTCTGGAGCTGGGAAACCAACTGGGGAGGCCTATAGCTGTTTTCCATTGGACTGCAATCAGGAAAAAATTGCCCATTTAAAAAAGATTTCTTTAATTTTTTTAAGTTAGCCCACACAATCTTTAAAACTGGGAATAATGAGCAAAGAGAGGGACAGAGCTTGGAGTAGAGGATGGGAACTGGAAAAACTTTAGAGAATCATTTTTCAAAGGAGAACCACACACTGAGGTCACGAGCAGACTCTTGAAATTTTTTTTTTTTCTATTCAGCACTTGTTAGATTCTTGCCTCTTCATTTTTTTACCTTTGTTAGATAGACATCAAATTAGTAAACTTTTTTTTCTTGACTTTGGAAAGTTCTTGTTACTTTTAGAAGAATATGAAAAGGTATTTACCATGTAATTTTTGACCTGCACATCAGCAGAGTGATTATTTAATACACTTTACTCTGTTACAAGTACTTTGGTAATGCAAAACTAACTTGATTGTACAAGTTCAAACTCCTTTTCACTATTTTTTTCCAACAAGACCTTGGGTGAGGGAAGAGAAAAATCGGCCCATGAAAAATAAAAGAAGTATTTGAACTGTTAGTTGGTAAGTGGTTAAGAAACAGAGGCACAGACTGAAATATTTCATTGATAGTTTGACAGCTAACACTGCAGGGGATGACTCAAGGCTTCTTGTTCACTCTTCACTCAGCCTGAACAATGATGATTTTTATCAAATTGAGAAGTGAGTAGAAATTGCTGACTGGATCTCTTTGTTGCCAGTATCAGTTTAAATTCCAGATTTCTCTGAATCCCATACACCATGGAAAATACTTGAAATTATATTAAGACATTTAAATTGCTATTATATGATTTCCTGTGATACTAATCCTTCTAACCCTGCATGTGCAGCACACTGAAGGGCCACTACAGACCAAGGTCATTATGTGAGGCATTTTACAGATGAAGAGGGATATTGAGAGCTCGTGTTCTGCCCTCAGCCTCAGTGAGTTTGATGGTCTGGGCCAGTATGGCAAGGTGATTGACAGTACCCCATAAACACAGATTGCACAACAGTCACTAAGCACTGAGTGAGTTTCAGACATTCTGCTTCTGATATTAAACTGTCTGGAAATACTTCTGGTATTTCTGGGTTGAAACACATCTGGTGTGCGATAGCAGCACCAAGCAGCAGCAGCTCAGTACAGAAGAAGAATGAACAGAGACTTCCATCCCTGATGTTAGTGAATACAGGCAGACAGCATCTGATAAGGCAACTTTTATTTTTCCGGCTGTTTACAAAATCTTGGCATTCAGAATGTCCCCCTGTGCTGTGCTCAGAGAACTGAGCAGCTGACTCTGCTCTTGTTGTAGGTTCTTGATTCACTAGGCTCCGTGGATCAGGGGTTACTTTTTATCAGTTGCTCAAGTAAAAGAGATAAAGACAGATAAAGGAAGCACGGTTCTTCCCTCATCTTCCAGGGTAATTTGCCTATCCCCAAAGGACTCGTTTACAATGAAAGAGATCAATAACAGTATACCAGTATAAGTAGGATTCCTTTCAAGAGTCTTTATTCATGCAATTATAAAACAGTCTCTTTCAGGTGACATATATACTTTACCTTTGATCTCAAAACAGCATGTTTAGCTATAACAGTCATGTTCACTATCTGTAGCATTTTGAATGTGTGATTCTTATCTACGTGTAGAGACAAAGCAAATGAATCGAAGATAGGCCTGTGATTATTCCCACTGAAATATTTTCCAGTCTCGGAAAAAATATGTGAAAATGTGTCAGATCAATTTCTAGTTAAATAGTTGGCTAAAAAATATGAAACAAATGGACAATTTCTAATGACTCAAGCACTGAGCTATGGAACAAAACACAGAACCACTTCAGTGCAACAAGTCTATAAGTAAACAGTAAAATACAAACATTTATGTGATACAGGCCATGCTCCTGTGTTGAAAGTAAAGGAATATAGATAACTCATCTGACCCAGAAATAAACTGAAGTTGGCTGAACCTTGCTGTGGTGAAGTTACTGAAATCAACGACAAACTTACGTATCCAGATGAAACTACTTTACTTTTTGGGAAGATTCTGACAAGAATTCTTACCAATTTGCAAACAGCACTCAAAGTATGTAAGTACGTGAGTTAGATAAAAAAAATCCAATAAATTAACTACTAAGATTAGATTTCCTACAAAAACTTTTTTCCTTTGCTAAGCACCTCATCTCTTCAATTAGACACAAGAATCATCTTGTGCTGTGTTGCTACAGTATTTTTCGTTTACAGTCAAATCAACATTGGACTAAATGTCAGGAGACATATTCTTTGTTAAATATTCTCACTCTCACTGGTTTTATAGGGTTGTGGGCTCATAGCACTGGAGGACCCCTCCAGCCCAACCTACTGCACAAAGCAGAGGCAGCTCTGTGGCCAGACCAGGTTGCTCAGCTGGATCTTGGACACTTGCAAGGACAGACGCTGCAAAAGGTGTTTGGACAGCCTGCGCCCTGTCTGACTATCCTCACAGAGGAAAAGGTTTTCATTCAATAGCTTGTGGGAAGATGTGTATAAATAAGCTATTGTTGTCAATGTTGTTGTTATTATTTATTGTTTCTCAATAAATATTTCATGAACCATCTGCCAGTGACAGTAGAATGAGTAACACTGGGCTACAGCATAAGGGCAGGGTTTCTTAAAATGGTTTCTTGGCTGGCTTTTTATGCCAAATTTGCCATTTTTTCCAAAGAATTCTAAAAATGTTCTAAAATTTATGATTAATACAGAGATACATACAGACAAAACACTAACTAAAATAGTCAAAAAGATTCAGCTGGGGGAATTAAGTACCTGCCTGTGCTAGAGTGGTTTAGATGTCCAGCTGCAGGTAGGATATAAAAGCATGTTGTCCAAATATACAATAATTTTCAAAGTAAGACTAATTATCTGTACTAGTAGCTGAGGAATGAATGAGAAGGCTTGATAGGTATTTTGCTAAAGAACCTGAAGCACAAATGCTTGCTGGTGTAAATGCATCCTTGACTAATACTGGCAGAGATTAATGAAGTGCTATTTTTAGAACTTCTCAAAACTCTAAATACTAGTGTGAAGGGCAATAATAAGACTGGAAAAGTCAGCTAGGGCCATTGACCAAGCTTGAGCATTAATGGTTCACAGTTTAATTGCTACTGGTCTCTGCTTGGGCTGCTCCAGTTGCTTTTGCCCAGAGGAAACTAACTGTAGAGGCAGCCAGCCCAGAGAAGAGTGAATGCAAGGCAAATAGCATCACTTGACTTGGGACCAGGTCCCAAATCTCTTCTGTTTGTTGGTGAAGACCACGTAGCTAGGCCCTGTGGGGCTCCATGAGAAAGCTGCTCAAGGGAATGCAGTCGGGCCTGTTCTGTGCTCTTCTACCCAGGACTGCATGGCCTAAATTCCTCCCCCAAACACCTTTAGCTGAAGAATGCAGGCCAGAAACTTCATTGTTCCAGGCCCCCAGGGAGTCAGCAAAGAAAGTAAGACACCTCTGGAAGGTGATTCAGCATTCTGAGAAGTGTCTGCTTCTCCCTATTGACTGTTTAGGTCACATCCATCTCTACTGCAACTGTCTCAGATACCTTTAAAATTACTTCAGGGTTAATTTAGTCTGCAATTAGTCAAAGAACACCGTGAAGAAAATCTCATGACAGCTCCTGCTAGAATTAGGCAGGATTGTTTGAAGGGCTCTGGGCATCTGGGTACTAAGTGTGCATGTTGCTCTAAAGCAAAAAATGCAATCTATCAGACCTGCCAGAGTGACAGTGCATGGTGTGCATCCAGACATACTTCAGGGTGCGATGCAGACGGTCTGCATTGAATGAACACTGAGTGAAACTGTGTGAATGGTTATGCACAAAGCATGCATGTTTTCCTTGTACATGAGGGAAATGGATGAGGCATTAATTTCCATATGCTGCACCCAGATTCAATAGTTTTGCTGATTACGAGGTGTGTGTCTTCCCAGAAACTCTTAGTTCATATGACAGCACTATCAAGTTGGGATTTGAGCTCCCAAATGAGCAGCTGAACAGAAATGCCAGACCATTCATTCCACCCATGTTTGGCCAGTCAAAGAAGCTTATCTTTTTCAGACTGATGATTACAAGGTTATTTCACAGTATTTGTTGTCTAGCTTTTTTGTTGTGGTTACCTCTTAGACTGCACATATTGAATACATACTGAAATATAAATACAATGATTTAAAGTGCATTGGATCATCCGGACCAAGTCTTTCTGCACAGCACAATGGACCACTAAGCTATCCAGTTATGCTGCACAGCCTCCACTAGAGAATCTTCTGACATCTCCACACGATGTCAAAAGATTCCACTCAATTCCACTCAAAAGCCATCTTTCTTTTAGTCCATTCACTCTTCCTCTGTTTTGTCAAAGCCTGGGAAAGCAGGTGCATCTTAGAGTTAATCCTGAAAGTCATAAATCTTAGCTGTCAAAACCATGAAACCTAGAAGAGGCCTGTGAAGTCCGAGATGATAGTCCATTCATCTGATGAATTGCTGGGGACACTGCTGTCATAAACATGACCATCAATTAGTATTCATTGTCTTGTACAAGAAGCCATAAACCGAAGTGGAAGAATAAAGGTCTGTTATGCATGTTGTAAAAACTGGAGTGATGAAGGAAACCTGCTGTGACCACTTGAACCCCTAGGCCAAATGTGCCTGGAAATTGCAGATATTTCATTGTCACTGGTTTCATGTTATTCAGGGTGGTAGATGCATGGAGGAATCCCTGTGGCTATCTTCCTCCCCTACTTAGGTCAGGACAGATAAAGAAATTCTGTTCCTTGGGAGATATCTTTTCTGTTTTCTTCATCACTTCTCCCAAGCACTTTACAGCATTTTTGCCACTATTGCTTAAGGTTTGCTGCAGGTAGGATAAAACATTCTCTCTTCAGGGAATTCCCTCAGATAATCTCTCACAGGGTGTGCCTATGCAGTCTTTTTCACTCATTGAGTGCTCTGCCCAGTCTTCAAGGAAGTCAAACTCCATGTGGATCCCATTAACACAATGCAAAGCCCAGGCTAACTGGTCTCATTCCTGAGGCTCTCAGTGCCTTCAGATGGCTTCCAGCTGTCTGAAAATTGGACATCTAAATGTGACCTAGTCAACCAAGGCTTCTTTTATAGTTAGTGTAGGAGAAAAATAAACACCACCAAAGGCAAATTGTATGACCTATCTTGGATGCCTATCTTACGATGAGATGAATCACCTTCTGGGGGTGTCTCTTTCTTTGCATCTACTGTATACAGAAAGGGCAATGTGTCTTAAATGCTCATTAAGAAAAAAAAAAAAGATCTTTAGATAACCTTTTGTCTCAGAACTTGGACTTTAATGAAACATCAAATAGGCAACTTGTCATGTGAGACAGAAATGCTGTGATCCTAATAGTAGGTCTCAGCCTTGGTTTTAAAGTCTTCTAGGAAACTCCTTTAAATTTGCTTATAGCAAGGTGTCTATCTCCATGCAGTCATCCTGAAAATCAGACTCATCTTCTGTACATTTTTCAGGCATGCAGTAGTAGCCTGAGGCTTGGACAAACCATGACCTCCCAGATCTGCCAGGGCAAGTATGTCTCCTCATGCCCTGCCATGGTGACTTCTCTCTCCCAGGTGACTTCTCTCACCCAGGTTCCTCCACATTAGGAATTCAGGCAGGGCCAGTTCATTCAGTCCTTGAAGAAATAACATAAATGGAAGGATCACAGGTCCTGGTTTTTCAAGACTGCTCTTAATTACTATGTAGGCTTACCTAATGTCCTCTTCAAGTTGGCGCAGATAGAAATTTTGACCTCCTCATTAAAAGTTTCATTCTGTATTCAGACTGTCTTGAAGAATTTAGACTGTTTGCCTCTGTTTCTGTCATGATTGTAGGAAGTTCTCAGGTTTGCTTGTAGTCGTAAGAGTTGGGGCTAAACAGACTAAAAAGTTTATTCTGGAAGTCTTTGTAACAGAGCAGTTAAGAGCTTAAATAGGTGTTGGAGCTGATGTTTATTTATGTAAACAATTGTGATCATGGGTACACCCTCTTCTGAATCATGGATTATATCCTTTTCACAATTGATATATCATGACAATTAATCTAGGCTTTCATAGTTGCTGATGACAATGGCTAGAGTTGTCATTTCAGTCCCACTAATTATATTTGTAAAAGCTATGTAATTCAGATAAAACTTTTCATTTTTCTTAGTAGTCATGCTTTCTGAAGTTGACAGATTCACCAACAGTACATTTGTATTTTATATCCATTGACACACGTGTACACAGTGTGTGTACACAGCAGTGCAGAAATATAGGAACAGATCCTTTGAGCCAAAGGTATCCATTAAGAAGAGTTTGTCCAAAGCATGCCACAACACAGCAGCTCCAGACTGGAAAGGCCAGTTTCATACTACTATTCAACATAGCGTCCCTTCTTGTCAGAAGAGACACAGATCTCCGGAGGGAGATTTGCCTCACTCCAGAATTAAGCTGTCGTCTGATGACGCTTGTTTCTTTTCACTGATGGCAGGCATAGGTATTGAAAGTGTTACACACTCAGTTTAGATTTGCTGAATGTGAGGTGGGTTTGCATGTACTTGAGACAGAACAGCACTGCTCTTCCAAAGCACACGGCCTGAAATGGAGTACATAGAATGTAGGAGTCTATGGTTCTACAGTCTTGCTGAGACCTACTCAGTGTAAGTCACTCTCAGAAAGACATGATAGTGTTCACCTGGTCAGCTGAGTTGTTTCCAAAACTCCACCAAATTTTTACCTATTAGAAATTTAGATAACTAGCTTGCATATAGGCACATTGGACAGCAAAAGCCAGGACAACCTACATGTTCCCCACTTACCTCACCTAGCGGTTTCAGGTCAGGTCACGAGGCTTCTTCACTAAGAAGAAGCCTCTTCTTCACAGGTCAAGCCACCTGCGTAAGGAGAAAAGAAGACCAAGAAATCTGAGAAAACCAGAAAGATTTTGGGGTTTCCCTCCATAGCATAGTGGTTAAATGACCAGATCCCTCAGAAGGACTTAGGTTTGAGTGTTACCATCCGTATTTAACTCACTTTGACCTCCCAAAAGAGTATCTTAGTGCCAAGATAAAAGTTATTCTGACAGAACAGGTCTCATTGTTTTTCGTTTGGGCTGTCTCAGTTTCTCTGGAATTATTATGAAATAGGCTACAGGAAAACAATTACTCTATGTTTGAGGATTGTACCTCAAAAATGGTAGGGCACAACTCATTGGAGCTTGCTGCTGTATCATGTTGGTCAATCAGAACATGGACAATCAAAAAGCTCTGTGGTCTTGGACATCCCGGCTCTGGTTGATTTCTAAACAATGCATTATTTCCAGAAGGAACTCCTACTGATTTCAATAATTATATTCTGATGGCTGATCTATGCTTTAAAAAATCTTCACCTCACATCTCTCTCTGAATCTTTGTCTATCTAATTGATTTTAAAAATCTGCTTATTTGAATTACAAGGTTTGGGCTCCCAAGTCACTTAGAAAGTGACAGTTTTCCTTGCCAAAATTTGGACTATTGCAGGACATAAATTTTTGTTTTTCTTTTTTTTTCTGTTCTTCCCTTCCCTTGGTTCTAGTGAGAAAAATCAAATAAAATGTTACCCTATTTTAGGTCCAATGCTTAGTACAATTATCACAGATGAATAATACTCTCACTGAGGTCTCTTCTCCAATTAATACTTAGATGCCAACTACTACTACTACTACAAGTTCACTACTATGAATTGCATAAGGAGTAATGGAGAAGGTTCATCCTGAAAAACTGAGTAATAACTAGGTGGTAAGGGTCCTTACCACAGATATATGAAATGACAGGACAGGAAAGTACTCAAACGCTAAGTGATAACCAGCCTCTTTGGAAGCAGGGCTTTCTCATTTTTTATTTGTTGATTGTGAAAGTCTTCTGTTTCATTCCTGCAGAAAATAAGAACACTTTCTTAAATCTTGGGAAAGCTATGTATAGGAGCTTTGGGGTTTTCTTGCAGTCCTCAAGGCATAGACACATAGCACAGACTCCCATGAGAGGCTTTCACAAAACTTTGACTCCTCCCTACCTGACATGAATGTCCAGAAACCCCATGAAATATAGTGTGTCTATATGTACCTTTTTTCTTTTGTTGTTTTGTTTTTTTTTCTTTTTTTTGACCAGCAAAGAAACAATGTGGATTGTTAAACCAACTATCCCGGTTTTAACATTTAAACTGAAATTCCTCACTTCCATGAATTAACAGGGGAGAAAGCAGACTTGCACACATACGTGACCCCTTTCATCTCTATCCCAAAACAGTTAATACAAGTACTCCTTTATTACAGCAGACAGGTAATATTTAGTAACTACTAGACAGAACCCATGACCTCTGGCCAAATTCTATTCTTCTTGACATGATGTTAGGGGCTCCCCTCACAGACACTTCTTAATGACAGGCTGGAGTTCTGTTTGCATATCCTCAGATCCAGAGGATTCTCTCTCTTTACATGTCAAGGTTGTCCTGTTGTACTTTACAATGGTAATTGTGGATCATGAGTTCACATAATGTTGTACTTGATGTTAATAAGCAGATAAATGTATAACAAACAGTATTACAAACAGTTCTAAGTGAAGGAGTAAAAGACTTTGACATTTTGCTCCACCCTTCATGAGTCAGTAAAACAGATTGGATTATAAAGAAGAACCAGCATTTCTCTGTGATGAAACTCAAAAAAAACCCATAAAATATCACTACATGTTGGCAGTTTATAAAAGGAGATTAACCATCTTATCCATTGGTATTAACATGTCTTTAATAATGGTAACCTTCTTTGCAAATTAAATAGTTATTAATTAAAAATCCTGCCCAGATATGCTTATATGCCCATGTGAATATAGGCACCTACCTACCTAACCTATCTAATTGACCTATATGAAAAGAACTAAGCTGATTTCTACGTTTTCAGCAGATTATGCATAGAATTTAAGACCAGTTGGCTCTAACCTAATCCAAAGGGGAATATTTTGGGTCTCAAAGTTTCCTTTTTACATCCACTGATGTAAAAATCTTCCTTGAAGTAGTGCCTGGAATTATGTGTTTTGCAGTGCGTCCTGGCTCTGATGTTTTGTGTTTGTGTGATTCCTATCAGTGCTATAGGACATTACAACAAAAGCAGATTAAATGGCCCACTGCATTGAGGAAAAAAAGTGTCACACGTATTCATCCACAGCTGCAGCACATTTTAGAGGTACTGGAAAGAATGACAGACAGGAGAATTTTTTCTAGAATTTGTTCCCATGTTTTATAACTACAAATATTATATGTAATTAAAAAAATATTCAATGTATTTATGACTTGAAAATGTACTCAGTTTGAAACTATTTTAGTGGTCTAAAAATTCAGACTTGCTGTAATTAAGATCTGAGTCTGTTCAGATCCTTTTTTCTTTAGCAAGAATCTAAGTGTCAAAATTAGGCAATGTGGTAGTCATAACTCATAATTGCTAAAACAACAGTGACAGGACTTAATGGTCAGATGTATCTGGATGAAGATGGAGCCAAGCATAGAGAAATAATCTTCTTAATCCCACTTCAAGATGAGACATAAAGAATAGATAGGAAAGGCTTTAGATCTGTAGAAGAAAACAAATGAAGAAAACAAATAAAAAGATTGTATACTAAAGGAATCAAAGGATCCAGAGATATGGATCCTAGAGAGTCACTAATTCTCCAGTGTTCTGAATTGTCCTGACTCCCACTATCTCAAAAATCCAAAGTGATAGCTGATGTCCAGTTGAAGAGTTGTGTATTACCACTGTGTTTCTATTTTTGATAAAAGAAGATAAGAAGCTATATAAATTGTACCATGTGGTTAACCTTAGATTAATGTGGACAGGGTTACAGATAATTAAGAATTTTTAAGCTTTTTAAGAGATACAAATGAATACCCATGAAATCATCATCTTAAATCACAGTTTTGACTCTGCATCTCCTCGTACATTGGGCAGAGACCTCATACACTTTCATGAACAGCTCCTAGTAAAAGTACTAAGGACAGGAGCCTTTTCCTAACTTTGCTGGAGCTCTTGATTTACTGAATTTTAGCAGTCAGATTCTAGTCTGGAGAACTAAAGAACAGCTGCTCCATATCCATTCATACTGTGCCTTAAATGACAGTCCTACACAGTAATGAAAGGAAACTATCTGTTTTGTATCTAATTAGCCCACACAGAAGGAAGTTCTCAAAATGTGAATTCCCAGTCCTTTTCCTTTGTTTTTTTCCAAAACATACGTCTAAATACAGTTCTGTGCTAGGATTATGGATTCTTTTGTAATTGTGCCTTATTTATTAATTGACTAGATGAAAACAAAATAAATAAAATATCTGACTAAAGTTTCATACCTATTTGAACTTACAATACAGGCATAAAATCAAATACCAGCACACTCACCCCTCCTCCTGTCCCCTATACATTGATCACATCTGAGCTACAAAAATTCACAAGTGTGACCCCCAAGTAATGATTCTTTTTGTACTTCCATCTGAATGCTGATTTTTAAATTCTTGTCACTTAACCCTAGCAGCATGTATTATTGCTGGCTTTTTTCTGAAATCTTAAAAGCAGTTCTGAAAAAGTTCTTCTGTCCTTAGGCCTCACATGATTCCTCACCTCAGCATCACCTTTGTTCATCTGCAGTGCCCATAACATTCATGGATAACATGGATCTTCAGCTCTCTGCATGAATTGTGAAGGACTGTTAGGACTGTTGAGTGAGAGAAGTGGGTGGTATCTCACCCTAACTATCTCTGATCTTCAAACAGTCTGAATTTCCCATTGTTGGTGCCTGTTGCAGGTGCTGGTTCTAGAGACATGCTAGGCAACAAGGTTAGGCTTGGCTGACTCTGTCAGGAATCAATCAGGCTGTGGAAATTTAATATGAACAAGTCTAAGTATTTACACATGAGATAGGTGTGTGAGTTCTCATTTTAGTAAAAAGGGTTGATTCAAGGGTTGATTCATCTGTCTTTTCAGGAGTGCTGAGGAGATGATTCTAGGTACCTCGGATATAGTTTGTGGCTGGCAGATAGATCACCCCAAAAGACAATCGAACTATCGGGGTCTCAAGTTGGTTGCATAATCAAAGATAGCATTAGACTTATATACTGAGTTGATGCCCTGGAGACAGGTCAGATAAATTAAGATTGCTTGTACATTGCTTTCAAAAGAAAAAATAAAGATGTCTTGACTAATTATTAAAAGATTCACTCTATTTTCTTCTATTCCTATGCAATTATTTTAATTCATTGTGTTAATTTAATATAACACAATTAAATTCAATCTCTACTGATCCATACCAGTATTATTTGATAGCCATAGATACCAAATGAGTCTTTGCAATGAGAAAAAAAATACTTTCTTTTCAATTAAAAAAATTTTAACAAGCATACTGATAAAAGCATCTTATATTAATTTTCCAGCAACTGAAGGTTTTAAATTTTACATTAGTGTGTCCACAAATATTTATAACTGTGAAACAAAATAATTTCACCAGAATACCCAGTCTAACTGCCACCATGACTGCTGAATGATACATTTCTGGCAACTACAGCAAATTTGCCACTGGGGAAGATTTGAATGGAATGTTGCTATGTAATCAAACTCCAAAAAGTGTCTTTAAAATAGTGATGAATGAGTGAAGTCCACAAATAGGGTTGTTTTTTTTTTCTGCCACAAATGTAATACTTACTAGCACCTTTTAATTGCATCAGTAACTGAACTGACAGCCAAATAAATCTGACAAAGAATGCGAAAACCTTCATATATCGTATACTTTGGGTGGGGAAGATTTCAGGGAAGCTCAAACTAGTTATTTGCTTAATAACAAGGTTATATTTGGTCTTACAATTGCAACTATGATTTCATAGAGTTTCAAAATCGGGATGACAACAGCCTTCACACTTTGTGAAAAAATGTAGGTATGTTCTCTTAGTGGGCTAGAAATACGACTCAGACTGAAAGAGAAAGATTCAACAGAAGCTGAAAGATTTACTGTTCTAATAGATTAACAAAATAATTTTTGCGAACACCTAATTTGTATTAAACTTTTCTAATATCAGAATTCCTGTGTATGACATTTGATGTCACTTTTTGTCTGTTTTGCTTTTGTATGCTTTCTTAACATGCTTTGATGCTTTTTTTGGCGTAAAATTGACACAGGTGATGATTCTCTCTACTTTTGCTTTTAAAATAAAGACATTCTAAATCTTTCTTCCTAAACAATCAATTGCAATGGCATAATACTATTAAAATAATAGAACATTGTTAACTCTTTTAATGTTTTCTCTTTTTTTTTTTTTTTGGTGGTGTTAAAGCTGAGATTTTTGATTACATTAATGCCCCAGCATATCTCAAAATAATCCACAGCCATTGTGAACAATTTCAGGGATAGTTCTACCAGTCACATCAATTCCTATTTGCCATTTCAAGTCTGAACTTCTGCTGTGTGCATAAATGCTCCAGTATGCCCTGGCTGGATTCCCTATTGAACTAGAAACTCAGATCTCTGAAGACAATGGGTTAGCATGTTATTCTTAGGGTGTACCAAACAAGGTATTTCAAGTGAAAGTAAAACCAGAAATATGAATATCGTGGTACAGGCCATGGTAAGAATCTCAGACACACTCCTCACTCTGCTGTGTCTTTTGGGGCTAGTTTAGGTGTCGGCATGTTGGGTCTTGTGAGTGAATGTCATTCATAAGCATCGGGCTGTACCAAATCCTTGGACAAAGAATTGAAATGCATCACAAGGGATTTCCACTCTTGCATTCAAAGATCAAAAATTCGTGTGGCCTTACGTGCAAAGTCCCCCAGTGTAGAACCAAGTCTTTGATTCCTTAACTAGGCAGACTGAACGCATAGAGGATAAATAGATGGCTTCTCCTTAAACTAAGGGGACAAACATAAGAAGGCAAAATAATTCTTTTAAGCTAAATTATCATGTTGGAACAGAGCAGATAGTTAAAAGTTAGTAACAAAGAGAGTTCAGAGTAGAAAATAAAAGAGTATTCTAAGATACAAGTGCCCCTTCCCTTGAAATGTTCAAGGCTAGGCTGGATAGGGCTTTGAGCAATCTGGTGTAGTGGAAGATGTCCGTGTCTGCAGAGGGCTTGGAATGATATGATCTTTAAAGTCCCTTCCAACCCAAACCTTTCTATGACTCTATGATTCCATGAAAAAGCTGTGAGTCTTACAAAAAAAGTTATGGAAGGAAGAAACCTAACCATTTAGAAAAGTCTTTGATCAGTTTATGACAGGCATTCTATAGTCTGTTTGCTCATGATAACAAGGAACTGCATATGATGTTGGGATATGCTCTTCACATGGCCTTTATTCTTAGCAATGTTAATTAGTAACACAGAATTTGAAGTCATGTGAAGCAGAGGATCTCCTATCTTGTTGCAAAGTATTTGTTGTGATTTATGATCAAGATACAGAGAGCCTCTTTCTTATTGTGGACTTATGGTAAGATCCTGAACGTGCTTGGAGTACCTTTATCTTCCAGTAAAACTGAAGAATATTCTTCAGCTTTTTCCTTATTCTATAAAACAAGACTCTTTCAGGTAACATAAGATAAATATACAGTGAATAATAATCTAACAAGACAGCTGTAACTAGGAAGGATATGAATGCAGGTGGAAATCATGATGGACCCCACAGAAGTTTTTGATTTAAACTATTTACTGGATTTGGCAAGTGCATTTCAAATATTTAAGTATGTCTTATGCTGTACTTTTTTTTCACACAATGACTCTCAGAAAACTTGAGAGGGGGTGATTCCTAATTTAATGAGCAGCCTGCCCTTTTCAGAAGCATTTCCTACAGAGGCAACTGCTACAAACAGTGGTATTAATCTTTACAAATTTCAATACCTACACTCTGTTGGTACCTGCTTCTGGGATAATAATACTTTATAATCAGTGAAAATATCCTATTATGCAGTGCTTGAGGAAGATTTTTGATAAAGGTCAGATGTACAAGAATATAACTACTTCAAATGCAGACACATCAGCACAGGTCATATGAATTCCTCTACAGGGGTTTGCAGCTGTCAAGCTTAGGCAACTAGTTTTCAGGGATCTTGGGAATCATCACAGCAAGCACTGAAGTTGTCTGCATAGTAAAAGAGAAAAGTAGGTGCCTGCTTAGGTATCTAAAACTAAATGGGCAGTAATTCTTTTTGGATGACTTTGAAAGCACCTACATTTTTCTGTTGACTTTATAAGCACCTACTTATAGAGAATAAGTTCCCTAAGAAACTAAAATTAGTAGCATGTTAGATGTGTAAGCTAGACAAACAGGACTAATTTTTCACTGACATCTCTATCTGATGATGACCCAAGAAGACTGACATAGTAGAAGAAAAGAATGACTGAAGAGAACACAGCAAAGATTAGCCATATATTGATTTCTGACTACATACTGCAGTAAGTTCTCGCCTAGACACAGGCACATAAAACTATAGATAAGCAAAGAAGAGAGAAAAATAGATGAAATACCAAACTCCAGACACTCCAAAAATATATAGGTAAAGAACAACATGAAAAGTTCAAAATAAAACTATTTTTAGTCAAAGTCCTTGATGGACATCAGCAATGTTTTGCTTTCAGACTACATATTTGGACTAAAACTAAAAAGTCGTATTTATCTACAGAGAGTTTAGAATTGACTTCTGTATTCCTAAATAGCTTTGAAACAGATGACCCAACAGATTTCTCTTGCATCTGTGATCTCATTATTCAATTAAGTGACAATATTGAAAGAAGTAGATGGAAATAAGGAGATATTAAGATTATTGTGTTATCAAGATTTACTTAACCTAGAGAATGATTTTCTCTGTTAGGAGAACCAGAACTCTAATGATAGACAGCATAATAACAAGAGATCTGTTTACAGAATTGATTCGTCTTCATCTAATCTCCAGTGAAAAAATAGCAGAAGTTCTATACTCAAAGTTTACATTTTAAAACAGCACATATGCCAGCTTTAAAATCACATATTTAGGCACGAACAAAAATAATATTTTCTGTATTTTTCTTCACAAATTTCACCACCAGACACATTCAATATGCTTAACTTGTTAAAGTGCATCAAGTGTGCCATTTAAAAAGTAGCACTCGTGTTACTGTGCTTACTTTCACCATAAAAATAGAACTCCCAGCACTCAGAGAAGATGAAGAGAGCTTCAAAAATAAGCATTTTAACTCATGCCCTAGACACCTCTGAATCTGCTCTACACTTAGAGAAGGGTGGTCTGCACATGGGAAGAAGAGCACTTGCCACTGTGCAGAAGCTGCTGTTAGGGAACTTGGTTGCTTTCAAAGCAATTAGAGCTTAATGGACTTTAAAAAGGAATCTTATTCTCACATATTCATTAATTCTATCTTGTGAGGCACAGCTCCTCTCTTGTCCATTTCTTATTTTCACACTCAAGGTCAGAAAGAGGGCATTTTTGGGCATCATTCAGTTATCTTTTCTTATTGATTTTTTAAATTATTTTTTTCCCCCCCAGGAATGACCAGCAGATCTTTTTGGGTGCAGCTGAAAGCAGTAGCTGGCTGCTTACATCTTGTCTTGCAAGGACATGATTTACCCAGGCAGGTTCTGGCAGACCTGAGCTCATTTTGCCTTCCCTCAGAGCTAGCTGACTGAGCAGGAGTGTGGATGGGATAAACTTAGGGCTGTCTGTACCCACCTGTGCAGGCACGCTCCATAAATCATTAGTCACATCTCTGGGATTAATTCCCTTAGCACCATCCATATAGAAAGCTGGTTTCAGAAAGCCTACTAGGTGCAGAGGCTCTCTCTGTCATAAACCAAGAAGAGCTGGGCAGCTCAACTGGAAATCCCTCACAGCGGATGATGGGGTGATGAGTGTGCCTTGGAAAATGTCCTCCTTTTTTATTATCTAAGGGAACTTCAGTGATTACCTTAGACTTCTGTCTAACTTAGAGATGATGGCATTAGGTAAGTCTGATTCCCCAAGGATGAAAATGTGAGCACCTTCCACAGAGTGGGCACAGCTCACAGGAGTCAGCAGCAGGACATTGGCCAACGTGACTGCAGTGGTCTCAGTCTGATATTAAAGACAGGATAAACCAAAGGCTTAATGCCCTTTTTTTCAGAGTTTTGAAACAAAGCTAGACCATGGAAAATGAGATGTCCTGGTTCAGTTTTAAATTGTTAGCAGGTCTAAACAGATTTATGTAGCAGTCATGGGCATTTGCATTTAGGAACCATAGACTATTTAAATCCTAATAAATATCTTCTGCTGAACTGTGTCAAAACAGAGTGGAAGAAACTTTGAGTGGGCTCCTTAAACAAATAATGTTTTAACTTACTTAAATGATGCCCTCCAGGTATTATACTGAAACACCTGTTTTCTTGAGCAACAGCTACTCCCATGGGAAATAAGTTCAAAGACAATATAGTAGCATACAAAATGTTTTTGCCAGATACAAATGCTGTCTACATTCAGTATTGCAAATGCAATTTTTTCTTTCATTTGCAGTCATCTTTCCTTAATAACCTAAGGTTATTTATACAGAATGACTCTTTGTATGAAAGAGATTATCAATGGAAATATTAAATTTCACTTTATTTTAAAAGACCTTGTTGAGTTTAAAGGCAAGGAAAAAAGTAAACCTTTTCACAAACTGAGTTTTAGTGTTAATCTGGAAAGGGGGAAAAAGTTTTTGTACCTCAGCAACAGTTTCCCTTTGGTCCTCCACAAGAATCTGAAATGAAAACTGTCCAAATTAATGAAAAGATCCCAGTTTCCTTCAACGGGCTTTGGATAAGGACCAACTGCTGCTCTCACTGATTTCAACAGTACACTATCTAAGCAGGGCAAAATGATCTAATACTTATCTCTCTGTATATCAAGATTACACAAAATCAATAGTAAATAGAGAGATTATAATTAGGCCCTGATAATGCTGAGTTATTATTCAGAGTTAAAATCTAATTTGCAATGCATATTAGTTTTGGGAAGGATGACAGAAGTAGAGGAGAATAAAGGAGAAGCAAATAAAGGCTGCATTGGCAATGTCATTTTTGCCTTTTAGCTGACAGCTCAGTTTTGTTCAGATAGGACAGGATTTTATCTGTTGCACTCCTCTGCGGTACATTTATGAATCATGGCAGTTAAGTCTTCTGAGTAAGTAGACAAGGATACACTTGATTATGTTTAGAGACTTTTCCACTACTCATATTTTTCCATTAATTTCCGTAGAAGTTTGATTGAGCCCTTTGCAAACACTAAAACCCACTGAGGGCTGGGCGTGAACATTTCCAGAATAAGTGGCAAATGAACATTTTCAAAAATAATGTTCTAGCTGAAACAATTTCCTAGTAAAGTATTCACAAGCAGCAGTCTTCCTGCAGTTCTTGGCTGTGCAAAACAATTTAATCATACCTTAAAGCCAACTGGAAAAAAGTTGTCTAAGCCCTATAAACACAGCCACTAACATTTCCAATGATCTTTCCTAATTCTTGTTGGAAAGAACTCTTACAGTGCAACCTAGCAGTTCAGTTTGCATTCTCTGGAAATCATCTCTAATGAGGTGATTACCTCAGAGCAATTAGAAGTTTAGAAATAAACACAACTAAATAAACAAAAAGATGTGAAACATTTTTCCGGGTTGACTTTGCCAAAGTCAAAGCAAATCAAATTCTTGGAAAAGGACTGACATCTTTCTAGGCATTGATCAAAATTCTCATTTTAAACACATCAGAGGAAATCTATCTCAGATATAGCTGGAGGTCCATAGCTCCACACATGCCAACTGGTGTCCCAGTAGCACCTTCACTTTTGAAAAACTGTCTGGACTGTATGGGCTCTATCTACCTGCACACCCTTCTCACCTTTTACATGAGCTTTATTGTCTGTGGCTTGGGCTTAGCAAAACCCAGCAATTCCTGCCAGGTTAGAGAAGTGGACTAAAGCTCTTGAAGTAAGGGACACCTGAAACTGGTAAAAGTCAACTGGGCTTGCAGACAAAACCGCCACCAACCAACCTACTCAACCATTAAGCAGTCAGTTTCTTTCAGATAACTTCAGAGACTTCATTGTCATATCCAGTCTCCAGCTGTGGCTTGGAGTGAGGCTGGCCTGACTCTTCCACTCTTGAGCTCTCTTCTGCTGTGACTACTGTGTAGGGAGAAGCACAAGGGTACACAAGGTACCTTGCCACAAGTAGTGGGGTAGAGGAAGGTAAGATGGGAAGCTCGGAAAACATATATGGGTTAGCCCCTCCTTGTGTTCTGTAAACATACATACTAGACCTCACTTCTCAAGGCACTGAGATAATTTTTTCCTCCTGGAAGAGAGAGAAATGAGGAATTCTCAGATGAGACGACATTATTACAGGAGCTATGGGTGGGATAGCAGGACAAGCTGCTTTACCTGATTCATAAGATAGTGTACACGTGGCTGTTGGACTAATTTTTGCAAGGGAAAGCTTGCAAAATTATTTTTCAGGAGCTCACTAAGTTCAATTCTTCAAGCATAACTGTGTCATTGCTCAAGTATATCCGTACATCAGTTCATAGATTAATATGATGAGTGTGTTTTCATTGAGTCCAAGGAAAGGTTGAAAGCTTGATATTATCCAGATTCAAAGGAAAAACGATGGAGAGAGTAAATCTCATTGGTGAAAAGGAGGGCTCAGCCAGCCCTACAGCAGTTTGACCTGAAGATAGCCTCTCACAGCCACCAATGCAGCTGTCAGTGGAGTTTTCAATAGCCAGATGTTATTACTGGAAAATACATTCCAGAGATCACTGGAGCTACTTATAGTCCTAACCTTGTGTGACCAAGGCAGCTGATTCTGTAGCTAAAAAAAGGTATTGCAGATTAAGCTGAATGTGAAGCATCAGCTATAGAATTAAGTGGTATTTTGCTGGCAAAACTGTAATGACTAGAACATGCATGTGCTTCTTCACTGTGCCAGCACAACTGCTTTCTTGTTTCAAGCCTGTTCTGTATACACCAGGAGGTGAGCATATCACTCAAACAGTGGGTGGAGCTGATATATTTTCTTTCCTTCTTTGCATTAGGCTGATTTACTCTCTTGTCCCTTTGAGATCATTTTGTCCTTCAGTGTGAATACTATATGATAGCTGTAAAAATTTTTTGGGGAAAAAAAATACAAAAAATGTCCTCCCATTCTGCAGAGCAAGAAGGATTTTCAAGGTCCTGGAATGTGCATGTTTCTCAGCCACCCACAGAATGCATGAAAAAATTAAATGCATTTGACACGTACAGTGCCTTATGTCATGTCTGCTGATGTGATCCAATAGAGATATAAGAATTGCTCAATGCAGGGCTTATAGGAACAAGAAAAGGAGAGTATGATTGCTTAAAATTTACTCTAGTCTGCGAAATAGAATAGATCCACACACCTTAATTTCAGGGGAATATTTCCTATTTCCTGTGTAGAAAATAAAATTCAGTTAGAAAGATTTATTTTTATTAACTTCATATAATGTTTACTGAAATGTGTGGTCAGGGGCTTAAAAATAAAATGGGCTTGCAGTATGAGATGTCCCTTTTCAGCAGCGAGACAGTAAAGTAAGTGGAAAACTATATTCTGAATCCGACCCTGTAAACAAGGACCACCGATACTCTTTTACACGGTTCTTGATCTGCACCTGAAACACCAGTACAAGTACTGAACTACCATTTTCTGTGTGTGCTGTAAGCTTGAGAAATCTCTATGAATCTCAAATTGTAGAATATTCTACAATTTACCAGGTTACAGTAAACACTGATGCCTTATTTAAAAATACCTGCACTGTTTGGATGGGAAGAAGCACAGTACTTACAATTCCCACATTCCACCTGCTGGATAGGTGTCCTGTGATATTAAAGTTTTGTTATATTCTGTGTTAGGCATGTCCTGTGGGTTCGGGTAAAAGCATTGTTAAACTGTAAGTTCCTTCCTCCTTTCTCACCATCTCCATTAAGCAGGAACACATGACAGCAATCATTCCCACCACAGTTGCATTTGCCAGGTCTCTTATTTTCTGCAGAAATAGTGTCACTTCAGCTCCTGTTTTTTTAGTACAGGCTATACTTCTGGCTTGCTCCAGGACTTGCTATTGCTAATGCCAAAGCAATGCCCCTTAAGATGTCATCTGTTTGGTGTGTTTAGGGGTCTATCAGTGGTGATCATATCTTCATAGAATTGCATATTTTGTATTACTGAAGATAGTCTGTGTGTTACAGCTTCTCCATTACTCCGGCCTTCATTTTACTG
Organism: Vidua macroura; assembly: GCF_024509145.1. Lineage (NCBI taxonomy): Eukaryota > Metazoa > Chordata > Aves > Passeriformes > Viduidae > Vidua > Vidua macroura. The sequence continues at coordinate 50,694,552 of NC_071572.1, read as the reverse complement.
TATGCTAAATGTTTCAGAATTACTAACAGCCACCTTGTAAACCTGGCAGTTTTCTCTAGAATTTCCAGTTGTTTTTCTGCACTTTCTGTTGTATGGAAGAATATTTCAGGTACTGTTCCTGCAGACTTGACTTTCCTTGTCTTCCTAAATGCATGGAGGTGTCTGTAGTACACCGTTTCTCTTAATTCAGGTTTTTAAATACAGTTTCCACTTTGACAATATTTAGATTGCCTATCAAATTTAAAATCACTCAGTACCATTTTAGGGTATGTTGATATTTTTACAGATCCGAGGGATATTATATTAAAATGCACTTTTAAGAAGAACAACAGAAAATCCGTTTTTGTAATTATGACTAGGATGTGTATGTCCTAGGGCATCTAATATAAGGCTACTTCAATTAAAAAAAAACAGAAAACTCATAAGGAAGGAAAAGGATTCTTTTACATACTGGAAATTTACCTTCTTCCATTGCAGAAAGATCTACGGTCCAAGAAACAAAATTTTGGTTGATTGTATTGAGCTATTATTAGCAGTAAACATTTAAACAGTTCATAGATAAAGGAAAAAAGTAAACCAATTCATGAATCATCCAACCTGAGGTAAACTTTGGATCAACTCTGCATTTAACTCTGTGATTAAATTCCATTTGAATATTTATGGACTTTTTTACCTCTATACTTATTAATGATAAATCAACTTATTTGGCCATTTGAAACACATCAAAGTATATTTAAATTACTGTGGAAGGAGGACTTTATGATGGTGATATCCTAACTACAAATGTACAGAACGATTACTGAAAAAAATTAGAGACTCATGGGTTTTTTCCTTTTTTTTTTTTAAATAGACATTGCTTACCTCACAGATTCCTGTCTTAAAATTGAAGGCTGAGTTTATAAAATTACTATCCCTACCCATGTCAGATCTTCTCCACATATTTCTAGTTGAAAAATTAGAGAGGAGACATTAAGTTTTATAGAAACCGACAATTATGAAAAAACAAATATGTGCAGAACCATTAGAGGTGCATTTGAAGGGAAATCTGTGAAAAAAAATGTTGATTACCAGACTTAAAATGACTGCAGAATTGCAAAGTAGTGGGGGATTTGATTTTGCAGAGTGCCCATCCCTGGGGAGTCAGTTTTGGAACTGTGGCATATTGGGCTGTCTGGAATACACTGTCTCTGATCTTCTCCGGGCTAAATGGCTCTCACACAAATAATTATGTGCAGGATTGAGTTTTTATGGCATGTTGACACTGCTAAAAACAAGGAGACCAGGGACTGAGCTCTAGCATGAGTCTCTTGATGTTCCAGTTCCTCACAGGGTGTAGCTTATTCCCTGGGTTTGGTCTGGAGCACTCCAGCTAGCCCCTCCCGTGGAATTCACTTTTGGGATCCAGCATTAAGCAGCACACAGAGGAACCAAGCTTTGGCTCAGCGTTTGGTCTGGAGACTTTTGTGGCATAGACACAGTCCCAGTGCTATGTATCCTAGTATCCCATTCCCAAGGTATGCTGAACCTCATGGAAGGAGTAGGGAAAAGGCAACATTTTGCAGGCATATATACCCACAGGTTAGTCACTCTTTGTAAAGGAAAAGTGCAGTGGGATTGTAGCTGTGCTGGGAAACTACACATGTACAATGGATCTTACTGTCTGCCTGCTTATAATAGCCAGTTCATGTACAGAATTCAGACTTCAAGACTTCACCTCACAGCAAAGACATCTTTCTAGTCAGATTGCTGGGGTTTTTGAAACATGAACTGCTAAGCCTGAAGCAGTCCTCCAAATACCTTTTCCATTATGGTGATGAGATTTCATGGACAGATTTTGGAATCTTTGCTTCTTTCTGTCCCAGCCTCCTTTAAGGGACCAAGAAAAACCTCTGGACACTGCCTCTTTGTTGTGGGTGCCATCTAAGGCAAGGATACAGGCAAAGGAAGAAACATTCCTTTCTGGCTTTCAAAAGGGTCTTTAAGAGGTAACAACCTCCATCTATTTCCTTTCTCTGATAGCAAGGGAAAGAGATAGTGAGTAGAGAACACAGGAGATCAGTCTGAGGCCACAGCTCCCCAGGTATAACCTTGCTTTCGCCCTGTCCTGAGGGAGTAAGGCAGGTAGAAATAGCCAGTTCAGTGGATGAGAAGAAGGCCTCTGAAGGACTGGTGTGTGGGTATTCTAAGCTCAGTCAGAGAGAAAGAGAAAGGTTTTATAACCAGGCAAGAGCCTGGGAAACAGTTGGGGAAGAATGTAAATAATTCTCTAATCTATCTTGTTATTCACATTGTTTATAAATATGCTCTGCCACTGTGCGTCATTCACTGCACGCCAATGGTGTGACATGTTTTTACTCTAAGACCAATAAAATTAGTCTTCTCAATGTTCTCTATATATAGAGTGGTACATTTGAAATAAAGGAGAGAGTTCATTTTCTTACCCTTCTGATCTGGAGTTCTTTGTTCCTGTCCTGCTCAACAGCATCACTGGTGGTGTATGGCCAGTCAGAAGGTTCTTCCTAGGGTTGCTTCCCCTTATTTTGAGCAGAGCACAAAACCTGCCCAAGTGGAGGGGGCAAGGTAAGGATCTACATTAAGTTCAAAGAGTACCCCCTCTTCTCTCATCAGGGTAGCCACATTTTCCATTCTTGGAAAAAAGTAGGAAAAGTGCTGATTCTGGAGAAGAGGAAGATTGGGAAGCTGGAGTTCAGAGAGCACAATACAGAAGCGAGATGGAGTTGTAGGTAGAGGAAGGTGAAAATAAAAAGCTGAGAGAAACTCTGAGGAAAAGTTTAGGACCACACAGACAGGACAACAGAGAAGGAAATGAAGAAGTCAGAAATTCTGAGGAAAAAGAAAAATTAGGTGTACAAAGTCATGTGTCACCTATCTTTGTTAGCAAATTCATGCCACAACCCTTAAATCCCTTTTCTCTTTCTCTCCGTTATGGTGATAGATAGAGAAGTGAGTTCTAAGGATTTTCTAGGCTGTATGAGTGGACAGAAATAACAAAAATAGATCTCCAGAGGCATCTCCACAGGACAGTTATCCAACTATCTCCAATATTTATTTTACAATAAAAATTAAACTGAAGTAGAAATGGAAATAAAAAGGCTTTCCATATACATAGTGAAGAAAAATTAACAAGGGAGCATTATTCTTTCTCTAACTGCATTTACATTTTCAGAAGGATTGTAGCTTAATGTGATGGTATGTGTCTTAAAATGGGACCACATGCTTGGCCATCTGTTAATCTCATTTTGGCTTTCCCTCATTTTCATAGCCTAGTGTTTGTATCCCTCCAGCATATGTTCATTTCTTCATTTTTTAATCAAGCATTAAAATACATAGAGAAATGGCAGAGACTCTGGGGAATAAAAAGTTCTTAGTGTGGCCTAAGTGAACTTCCAAAAGTGAACAGAAAATTCCCTCTCTTTGTCACACAGTGTTATGACTTGACCTGTCTCTTTTTCCTTTCAAATATGTAATAACAGCACTAGAATTTACACCTTTTAGAAGTTATAATATTTTAAACAATTTAATTCAAAAGTAAGGTTTCATTTTATTCCAGTTTCACCTGACTCTTTTTTCTTTTGACATGGAAAAATCTCAGACATAGTATGCCATTTTTACTAAGACACTGAATTTTTCCTGAGTAGTGTGGTGCAAAAAACTTTGTACTGCAATGACATGATAAACGAAATCTTTCAATATAAGTGAAAAAACACGTCCACAGGGAGGTCAATCTAAAAATCCATGCAAGATTTAGACATAGTGTGAATACACTCCATCTCCTGTAAAGAGATGAAATAAAGAACACATTCTGACTAAAAAAGAGGCATCAAAAAATCAACTTTTGATTTACATTTTCATATATATGTAGGGATTTTTAACTGTTTCAGGTTGCTCAAGTAGCTAGCATAAAAGATCTTGGTGCACTAAAAGCACTTCCTGAAAATCAAGGTCTTTTAAAGCTGTCTTTGACCGAGTGCTGAGACACCAAGGAGGGCAGAAGTCATGCTTCTCACACTTCTCTGAAGAAACACTTTATTTGGAATTCTGAAGCATGTCAGCAGCTCCTACTAAACACTTGCACTTCTCGGGTTTTTTTCGAGACAGCTTGTGCAATGTGACATAGAAGTCACAAAAAAGAAAAGACATTTACATATGTATTTAATACATGTTGAAGAGACCCCACGGTAAGTATTAGACCAAATCAGGAGCTCAGTTGAGCTGGTTGTTTTCTCTATGACAAACCCTGATTTCAGCACCATTACTCAAGCTACAGATGGATCCAAGGGGAACTTGCCTTGCCCTGCTGATGTGGAAATGTGACAGAACTGAACAGCAGAAGTTAAAGGCTTTCTGTACCTTTTTCAGAGAGAGGAAAGCTTGAATATGGACAACTGCGTCCTTATAAGAAGCCTTATCTAGAGCAAGATGTCATGGCAATTGCCTCATGCTGTACCTGTGTAGCTTGTAGGAAGAGGAGAATATTGAGGAGCTTAAGGAGCAAGACTGACTCTGCAAAAGCTTGCAGCACTTGGCTGGGCTGTAAGATTAAAGCCTCGGCTCTGCTCACAGTGGAGCAGAGCCTCACAACTTACCTCCGTCATGAGATGCCCTCGCTCACCTGCAGGCACTCTCTGATGGTGTTTTTTATTGTTTCCTCCCACACAAAAAAAGACACCAGAGTTCTGCCCCAGCAGCAAACCACAGACCGTCAGAACCTCTGTGAACTGCTGGCATTGTCTTCTGGCGACCGTTCAGGTGCAGGGCTGCCCTTGGCACTTGGCTTGCTCTCCATGGCGTATCCGCTATTTCAGCTCCACACAGCCCTCCTTCCTTCCCTCCCTCCTTTCTCTTTACTACCAGTTGCATGCTTTCTACACCCAGCCTTCCTGAGAAGATGTCTGAAGGCTTCTCAGCCTTCAGACTGTTTACCCATGCAGGGGTAAACAGAGGAATACATAAAAGTTTTTAGTGAGCTGATGCTGCTTTCCTCTCTCTGATTTGATCCCACTTCAGTCTTAACTGTCTTTTTTTTTTTAACTTATGAATTTTGTAGAAATATTTTTCAGAAACAAAGAGAATGACAGCAAAATTGTCCCATTTAAATTGTAAAAAGAAAATTGTAAAAAGAAGAAATGTAGGTATGATTACATTAGGAAGGAAGAAAATAATTCAGAACAAATGAAAGACAGTGATGAGAGTGCCATATTACAATTGTGGAAAAAACAGTTGACGTATGAAAGAGACGCAGCAATCTCTCCATAATCTAAGAAAGCAATCTGGGCAACCTGGAAATCAGTAGGAGGACTCTTAAAAGAAAGCCTTAGGTGGCTTTCAAAAATAAATGTCTCTTATTTGTTACAGTAAGCATGAAAATTCATAACAATATGATGCTCTAATGCTACTCGATGTGTTAAGAAATTGCAAGGCAGCTGAAAGCAGTGTGGGAGAAGGGAAACCTCCTCTGCACATCAGAAAATGGCAGGATTCAGGTTGTTTAGCCTAGATTTTTTTAACCAGACAGCCCCCAGATCTTTTTCTAAGTCATTAATGCTTTGTTATGAAAGGCAGCTATCAGCTGAAAAACTCCAGGCCTATTGCTCACCTTCCTGAAACCAGATTTGCCATCTGTTAGGATCCAGTATTCAAATAATGACATCTAACATTAAGAACTGAAATTTCTCCAGCCCCTCAGAGGACCTTTTCCTTTACCATTATGTTTTGCCACTTGGAGCTGCTTTTCTACACAATCTCAAAGATATTTCCTCCTTCACACTGCATTGAGTATCTTCATAGTCTTCAAAAACACCTGCCTCTAGTAAAGGCTGTGCAGTCAGCAAGCTTTCATGGAGGGCACGTAGAAGAAACAGCACAGCAGTAGGTGATGATCCGTCCCTGAGAGTGCCTACAGCCCATCTGTAGAGAGCAGATTCACCCAGCACAACCTACAACCTGGTACTCACCATCCAGACCGTCCTGGGCTACAGTCAGTGCAGTCTGAGTTGCAGCTCCAAGAATGGCTGGGCTCAGTTCACCTTTGATTTCATAAAGGCTTGATAACAGATCTCTCAGGTGCAAACAAATATGGATAAGTGTGTTTTTCTAATATGTTCATTTGTTTGAAATGATGTGCATGTCGAAACACTCTATGAATGTGTGGATATCTACTAACTTTTGGAGGTAAAAATCTTCTAGCCCCAAAATTCCCTTGGAATTTTATCACAGAGAGAAAGTTTAATAAAGCAGAACTACTCACCAAAACCCTCAGTACAATATTAACCTGTTTGTGTCATCTGTAACATCACAACCCAGCTTTACATGACAGCACACAAATTGGCCTGCCAGAAGTTTAATCTCTGATGGCAAAGAGGAACAGTTCTTTCACCTTTCTCAGGCTGGAAAAACACCTCTCACCTCTCTCCTCTCTCCCTTCTGAGTACTCTTTGTACTTAGGAAAAAATGATGAGCAACCTCATGCACTGAAAATTCCTGCATAATGGCGAAACGCTAAACAAGAGAACTTTTTTTTTCCTCTGCAAATATAAACACATTCCACTTGAAGGTACAGTTAAAAAATAGCAAAGATATGATTAAAGAATTCCATGTGGATTCATTACAAGCTTTCATTTCTGGTAAACTAATAAAGCTTTCCAGCTCATTTAAAAAAATAATCTCCCAACATTACACAGGAAGAAAAAATTATTACTCTTTGGGTCTCTGATAGGATATTAGGAGCAAGGCAAAATATTATCTATGCCAGATATACAAGCCAATATCGCAGAAAAACTCATAAAGTATATCAAGTCCAGGGAAAAACATAACAAGCAAAAAGCAGAAAATTACTTGAACTGTAGCAAACTGATGGTAGACCCATAAATATAACTACTATACTTGCAGCCAAAGCTAAAACCTCAGAAACACATTTTCAGAGACATACAATTAAGACTGGGAAAAAAAAACCAGAGAGAGAGAGAAAATTAACAATAAACCCAAAAGCTTTTTACAGACTGTAATGAAGAAGGAAAAGAACACAAGGTACAATAATAAAGCAGATGAGGTAATAATATACTCAGAAAGAGTTGAGAAGAAGGAAAGTGGACAAAAGTAATTCGTAGTTAAACTTGACAGCAATTTCAAGAAGCAAGAAAAAATATATGTGTATATATATATATATATATATATATATAAAAGCTTAAAAAACATTCAGGACCACTGCCAAGATTCCTTGTGGTGCTATTTCTGTGCACACAAATACTCTTTCACAAATGCAAGTGAGTAGCCACACGATACATGATGCCGGACATTAAATACAGCAAACAAGTTTTGTTTCCATTCAGGGCCTTTGCATTTCTGTATTACTCTGTTTTGGAATGTGGAGGTCTGGGGAAGAATTTGCTCACTCATGAAGATTTTCCATAGTAACTTTGAGGAAGGAAGCAATATCAGTTATATTGCATAAATATTACAGCGACATTTCCCTCCTAAGTGCTGTATATATGGGATTTGTGTGTTGGCAGCCCAGTAGATAAATTAATGTTTTACACATTTCTTAGAGATCTTTAAAAAACCCAAAACAAACAAAAAATAATATTGAGCCTTTCAGTATACATTGAAATGCGCAGGATGTATTTTGCAAAGATCCAGTAAGCTGAGGTTGAAATACATATCTGGTAGGCTGTTTTCAAATCAGATTTTTAATTTCTTGTAGATCATATTATTTTTCCACCCATACTGGTGCCTGTGGTGCAGATCTGTCCTGAAGGAACATCTTTTGAAGGTGCTTTGAAGAAAACAAAATCAAAAGGTGGAATTGTAGAGGGAGAAAGAAAGCAAATTGTTCCCACACATTTATTGCCAAACAAGAAAAACCAAAAGAGCTCTCTGGAGAGTTGTAGCTACAGTTGCAGCTATGTCTTGACCTGCTGCGCTGCTTTTTGTTTTGTAGTCCTCAGAGGCAAATTGCATAAGGTTCACCCGGGCGAACACATAATCATCCAGCTGCACATTCATCCCACCTTGCTCTAGGTCCCTACACAAAAGCCTGTGTGAGGAGCAGACCTATCTTACCCTCTTTGCACAGCTGGTGGAGAGGGAGGAATTTCCAGAAGACTCTGGTGGTCTGTATCTAAACTGTACCTAGAAGAACTTCTGTCATATTAGGAATAAGGTAGTTCCATTTTTTTCTTTGTGTTTCAAGAGCACTCTGGTAGATGTTCTAAATTCATATTGGAAAAAAGGCTTCTTTTAAAGCCTTCCTTTGTACCACTTTGCTTCCCTGCTTTTTGAATCAATTGTTTCCCCTAAAAAGTGGGATATGAAGAAAACAGCTTCACTTACTGAAATACTAAATAATAAAATGTTAAGCATTACTCTAATTTACTGGGGAAGTCACTGGGGATAAGGAACTTAGTGGTAGTTATTGGAAAGCTCAACCTTGTTAAAAGGAAGTTTGCAGACTTTGGAAACCTCGAATGCCATGTTCTCAGTACTCTGAAGACTCCCACTGTCTGCAACTTTATAGTGTATTTTTCCTCTATTTCTTTTTGCCACAAGGAAGGAGTAGCAGCACTTCTGGTAGGCTCTGCTGCTACTACAACTAATGCTTGTGTTGTTTTTAAATCCCGTTTAATCCACTGCATCCATTCGAGTCACACTGTATTTCATCCTGTTTCCCCAAGTGCCTCCTTCCCACTCCAGAGCATTTGCTAAAGCAAAGCTCATTCCCTGCATTATACAACACCAAATTACTCCAGGAATTAGGGCATTTCTGATCCTGCTGCTAATACTGGTGTTATACAACTGAGGCTCCCTCCAGATCTGATCCATCCTAAGGGCAGATAATGGAAGTTGCTGAGAGGGACATGCGTTTTGCCAGCTCTGGACTGCTGCCTGCCTGCTTCAGCTGGGGACTGATCCTGAAATTTGCAGCTGAGATCCACCCTCTGGAGCAATCTGCTGGGTGGAGAGACAAGGAAGGCAGACGGGGCTCCAGCAGTGCTCTGAGGCCAACTGAGCATCACCAAAGTTTTAGAGATGGAAGGACAAAGTTGAACCACTTTGTCCTGGTAGAAAGTGAAGCTGGGTGCCCAGTTGGCCTCTAGATGACCTTGTTTCCAAGAGGTTTTATGGGATCTCAAGGGACTTTCTAGATTGACCAAGTCTGGAAATACAGATCAGAGAAATCCACCTCTGGCACAGCCAGGATTTACTGAAAGTTGGGTTAGTGGTAGACTGAGGGCAATCAGAGATCCCTGAAGTCCAAGACCTCTGCCAGAGCTCTTATAATTTTTGGTTTTCTTCTCTGGTGTCCAAGTCACAAAGGCAAAAGTCTGGAGCAATGCTGATTAACTTTGGACCTAAGAAACTTGTGGCTTTTCTGTGTATGAATAAGTAATGAAGGTGTTGGCAGCACAGTATTCGGTACATGTTGTTGTGAGAGAAACAGAGAACAGCAGGCTATCACAATCTCTCAGTCATATCTTATTTATATATTGGAAATAGGCTATAGTGTTTGTGGTACTCTTTAAACTGATTTCAGTGTTATGCCTTAATTTACGCTTACCTCGGGAGTTAAGAAACAAACACTCCTTAAAATGCAGATTATAAAACACATACTTATGGCCATCTGGAAAAAATTTCTGATTGATTAAAGTTCAATCTATCTGCTTTAAGACCAGCTCACAGTAACTGCAATGATTGCAATTCCAGCTATGAGCATTTTCTTCTTAAAGCATTCCTTGCTCTTATCAGCTCAATTATTCAGCAGAACTTTAACTTATTTCATGTATTTCAGTGCCCAGGACATATCTGATAGTGTGGAGAGCAGTTCTGCAGAGAGAACAGGATTTTGTGCCTGGTGACTCAAAATTGCTGAAGAATATAAATGTCCAGGCTCTGTGAAAAAAACAGAGATACATTTGCATACCCCCTGTACCTTAGAGCAGTTGAGAACATGATCCAAAATACTGACCACAGTTTAACTACGTACTGACATGTTCTGCCTGACTTTATATAATGTTCTTCTATTAATATAATAATTAAGCAATTAGCCTTAAGGATATTTTGCAAAACAGCCTACCAGCACGCAAAGCAAAATATAAATTTTATAAGTGTTCCACTTGCCGCTGACAAAAGAACAGTGCATTTCAGTGCAGGAAAGTCACTGAAATTGTATACTTTTAGAATGTTAATCAAAAATGCATTTTGAAATCTAAAATGAAATGTAAAAATATTTTATGACTGCATTAGCAGAAGCTGGAAGTCTGTTCTTCTTGTGTTGGTAAGGAAAATGAGGCAATAGTCTTTTACACATTTACTATGTGATGAGGTACATACACCTTTTTTGGAAAACTTGCAGTGATCTCTTGGCCTGGTGTTAGAGTGGGTCAGTGTTACTTGGCCTGGTGTTAGAGTGGGTCAGTGTTTCCCCACATGTCCCCATTATCTTCTCAACCCTGCATTAAATACTGTTGATTAAATCAACCTTTAATTTTTCTAATACCTTAGAAAAAAGATAGCTTGAAAAACACAATGTGAACCAAAAGCTCATTGAATATTATTCAGTGTGCATTCCCCAATTATTCTACCAGTCTAGTCAGTTCCAAACCACTAGTAAATTTGCCATAATAAAATTTTCTATTGACTTTCCTTCATATACAGGTCGCACCTCTTCCATACCACTCTGAGCTCCTCCCAGATGGATTCTTTTGCTGCTGGCAGGAGCCAAATATTTCTCTTCTGTCTTCTCAGTATTTGGTTCATGTACTGTTTACCCTTTTTATTCAGTCTGTTAACTAGTGGAATACCAAGTCAAAGTAACAGCAGGACTCTATTCATGTAACATGGACATTGACTGTAAGGCAACTGATTTACCACATGGAACAGGTGTGCAGAAGAAAACCTGATAACAGATGGTAACTACTACTGCCAGTCATTAAAATTCTTATACTGAATTGAACTGTGTCATGTCCAAAAGGAACTCCAGATCTTAGGCAGATGAATCAGCCCCAAAAGTCTCTCCTTTCTTTTTGTAATGAGGTAAACTATTTCTTCTGATCTTTGTTGCTGCAGTTTTAGAAACCCACCATCTTTCAAAAATCATGAAGCAGGAGTGATAAGGTGTAAGAAGCGAGGCTGGAGCAGATGACCCACTAATCTCTTCCAAACTTACCCATTCTGTGAATTCCTGCATAGAAAAACTATTGTAGTGGCAGCTTACCAACACCTGTGTTTTACAAATGATAGGGGAAATTTCTTTTGAAGTATAAACAAGTATGTAGACAATTAGTACTGAAAAAAATAGAAGAAGATTTTGGCCTGACGTTACTTTGTTGGCTTAAATGGTTAATATATTGTCCTATGATTTGCTTGTAAGTTCTCATTTAGATCACAATCTTGCCTAAGGACTCATTTTGGTATAAAACCTTTATCAATATGGTTGGAGCACAAACCCCTTATCTATATGTTTATAGTGGTTTGCAGCTGGGATAATGATCTGCCCATGGAAACATTTCAGTCCCTGGTGAGTCTCATTGATTTCACTGAGACTTAATGGCCAACAGCACTCTCTGTTAGCAGACATTACTAAAAAAATGAGGTTGTACTCAAGCACCTGGGTTTGTAGTGGTAGCCCAGTGTGTTGGCACCATTGTGTGGCAGTTTTGGGGGGAGACAAAATAGATTCCTTCCAAAGGAAACTAAACCAGAGAGTCTGCTCCAGCTGCACCCCAATGTTCTCTGTCCCCAAGGCAGAGTGTAAAGGCTAAAGCCAATGACTGGCCCTTCACACAGCTTTGAAGCATGAGACTTGCAGGGGTATTCAGTCCAGAGCACTGCCTGAAGTAACCATAGCTGCAAGGCCTTTGCTATTAAGCACTTATCTGTCCTGTTGTGGTGAATTATTTATTAGTATAAACCTAGGCTCAGTTAGACATCTATGTTTTTTGGAGAGGATTTAATGTAATTAATTTTAGCCATCTTAATCCAAGCTAGTTGGTCTGCAGTCTTGCCTTATTCACCAGGTCAGGGCTTTCAATTCTTTGAATTTTAAGATTGATATGGAATATGGGATATCATATATTTAAGGTATGAGATGAGGACCTTTGGGAGCTGCTTCTCTTCCTCCATGGGCTATCAAATCAGGTAAATTACGTAGTTTATACTACATGTCTAAATTTTAGGCAGGTAAAATTAATGATCTGTCACAGTTTGAGATATGACATGGAGTTTCATGAGCAAATTCTTAGGAAAAAAATTAAGAACATCAATAGCCAGATGCAAATTAATTTTGGGGACATCAAAACTAATGCTTAAGGAAACACACTTTAAAAGGCAAAACCTCCTATTCTGCCACCCATATAGCTCTGCTTGTGTTTAAGACTCAAAGAATGTTCATTTGTTTTGTGCCTTTGATTTGTCTATGGAAATAACCACCTTTATGTATCCTTATCTACTAGTTGATTTCATGTTCTGACAGCAAACAGCTTCTGAGCATATTTGGATAGAAATTTATAGTTACATTGGAAGAAAATACACAGGGACAATAATACTTCCCAAATTATACAATAACACTTTCATGCAAAGCACTTCAAAGAAATGTACATGAAAAGAAAAAAAGAGAGAAAATTGCCCTCAAGAAGTCAGCTGAGGTCTTTCCAACTGTGAGACTCTGCAAACTAAGATTTTTTTTTTTTTTCCCAGTCTGCTTTTAAATGGCTTTGAGGACCTGGTAATTTTTCTTGCTGTCAGATATCCAGAGTTGGGGCACACCAGACAAAGACCCTCCACAACTGACTCCCTCTGGTGAGAAGCATCAAGTCTCAGCCTGCCCTGGGAGCAGGTTCTCTTTAAGTTAAAGTTTGTATTTTCAACATGATGTATAACAGCCATAGGAACACCAACCTGTAGATTATCTCAAACATGATTTTTTAAGAAATGTACCAGCACCTCCTCATTATCTGAGCTACTGAGGATGAAAGAAGAACTTGGATAACACAGTGTCTGAATACTTGTTATTAATGTCCAGCTGAATGCAACTGGCTTGTCTTCGTCAGAATATAGAAGCACTAGCCAAAGCACTAGCACAACTCAAAAGACAGCCAGAGAATCCTCTCTGGTGCCTTTGTATCCACGTTTTCCATCACCCTGAGGACCAGGAGAGATTCTTTAACTGACTACAGAATGACTATACAAAGGTAACTGGGGTCAGGCAAGGCTAATAAACCCTGCTAGGTGTGAACTGCTGGTGTAGCATGTGTCATAATTTTTACTTGTTTGGATCCCAGGAATATGAAGCAGGGTTATAGGACACATTGAAGCAGCTATGATGCTTCTGCACATGAGCCATCCCTAAGATGCAACATATTCGTGTTCAGGGACTGCCAATACTGAGTTGCTAAAGAAGACTTGACCTTGAATCAGTTTATATGACCCTGTGGTCTTGACCCACATAACCCTTAATCTGGATACTACGTGTGCAGATAACTGATAAATTACGCCTGAAATTTATTACTCTTGTGCTTGTATCCTCCAGGTCTTCTCTGCCATCTTTATTGATTATGACAGTTTCTTGCTGCTCTGATTGTTTCTGTCTAGAATTCTGGGGAGAAAGAGCAGCAGCAGAACAATGGCAGCATCAATCGTGGTGAACCCAGATAGCCCTGCTCAGAGTGCTTGTGCAGACACTTTTCTTAAGAAAAGCTCAATGTTTACAAGCGACATATGTGCTGCAGAGCCAGAGCTCCTCTCCAATTCCCTCAGATGTATCTGCTTGTCACAAAAGATACTGGGCAAAGAACAGTCTTGCTTGGAAAGGAACAGTAACCCCTAAGAAACTCTAAGAACAAATTTCTAGTGGCTTCAGCTGAGCAGTTGAGTCTCTAGACTAGAAGGCGGCTCTGACATAACTGTCTTCACAGCTCCAAAATCCTTGGATGCCTGGAAGCCAGTGACCTGGCTTCAGTGCAAAAGTAGGAAACCAGATACTGGCCTCAGAAAGAACATCTCATTGTCTGTGAGCCTCAGGAGCTGACACAATAAGCCTAAATCTTCTTGTATGCTTAAAAACTGAAATCTCTCCCTCCTTGTAAAGGGGAGGAAGAAATCTGGCAAAAAGATGAAACCACCTGACATACATACAAACCACCTTTCTTAATAACACTGACTGAAGTTTTTACCACAAGTGAGCCTGGAGGCTTTTTTCAGGGAATACCAACAGCATTAAGATGTCTGTTTACCTACAGGTAGAAGTAATTTACCAGGAAGAGATGATCCTGACTACATGTAGGTGACTAAATCTATATGCCTTAGAACCTTTCAGGTAAATAGGGAAGGATCTAGAAAACTTAAGAATATGTAATATTAAGCAGTTTTGAAAAGTGGGCAAGTTGAACTTGCATCTTGGATCAGATCAGTGTTTGAGCAATAATGCTAAAGAATTTAGGATGCTTTTATCCTACCCCTAACTGCAACTAGATTCTTACTAATGGGTGGCAGAATATGGAAAATAACCAGTTCTCAGCAAATGGTTTGTATCTGTTATGGATAACAATCAATCCCACACAACTCATTGGAGGAGGCAAAGGTAGAGCTGGCGTGTGGAGAGGAGCTTTATGACAGGCACAGCTGTGGGAAAGGAGAGTGTCCCACATCTGGCTTTCCAGGGACTTCCTCACACTTAATACTGCACTATTTGACTTGCTGGCCAAAGAGTGTTGATCTCAGAAATAAAAGCAAACATGAAGTGTAATTAGCGTCAGTGCAAAGCCAAAGAATCCAAGGCAAAAAATGAGGCATATCTTGCCCAGAAACACGAGGAGAGTAGCAGCAAAATCCACATGCTCCAACATCTAGTCTGGAATATTCCAAACTGTATCTTACGAGTGCTTCCTTTCACATATTGTCATCACATTTCAAAGTTATGGCAAAGGAGACACTTTGGGATAAATGTGACAAGCTCTCTTTTAGCTACAGGAGGCCTGGAGGGGCTTCCCTCCAGGTAGGTGCAGAGAGAACAGCTGTACTCTGCCCTAAGCTGGTGAGGAACAGCCTTGGAATTCATGAGTTACAGGAACTGTATTAGCACAGCACGAGGTCACAGGGAGCATAGGCTGCATTGGATGTTGCCCACAGCTGCTGGGAGTGCCACAGAAATCCTGGACTGGCTCATAGTCATACCTGGCCATAAACGGAGTGACTGTGTTTAACAATCCTTCCAGCAGAAATATTCCAAGATGCCAATTTTCTGCTGTCTGTTCACTGCTCTCTTCAGGCTGATGAACATTTCTGGAGAACAGCCAAAAATTTGATTACCAGTGGAAGCAAGAGAGAATAAATATAGTACTTCTGGCTAGCCCATAAAGCAAAGAAATTCTGTGATTCATCCTAATAATTATAATGTATTTGAAAATATTTTGAAAAGGAATATATTCAGCACTTTGGAAATAAATATATTGTATGCAATTTGATTTTTAACCTGCCATGGAATGTTAATGATGACAAAATATTTGTGTTATAAAGCCAGAATGTGGATATAAATATTTTCTTACTGAATTTTCTACAGTTTTATAGTGTTTAGGATATGAATTTGTAAGTGAAATTAAATATATATTTGGGTCTGGTCTTCAGAAAGCATAATAAAAACTGTTTTCTGCAATGGAAAAAAATCCAAACAGATTTCTAAGAGGCATTAAAATATTCCTGAAGAAGTATGATTTTTATACTACTTATACTTAAAACCAGAAGTACAAAAAATGCATTCCAAGTCACTTTAGAAACATAGAAACCCATATTTCAATCCCAGGCGTGTGATTAATTCTGTTTAGTTAACGGGAAGAAGCGTGTATATAAAATTGATTCCACACGTAACTGCCATCAGAAGCAGGCTCTAAGCAGAAGTTGATGTCCAAAAATCTACAAAGCCAAACATGATTTTGGACTGGGGCTTTCACCTGCTGAACACATCAGTCACTGTGGCCGGAATCAATCCTCAGGGGAGCTTTTCCACCTCCTCATCTGCAAAACAGCCTGAATGTCCTGTCCAGTTGTGATAAAGGCCTGAAGCATCCTGGTCTGTATTCTCTAATAAAAAGAAAAAAAATATCACTGATTCAAACCTATCAATGAAATATAGCAAGAGCTAATACCTCAGAGCAGAACTATTTACCCAAAAGAAAACCATCCTGTAAAAGGAGCAACAACAACCAAAAAAAATATACTCCATCCAAGTAAAACTTCAGGTGATAACATATTTCAGTAAAACATAATTAGTGGGATTGGAATTCGGCCAGTAGCCTCGGGTAAACATTCTTCTTAAAAACAGGAATTGGACATTGTTCCAATGAGTTTTTAAAACCAGCCACAAATGTATGTGCCTTCTCTAGGTGCCTGGAATATTTCACATTGAGTTAAAGTGAAGCATAGGTACCACGCACATCAAAAATGCTCGGTGCAAAGGAGAGCTTTTCAAAAAGGTGACATTTCTGTGCAATTAGTCATGCTCATTATTACTGGGTGATGCCTAGCAGAAGGGTACAAAGCTGGCACCTGTGCAAGACCAAGTATAATGATCTAGAGTGGTAGGACTTGATTTCTTCTCACTGGGTTTAAAAAAGCAGTGTAGAACCATTAATGACTTTTGTTGTAGACTTTTTTTTGTTTCAAGTTTGTGCCTTACATGCCTCAGAAGTGTACTGGTGGACAGTTCTCCCCAGGGTCATTTTAAAATGATTGAATTTAAAAAAATGGTTGAATTTACAGCCCAATATGGGTAACAGTAATAGAGATTCATGTTACTTTATAAACAAAAAAATCAGCACCCCTTTTGCACGTGTTCTTGAAAGATTTGGAAGTCTCAAGCAATTTCACATGTCACTAACATCCCTGCATGATTATATAGCAACCATAGAAAATATCTGCTTCCTGGTATTTTGGGGGTTTGCAATCCCATCTGTTACATTTCACAGTTCATCGCTAAGAATATGAGTTATATGATAAGTTGTGGAAAACACATAGCAATGTCCTCTGACAGAAGCAAATGTAGTAAGATGAGGGTCAGGTGGGGGATATGACAGCTTCAGTACGAGTCTGTCAGAAAGGTCTTCTGGAAAAGGACTTGTCCATCTGCCAAGCATATGAGATAATTGACATCTTGGATGTTCCCACCAGCTGTCTCAACAGTTCAGGATCGAACAGGGGCAATTCACAGTCATCGAGAAGCAGAAATGCATGTTGTAATGCAGGAACTGGAAAACGTGACAGGTGATATTTGCTAATGACTGGTCATGATAGGGAAGAGATGTTAAGCACTGTAGCTATAATCCAGCCATTTTAAAAGACAGAAGGTGAAATATGAATTAATTTTAACACTTTCTAAAATTGCCCTGAGATGATCTATCATCACTCAAGAGTATTCCTAGTACATCCTCACTCAACATCTAATGCTGACATGCTATCTTTTGGGCTACTGATAACCCCACAACCTGGACAATCACTGAGAATACAGAATAAAAATAGAGGGGGAGTAAACTTTTAAGATATCTGTCTTTCCAGTAGATTTGGAACAACTATACCTTATAGAAACATCTGAAAATCTTACATGTAACTTATTCCTAATGCACAAAAATAAAGAATAAGTCATTAAATCTTCTTCCATTATATCATCATATCACCCTCTGAAGAGGAAGCGCTTTCTACCATGCCAGTAATTAATAAACCTAACAAATGGCACTTCTTAATATACAGACATACATTTCTTGAACAATAGAGTACTAAAATGAAAAGATGAGGAGAAATCAGAAACATCTGTCCCACCAGAATTAATAACACTCTCCCCCACTCAACCAAGCATTCTGCCAACACTTCAAAAGGGTAATTAGAGTGACTTGATAATTTTAGATGTGTCATCCTGATTTCAATACCAGGCAAAATAATCCAGCAGGTGGACATTAATTTAATAAATAATTAAGAGGGAAACCCATACAATTTAACTGAGTTGGTATCATTTGTGGAAAATAAAACTTAACAAACAACCATTACAGAAAATATTATACACTTGTATGGAACACTCCAGCTTTAGCATAAAGCCTGTCCCAGCTTTACCGTCACACTCAGAGCATCTTGCAGCACAAGAACTTGCAACTCTCAGAAGGATTGTCCCTGTTGTCCTTCTACCAGCTCTTCTGCTGATGCAGCCTGAAGGGGCTCAGGCTCAGGGACTTTCACATCCCAAGTCCAGATTTAATATAAATTAAAATAATAAATAAATAAATAAATAAATAAATAAATAAATAGACTAGACTAGACTAGACTAGACTAGAATAGAATAGAATAGAATAGAATAGAATAGAATAGAATAGAATAGAATAGAATAGAATAAATGCATTACTTCAGAAATTCAGTTAAGTAGAGCTGGGTTTGCTGGTCTTTTCACTGCTGCCAGATTCTTGACAAATATTATTGAAATTGAAGTAAATATTTTGTGATATCTGGGAGAGACCTGTGATAAACATCTTGATCTTCACTTTGTGCCAATGTTGTTCTTCATTTAAAATCTGTTTCACTTTCCTGTAATAGTTAAATTGTATGAAGTTTGGACAATGCCATGTGTGTAGGAGGAGAGAATTCAGAGTACTGTACAAGCTCAGAGAGCAAATCTTTTGGTGTTTCTAAAATACTCAAGCTCATTCAGTGTCCCCGTTGCATCAGATTGGATGAGATGATTTAATGTTCAGCCTTAGATTGTGGGCAGTGCAAGACAATGTATTAAGTGTTTTCCTTTATCATGATTGCTCATATGTAACCATTAAGTAGACCATTACCTCATGAAACACAAGAGCCAAAAATCACTCATACTGACAGTATATATTTACTAAAGTGACATTCAGAGTAGTCCAGCACTAGTACATTGAAGATTTTGCCCTCTAAATCACAAGAGGAAATAATTCACTTACTTCCACTACTACCACTGGGTCTCTGTTCTTTATCCAGCTTTGCATAGCTGAAACAGCATAGTAGAACATGCTGTATTAGAGTCAGACCACAGCTGTGCACTGTACTTCATCATAATTTGTGACTCCGAAATATTCTTAATTGGAAGTAGCTGGCAGACAGCATGACAGATGATTGCAGAATGATGGTATCCATTTTGTTCTCGCTATTTTTATTAAAGACCCTAGTCTTCATGTCCTATCCCAAAATGAGGGACAAAAACAAATAAATAAATTTTATTTTGAATGTGCTAGGGTTGAGTCAAGCAGGGTTAGAGATCCCACCGGTACAGAGCTGGAAAGCCCTAGCGATGCCTGCACTGACTCAAACCTGGTGATTAGTTTTGTCCTGAGCAGGAGAGATCAAGCTGGCATCTGCTCCCCCTGAGAACATTGATGGGCAGCCCTTCCTCCAGCTGGGATGAAGCTGCACTGATTCGGAGGGAAGAAGAAGTACATAAGCATAAAACAGTATCTGGACATGGAATAAAAAGGAGGAGTAGGAAGTCATCTTCTGCAAACTACTGACAAAGCAGCATATGAGATACACTCCAAGTCTCTATCACAAGGTGCAAGTTAACAAACATAGCTCCCCATGACGTGGGAGGTGGTCTGAATTCTCCGGAGGGACAAGAGGCCTTGCAGAGGGATCTAGGTAGACTGGTACCTAGTCTGGTAGACTGGAGCATTGAGCTGTTGAATTTAAGTTTAACAAGTTCAAAAGCTGAGCAATACACTTAGTAACAGGGTTTTAACTTTTGATCAGCCCTGAAGTGTCTAGGCAGTTGAACTAGATGATTGATGCAGGTCTCTTCCAGCTGGAATTTATTCTATTTGATTCAATTAGATTTGATTCTATTCTACTCTAATGCCTCGACCATTCTTCATAGAAAATGTGGCTATGAAAAGTATTTAATAATTTTGAAAAACTGAATCTCAGAGTTTTCCTGTGACAAAACAGTGCCAGTAACTCCGAGTAATAAAAACGTGAATATCCCATCAAGACTGGGAAATGCCAAGGCTGTCCACAACACCTTGACAAGGCTGCTACTGTGATATAGATACCAAGCCTGTCTCAAATCCCCATTTCAAGAAGAATGTGGAAATACCAGTGTGGTTATAAATGAGACCTAACTGTTGGGAGACAAACCTTTCCTAAGAGTTAAGATGTACAGCTTTCTAAATTCACTGAAAAGAAGAGGAGAGGTTGTTTATCCCATATGTTAGTGTGAGTCCTGATAATGGCATGCTTTCCAATCTTGTTGCCAAAGGCTTGACAAGAGATAATGACTTGAATTCAATTTATGCAAACTGGCCTTGACATTAGATGCATTATCATAGAAGTTTAAATCTAGAAAAGCTTAACTAGGATGGGAGTAGATTTAGGGTCCCCTAAATAGGGTCAGAAATATTGTTAAGGATGTGATACAGTCCAGAAACTGGATTCAAATATGAGGGTTATTCTGTTGATTTCCTTAGGCTAGAAGCATCAGGTCTATGGACTATGTTTTTCCTTTTTTTGCTTTATGAGCCACGGTGGGAAAAAGGAAACTAAACACTTAGCTCAGCGTGGAACAGAATAGAGTAGAATAGGGTAGAATCATTTCAGCTGGAAGGATCATACAACAATCATCTAGTCCAACTGCCTGGCCAATTCAGGACCAACCAAAAGATAAAGCATATTATTAAGGTCATTGTCCAAGGGCATCTTAGCCATTGACAAGCTTGGGACATTGATTACCTTGCTAGGAAGCCTGTTCCAGGATTTGATCACCCACTCAGTAGTGAGATGCTTCTTAATGTCCAGCCTGATCCTCCCCTGGTGCATCTTTGAAGCATTCCCACATGTTCTGTCACTGGATCCCTGGGAGAAGAGATCTCCATCTCCATTTCCATTTCCCTGCCTTAGGAAGCTGTAGAATGAGCAACAAGGTCACCTCTCAGCTTCCTTTTCTCCAAACTAGACAAGTGTCCTCAGCCACTTCTCATAGGGAACTCCTTCCAGCCCTTTCACCACTTTTGTGCAGTCCTATGGATGCACTTGAGTATCTTCCCATCTTTCTTAAATTGGGCCCAGAACTGCACACATCTCATCTAAACTTATACCACCAACCATGGCCACCTGATTGCATCTAAGTTGGTCATAAAAGACAAAATAATAAATTATAAAAGAATTATAATTAAAAAATTAATGAACCCACCATTCTGTGTAAGAAATTGTTTTTAGAGGTCTCGTGCATGTCTGTACTGAAACATATTTTATGGAACTGTAACTGTTTAAGCAGACAGTTATGTTGATTCTACCCTTATTGTGTTATTTTCCATATTATTTTAACCCAACAAACTTTGTGTTGCCTAAGAACCCCACTTGAAAACACTTTGTATGGTCATCAATGTTGTTAATGAAAACACTGAACAGTGCCAGCTTAGAAGTCAGTGCTTGAAGCAGATCTGCTCTTCCATTGTAACAACTGCCTGAGATCTCCCCAGGAGTCACTTAATGACACTCTTGTTATGTGTTATGCTGTGTTAATTCTATAAAATTCATGCTTGTTAGTCAAAATGTAATTGATAGAAAGCCTTGGAGAAATCCAAGTATGAGACATCAGTATAGTTACCATTGTCTGCCAACTTAGAATGAAAGACAACAAACAAAGCCTACCTTCCAAGCAAAATACAGCTTCTAACCCTTTTTTCTGAAATCCAAAACCCATGGCCCTATGTTTTCTAACCAACACTGTCAGGATAATTATCTGATCGCTACCTATGTCATTCCTTCCATCATTTTCAAAAACAAGAATCCTAGATTTAAATCCTCAGGAATTCCCTCAGTTTTCCAAGCTTTGCTAAAATTTATGGTAGGCCTTCAAAAATCTTGGCTAATTTCCTTTATGATTTCCAGATGCAAGTCCTCCAGCAGATGCTTCCATCCCTCTTCTGCAGTCACAGATGATAACTTCTGTGTTCCATCCACCACATGGAATGTAATGGACTAAAGCCTCTTTTCAGATACAGAAGAAAACCAGCTGTTGAGCACATCCAATTGGCTTCCGTCATGAGACACCACTTTGTTATCTGCAAACAGGTATCATGTCTGTTATAGGGATTCTTCTTCTCACAAACATGTATTTTCTTGTCTTGGCACCTCTTTTCTCAGATTGGAGTACTTTACCCTTGGAATCTTTTCTATGGTTTTTCTGAGTTGTCTTACAAATCTCCCCATAACAGGCTCATAAGGCGTAAGTTTCATTAAATCCTGTACTACAATTCAGCAGTGAAACAGAATAATAGCTGCTCTGTTCATGTTTTTTCTTATGATCACTCATAAGGCAAGTGCAGAATCATGGCACAGTTTCTGCTTCCTTCTACTTCCCTTGATACAACAGAAGAAGGGAGTTATTAAATTCAAACTGCGTGTTTGGCAAATGTCAATCCACAACCAAAAGCTCTCAATGAAACTACCAGAGATGTACAAAGTAAGTTGCACTGCTACTAAATTTTGGATGCTTGCATGAGGTGTCCCCTATTTCCTGCAATATTATGACAATCCTTCCTGCTGTCTGATCAAATTGTCATTGCAGGTGCTTTAGGTAATTAGACAGTTTTCAGTATTGTATTCTTTCATCCCGTAACTCAGTGTAACAAGACCCAGTCACTAAAGCTGTATCTGACCTGCTTGAGGAAACTATGACAACATTTCTGCACTTATCCATACTTGATTCCTTGAGGAAGAAAAAGTATAATAAGTAAACCCCCAAATTTCTTGTGAGTTTTAAAATTAGTTAATTAGCTATTATGCATTTATTTAATTTTTCTTCTGGAATTTCCAGTTTGCAAGGAATTTCAAAAAAACAGACTTCCCGAGTAGCAGATACCTTGTGTTCTGATAGTATGTCAAGCTTTTAAACAAAATTTTACTTCCATTTTTTGTCTCCATAAAATGTTGGGTAAATGTATAGTCTTGAACAGTTTCTCACCAAGTTTAAAATAGGAATTGCTGCAAATTTCACTAAAACCAAATGCCATAGTACAAAACATTCATTGAAATATGCAATTATTATAATTAATAATGCCGCTATTAACAAAAGGCACTTCTCTGCCAAAGCCTGAGGCCATCCTCAAGTCATTAAATGAAATCACAATAAATATCAAAGAAAATATACCATCTAGTAGAACTTTGAGATGGGAAACAGTTATTACATCACCCAGTTCATTCTCTCCTTGCCAGTGGAGGAATGTAGTACTAAGTACAAATTCATTCAATTATTTGGATGCAGGTTTCCAACTTTTTTTGGGCACAGCAACAACTCTTTCAGCATAAGAGTAATGAAATCTTGGCACTCCAGCCCTCAGTTTGAGAATCTCTCTGAAAGCCAAAGCTTGTCCAGACTTTTCTGTGTATGTGCACAGATAAATGTAGTTAAATGGAATTGTTTACACTGCTGTTTTTCCTGTTGCACTTGTTTTTCAGCCAGAAGCCATATATAAGAAAGAGCACTTTGCACACAGTGTTGCAAATTGGGACACCTCCATACAGTTAACATATTTTGATAGAGAAGAAAGTAAGTCTGGACATTTTTTCATTTGCTTGCAGCTGCCTGAATAAATTGCCACTATGTCCCAGATACTGAAAATGTACATTTTCTATATGCGTATATTTTAAATAAAACAATAATTTTATAAGTGGCACAGTGGAACAGATCTGGCTGAGGTTCTAGATGATGCTTCCAAGTGTTGCTCTTGAATGCTCCAGTTGCAGGCACCAGCGTCTAGGAGTCATAAAAGCTCATCCAGGTGATGAGAAAATGAGTGCCTGCTGTCTGCAACACACATATTAGATTTGTGCATGGCAGCACCCTTTGAAACCTCTGGATCAGGACATTCTGCTCTGCCAGACGCTCAGTCTCAGCATGTTTTAGACTGGAGCTAAGCCCCGAAACTACTCAGACCAGTGTTCTGGGACATGCTGGGACAAGTGAACACTAAGGCAACTTTCAGGTCAAACAGCAAATCAGTTCAGCAAGTCTGGTGAGCTCAATCAGGTTGGGCTGAGCAAGTGTGAGGCTTCTGTTTGCTTTTGGATCAGATGCACCTAAAACCTTTTCCTTCTTAGACTTCTCTGTCCATTTGTTTTTAATTTATGAAGTTTAATCAAAGTCACATTAATAGGATGCATGGCTCTCCGAGAAGAACCTGATCTTCCACTTAAATGTCCTCAATCCTAGGAAAATGAGGCATACAGCAGAAATTTCTCCTCTATTCCCTTCTTCCACCAGGCTGGAAAATGGAACTAGCTGATGAGAGGAAGAGAAGGACTCACTAAAATATCTTCTAGCTGGTTCTATTTTTCCTGTTTTCACCCTCTTGACATTGGCGTAGATAACTTATTTTAGGCATGCAGGCCTGAGTTTTCAAGTCCAGATCCCCAGTGATTAAACAGGCAATTCTTATAAGACCTTATTTTTCCTCAGTTGTGATTGTGAGTCACTTCCAATGTGCTCAGTCTGAGAAGGCCGTCTTTGCAGGTGGAAACAAATCACAGATTCGTTTACTCAGGTCTGATTTTTTTCTTGTCCTGTCAGAAATATATACACCACAAATCTCCTCTTTATTTCAGAAACACTGAAGGTGAGGCACATCAGTGGAACTTAGAGCAGCTTTCACCTGCCAAACCCTTAAGATCTTTTCTCTATTCCAGTACCTGCAATGTCCTCCCTCAAAAAAACCCAGAAGAGCAAAAAAGATTCAAATAAAACAAACAGAAAAGTTGCTGTTTATCTAAGCTGGCTAGGGAGAAAAATAATTAAAAGGCTAATTATTGTTCCTCTGCTGCAATTTTGAGGATCTGCACAATACATTCTCCACCGTGTTTATCCTGCTATGCCCAAATAGCTAAAATCCAGTTTTTAAAATTATTTACCTTTGTTTCATTCAGCAGTATCCTCTGGGATTGCCCTGTGTACATGAATAGGACTTTTTTTAATAGCTTCTTTTGCTATTTATAAGCTCACTCAGGTAATAGAATAAATTCAAAATCTATGTCACAGTGCTCAACTCATTGCCAGTCATTTTCTCTTCCAACTGTTTACAGGGGAAAAAAAAAAAGACATATTGAAAATGACTGTGTTTGCTATATAATACTACACAATTACTGGGATTTGGTTTAGCTCTAATGAAAGCATTTTGAGCTCTCCTGAGGACTTGAGGAGGTGTCACCTTAATCACCGACAGGAAAGTTTTCCTCTCCTGAAGCATTCCCTACCTCTGTGATAGCTAGTAAGAAGCTAGGGACTGCAGCAATTCATCCATGACCTCTCAGGGACTGGGTGGTCAAGCACTTTGTGCCAGGAAATCCTTGCTTACCTCAAGGAGTACTGTGGTTTCTTGCTACAAGCACACTGCTGTGCTGAAGGCTCTGTGTGCTCAAAGTTAAAGAGGGACTCTCTGAGAGTCCCCTAAATGAAGTTTAGATACTAAGATAGGGAAAACAGGGAGAAGCCTTAGCCCAGGCTTTTAAACTCCAAAGGAAGCATCACTGTCTGCCTGACCTATCCTTCCACACTTGTACTGGAGAGGAGAGGAGATGGCCACGAGGGCTGTGTAGTGTGGCCATTTTTCAGTTCTTCACTGAGTCACTTATAAATGTCTTTGGTTTTCAGCTCCTTTGCAAGGCAGTGTAATTGCTCTTCCATATAGTCCTTCCAAAAGTACAATTGCGCCATTAGCAAACAACATCAAGGAGCTTCTAAAGCCAGTGCTAAATCATACTGGCTGTTTTCCACAGAATTTTGCCTGCTCCACTGAATCAGAACTCATTACTGCTTTGGTTATGCTTGTGACAAAGCAATTTATTAGACTCCTTCACTGCAATTTGTCTGCCCTAAGCTATGCATCCAAAATGCAGGTAGACACCTCTCCCAGTTAAGTGTTGGCTCTAAGCTGAAAACAAGGTGCCTGCAGGAGGCAGTTAATTCTTCCCTACACCCACTATCAACCACCAAGACATCAAGGTCTTCATCCTCGGTGGCTTCCTCAGATAGGACAGCAGATATCCCAACTACTCCAGGCAAAGATTCCTTTAAAATTCAAGCCAGTGCTTTGAACATAGGCAGGTATACAATCCACATGGGATCAGCAGCTGTGAAGCCTGGCCTGTGGGTGACCCTTGCCTTCCTAGAGAGGCATCAGAGGCCAGGTGTGATATCCTAGGACTTCTCTGGTTACACTAGATATGCACATTGAGATAAACATTTATACATCTTATCACTTCTCCTGCCCACAGCCACTTGCTGACAAGTTGCACATCACCCAGCCTGTGGGTCACTGTGCACAGCTCTCTGCCCATCACAAGTAGCTAATGAGTTTAATTCAAAATTTCACAGGGAAAGAAAACAAAAGCTCTCACCTTTGTTGTCTCCCTTCACAGCTGTGTAAGTCCTTTCATATATGTCCTAACATATGGTTTGCAGTTTTTCACTCAGGGTGATTGAGCGCTGGAACAGGCTCCCCAGGAAAGTGGGAACCAAGCCTGTTAGAGTTCAAGAAACATATAGATAATGGTCTCAGGCACATGGAGTGATTTTTGGAATGTCCTATGCAGGATCAGGAGTTGGACTTTGATGGTCCTTCCACCATCAAAGTGTATCCCTTCCACCCCAGCATATCCACTCAGTATGATTCTATGATATCCTAAATTTGACTCCCAACCCTTAGCAAGCCCTCAGCTTTCAATAAAGAGGGATAAAATAGAAACTGCCTCAACTTCTATAAACACATGTGGATGAACTTGCTGCTGAAATCATGGGCCACCAAGCCACAAGAACCAAGTTTCCCTACTAACTAATGGCATGTTAATACATTAAAAATATACCCTGAAACCACCTTCTGGCATTGATGCCAGCTGGCATGAGACACTTCTTCTCCACACTGTTCAACTCGCCTAGTCTCCAAAACAGGACGGCAGCATCCAGCTGCCTGTTGGGAAGGGTCTGTGGGCTGTGCTAAGTTCTCAAGTATTCCCAGGTGTTGTTTGGAAGAATGCTAATGCAGGCCAGAGGCCACTCCAATGGTACAAAAGCACAGGTGGTGGAAGTGCTCATCAGTGCTTCCCACCACTGCTTGACTTACAGGTGTGACTGTAGCCAGAGCAGACAGCTCTGTGCTTGGGTTCATCAGGCTGACTCTTTCCTTCGAAGGGAGGATTAATTTAGTAAATAAACTACAAATTCCTTGCAGGCTTGGTTGATTTCCATGGATTTGCAGCCTCCTTTCTTTTTTTTTTTTTTTTTTTTGTTTTTTTTTTTTGTTTTTTTTTGTTTTTTTGTTTTTTTTTTTTTTTTTTGGTTTGTTTTTGTTTTTGTCCTGCAAGCCATATTCACATCTCATGAACACTGTAGGGCATGTGATTCCCTGGATTCCTGAAAACCTCAGGCCTCTACCGAGCAGCCTGAGGCACTGTTTGGGTGTGACAGGTGATAGCCAGCAGCCCCCATGGAATCACTACCCACTCAGGCAGGAGAGACAAACAGCTGCAATGCCTACCATAATGTGATGGTCAGGTTTCTGACTGGGAAGTGGCTGGTTCCTTTGATGAAAAAAGTGGTTTTTAGTATATGTTCACTTCATCCATCTGTCATGTTTCCTACTATTTTTAAATCTTAATAAATCCTGTGAGTTTTTCATAAGTACAACATTGTGGGGTGAGTCATCCCTTTCAGGATCAACTGGTTGGTTACGGATGTGGCTATTTGCCACCACAGTCAGAGTATTCAGGGTTAGTCTCTTGCTGGACTTAAAGCCAGGAGAGCAGTGGTAGCATGGGGATGAGATGAACCAATGACAAACATCTGGGTGACTGAATCAGCCCAGCTACCTGAGATGGGGCAGGTAAATTCCACTCAAATGCAGCATCTCCTCAAAAAGATAAATAAGCTGTATTGCAAAGCACTGAAGCAGATATCATGTAGATAGGGAACTCGCAGAAGAATTAGTGGGGCAATACTTCCCTTTGGAAAAAGAAATAGGTCATCACTGGCATCATCTCACACTGCTTTTTGTTTATCTCTGTCTTCTCACTTTTCTAGTGGCATAGAGGCAGTTATCCCTTCTCCTTTACTGTGGTTATCTTTCATCCTTTCTCTCTACTTAGAATTTACCTCTTCATATCAATAAACCCACAACCTGAATTAATCTTGTAAACAAACTATATGACAATGAGCAGTGGCAGCATCATTTTTACCAATATTTCTTATAATGACTTCCTCTTGAGTACATATTTCAGTTTCCTATGACACTATTGTTTCAGAACGTATAAAAATCAATATGTAAAATATAAGTTCCTTAATGACTGTCAGGTGCTTTTGACATTTTATCTTGAGTAATCTATTCAAAAACTGCTTGTGAAGAACTTGCGGTTTGGATTTCTTCTCAGAAAGTTTCTAATGTCTCTTTCACTGAATTCTTAGAAGCATTCTTGTTGTCACACATAGTGACTAAGACAACATCTCTAATTTTGCAATCCCTGTTCAGATGAACTTTATAGCTTTAATAGACACTTCCATTTGGGGCAAAAAAAAGGAACCAGTTGCAAGCAACTATCTCTTAATGATTTCACACTTATCTTCTACTAAAATCTGCATAATTTTCCAATGGTTAATCAGCATAAATTTATTTCATTATAAGTAAGATGCAGCTGTTGTTAAGAGCAGTGAATGAAGAAAATTTTAGCATGGTGTCCCTTAAAGCACTTGAGCCTAGATTCAGGCAGTCTAAATTACTTCTGCTTCCCTACACCTCATGTCTCCCTATGCTCATCCCTGTGTCTGCAGGGACACAGGGCATACAAGGCACAGGAGGCTGTAAATTAAGTTTCCAGTGTTTGAGTCTGTACTTTGATGTCCAGATGTATAAGTACCAATACCTCTCAAGTTACTTAACTACTTCTCAGCAA
This sequence comes from Vidua macroura, assembly GCF_024509145.1. NCBI lineage: Eukaryota > Metazoa > Chordata > Aves > Passeriformes > Viduidae > Vidua > Vidua macroura. Next base: position 50,665,608 of record NC_071572.1, on the reverse strand, counting down.
GTGGCCTTGTTGGTTGGTTGGGGTTTTGTTTGTCTTGGGGTTTTTTGTTTCTTTGTGGTTTTTTTTGTTGTTGGTTTGGTTTGGTTGTTTTCATTGTTGTTTTGCTGCTGCTACTTATTGCTATGTATCAGAGTTCAGAAGTAACCTGAAATGCCATGGAACATAGCTTCATATACACTTCTTCTGAATATCTAAATGAGATTGTGGGTACTGGTGGCAGAACTAGGGCTTCCCTGATAAGATTTCAAGTCTTGCTCTGCACTTAATTCAACTCATCCTTCTGTGATCTCCTTCCACTCCATGCACCTTAAATGTGTACATGGTTATGTGAGCTGAGATCTGACCTACATCTAACACTGAACACATAATTCTCTTTTGTGCTGCTGGCTGCAGAAGCATTGTATCTTAACCAGCCTTGCTTCAGCAGCCAACTGTTTTATCTTTGCTTTGAACAGATTCTTGGTCTTGGATAAGGATGTGTTACTGTCAGTCAGATAACACTGGCTTTTGAGGAGCTATTGCAAGCAGCCACAGTCTTTGCCCTCTACCTAGCTTTCAGTCAAATGTTGGGTAAGAGATTTACAAAAGAAGAAGCTTTCTTTATGCTCTTCTTGACCAGATCTTTCATAAGATTGTTGTATAGCTTTGAAAATCTTGCTGTAGAAAAGAAAACAACAGATTGTCTATCACTGATTTCACATAAAAAGGAAGATTTTTTCCATGGTCAACTTAATACTGCTGAGCAGGAGAGAGATAATATCAAACAGGAGAAAAGTCTGACACAGTCTAGACTCATAGGTAAGAATGCACCTCAGGTACTTTAGCATAAAAAAAGGCTTTGCTATAATATAGACTAATGCAGAAAGATTTAACACTTTGAAACTGTGAGTGTTTAGCCATGAATGTTCTCATAAAGGTCCTCAGACTAATTTTATCACAAACACATCTATTCTTTCATAGCTTTACATTAATTCATGTACAAAGGCTCATCAAATAGAAGTAAAGAGTCTTCTGGAAAAAAAATATCCTTAAAATGTTTACCTAGTTATAACTAATAGCTTTTGATTGTTCCTTAGTAAGCTTGGAAGCCATTATAGAAAGCTCAATGAAGAGTCTTGACATTTACTGTGCATTCCAGTTCAAATTTACTAACGGATACAATTCAATTCCTTTTTGCACCACACAATGCCACAAATTCAGTTTAGAGTAATGCAGACTTCCAAGGGTGAGTTGGGAATAATTACACAGAAGGTCAAAAGCCTCTTGCCCTGCAATAAGTACCATTTCTGACAGGCTTGCTAGTTTGTTTAAATAGAACATTATAATCAAGCAGATATTGGAAAATATCTCAAGGAGAGTACTTTTATACAATACAGAGTCCCCCTCATAAAGAAAGATATACCTAATTTTCAGTTCTGTGGAATGTCACCTAGAAGGAAGGGCCCTTTTATTAGCAAGGTGCGACTGCACTTTTGGTCATTGTGAGCTGCAATTCCTTCTCTAAAGTAGGATTTTGTTGCCAAACTTGAAATTAATAGTGTGTTGAACATCCGGCCCAGTGCAAACAGGCTCCATAAGTACCTTCAAATCATCCTTTCTGCATGAAAGAAGCAGTGCTTTTGTGAATAACACCGGATACTGAAGAGTTAGATATGTAGGTACTCCTCTGGTCACGTTGCAGAGAAAGGATGGGGGAGGAGAAGTAGAAGAGATGGTGATTACAACATGCTGTCTATATAAACTAAACATGTGTGAAGGTGTGGGAACGTGCATATAAACCCTTCCAGAGTTTGTTGTTTCATTAAAATGAAGAAAACTCAAAGAGGTGTTCCTTCCTCTCTCCCCCCTCCACATAACAATTTTTGCTGAGAAAAACGTTAGACCTGGACAGGTGCTGATGTCACAATTTTGACTGATAGTCAAGTTCTTGTAGCAAAATAGCAAAACTAATTCATCTGCATACCTGTAACACATGGATGCAGTCTCTTCAGGCTCTCTGCGAATCCCTCTGAGCAGCACAGACTTGCTGCAGGTTCAGGGTACAGCTGGCCATGCTGAGAGGGGTACAGCAGCAGGCAGACATACATCACTGTGCTGAAAGCAGTCTTGGGGATCAGTGGCATTCCTCAATACAAAGGGCGGCATCTTTCTCACTTCTTTGGTTTGTTTTATTTTATTTACTCCAAGTATCTGATCTACTCCTAAACCTTCAATTAAAAAGAAAAATTCCCTAATTTGACAAACAAGCGTCTTGTGAACTCCTGAAGCATTTCAGCTTTGAAAGGAAAACAAGTAGAAACTTTTGCCAGTTTGCTCGAAACTGCCATTCACTGTTAAGTTATTTTTATCAGAGAGGGAAGCTGGCTAAAAGCCTGAACAAAGAGATAGATCTTCATTCCCTTGCTGAACATGAGGAAGCTCAGGTTTAAGGTAGCAATTATCTGTCCTCTGCAACACCACGCCCAGTCTTCCTTCTGCCCTTGTCAGTACAGCTTGCTGAAAGAGCACTGGGGGCACAGAAAAGACAGTCCTCATCAGCTGATCTCTGGCTCACACAGTGATCACCACACGATACTTCATCTAGAGATGAAGTGTGCTATTCTCTCATCACCCTATTTTATTCAGAAGCCTTGTAGGTTCCTTGACTCGTTGCCCCATACAGTGTGTGCAGCCTATCTAGTCCGTATGGGACAAGGGTGATAGCACTGGGCTCTAGTCAGCGATCATGAGGCCACAGCTGTTCTGCTGCAATAATCTCCCACTTGCAGCATGTGTCACAGCTATGAACAGTTTGGCCTGTAAATCAACAGGTTTGATCTTGCCTTCCGATGATTCCTGAATAGGTTGCTGAAAGGCTCTCAAGAGCACCTCCACCTCCAAAACCGGTGCCACCCTTTTTACTCAGAGTGGGTTATGAGGAAGTTGCTGCCTTTTTTGTTGCTTAAGCTGACCTGTGAAAGACATTTTATGCCATACATAAATTATTTGGCTTCTTGCAAGGCTCACAAAAAAAGAGTACTTAAGTATGAACATGTTACCTTGAAGACACAGGTAAGGGTGTAGGATGTGTTTGTTTCAGGATTCAAAATGTGCACACAAATAGTGGGAGCTCAGTTGGATGCAGCAGTGTTGATGCATGGACCTTTGGAAATTGTACTTCCAAATATAGAAATAATTCACTTGTGGTTCTGGCCACATCTGAATCAAATCCAAGAACTATGATCATGTTTTGAATCTGATGCCATATTAAGGACAGATGGATTGACACAAGTCACATTCTTGAGGCGGGTTATTCATAAACACATACATTTTGACACAGTAGATCAAGTGACTAATATTTCATACACCTCAGCATTCCAAAGCACTCACCTGCAATGGAAATGATTCCTTGGTAAAGTATTTTCTTCAGCTACTTGAGCGAATGTGCTCTGTGTCTGTAGGTTCATGTTTGTGCAACAAGATGTTATTCAGTCCCAATTCCACTAGTCATTTTATTTAAATAAAGGTGCCACAGATCTTACTTCTTCCCTGAGTGAGCCACATGTACATGTGGTAAGTGTTCTTTGGACAAGACATGCCACAGCTACATCTGTAGCTGTGAATACACAATCCTACCTCCTCTCCACCTGAGCTCCTCTTAGGCATCCTGCAAAAAGTCTGTCCAGGTCTGCTTGGCCTGACCTTCTCACATGCACCCTGACCCTGTCATGGCATAATGATGGGTAATAAATGTGCTGGCAGTGCCTGAGCACATAAAGTACTAAAATGTTCCAAAGGAAAGTCTTTCCCTGCATCAACCTTGTGGCCTTCCAGACACTCATGAGCAGATTTGGCTTTTGGATGGCCTTGGGTAACCCTTGAGATGTAGTGCACCTGCATCAGTATACCTACATGTTCTTACCAAGCAGAATTCTCTCTTGGCTTATACAATGGAAATTAGAAGTAGGTGTGCCAACATGTATCACTAGGGAAAGACACCCTTAATCCACAAATGGTTGCTTTATAAAGACTGAAGTACTGTAAAAGCCATTCTTTTATGCAATGCAGCCTACAGATTATAAGCTTCCAGAGACAAAGCATGGATTAAGTGCATTACCACACAATGAACATATGTCAGTTAAGTTTTTATCATTGTCAAACAAGCACTAGGAAAGAGTCATAAGGAAAATATTTATAGCAATAAATCCCACCTCAACATGATAACATTCAGACTGAACACTAAAAGAACTAAAGGTATGTAGAATACAAAGTGACTCAGGTATTCCAGGTAACCCATGGCATACTGTAGAACAATAATTTTAATATTTCTGGCTGGCTAATAAAAGTAGCAGGAAAAAACTGTGTTTCATTACTTTTAGATAAGAAACTAGAAGTGTCTGGTCTGGCTGCATGTTCATCTTACTGCAGTTAAGTATAGACAACTTTTCTTAACTATGCTAGTACACATCTTCCAAAATGTAAGGAGCACAAATTATAACTTCTTTCATAAGTCATATAACAAGGTGTGCACTGTTCTCCAGACTCATAATCACGGAAATATCATCACTGCAGTAGTTTGCCTCCCTCTGGATTTTTCCCCTTCGCAAGTTTGTGCTGACAGTTTGCTTTGCTTTACTTTACTCACTAATGTGGTTAAAATCCGTAACCCTCTTGATGACTGCCATGGTTACAGAGCACATCTCTTTCAACAGGTTCCTTTTTCCTGGCGGCAATACAACGCCTCTGATTCACAGGCTGCAGGATAGTGGTGGTGAAATCAGTGGAGCTTACTGTCCCTTGGCACTGGGGACCAAACAGAGAGCTGGTGTAAGCTGAGGATTACCATGGAGCATAGAATAACATCCTTAGCTTTGGCTTTGAAGATTTGGTTTCCTCATCAGTATTTTTCTCTTTTGTTGCCTTTCAGAAATGCAAGTGTTTTCATATCATGCTGTATAATTTAGCAGAAGATTAATATTTTGTCTGGCAGCCTTTGTAGCTTGTATAGATGATTTCTTGCACCAAGCTTCCCCTTCTTTTTTCCCTGTCTCCCCTGTCCTTCTGAGTTTCAGCATGATGTTTTGAAAAGCAAATCTTTTTGACTACAAAGTCCTTTCCAGTCTTTAATAGGTTAGGTATGGGTTAATAGGGCAAATGTCTTCAGCTCCTCTTCATCTTGCTTTACCAAAGTCTGTTTTACCAAAAACATGCTCATTTGTATTGGCTATGTGCTCCATCACAGCTGAATTTTAATGAAAACATTATTTAAAGAGAGTTTTCAGTGTGAAGCGTAGAGAAAGAAGGGGCAAGGGTTTTTTTGCTGTTGTTGTTGCTGTTGTGCTGTTGATACAGTAATGTATACTTTCCAAATTAAAAAACCTGGATGTGTAGATCCCCAGATGACTGCTTTGTGTCCCACAGAAATCTGTTTGTGCCTTAATTCTCCACTGTGAACCAAGTGTATTTTTCTCATTGAGAAATAGTTTAAGAAAAAGGTGAGCCTGACTTGAGCAGTGAAAAATCTAGAAATCTATACTGGAGGGACTGTTTTTAGCAATTTCTCTCATCAGTGATTTCACTTTCCTTTCCAAATTAATTAGGCTCCTGGAATTTCCCCTTAATATACTTTCTCAGGCATAGTCAATTAATGTTGCATTAAAAATATACAATTGCTGAAACCTGTTGCATGTACCATTTTTTTCCAGCCATGAATTATTACCATCGTTTGGGCCATAAAATGAAAGTTAAATAATGCTGCCATATTCCTTTTGACTGAATGAATGTAAATGTTGATCAAAGCTTCCATCAGTTTAAAATATCAGAAATGGAGAATGATGCTGCCAGAAAGATGGGTATTTAATATATGGCGCAGTACTTACATGTTTTTCTCCTTTGTGTTTATCAACGCATTAATTTCTTCTTGTTGCACCAGCATATTTTTATTATTTAGGCAAATTATCATGGCTAAAGTAAGTAGGGCAATTATTCTTTGTTAGCTGGCACACTGCCATTCCTTTCATGTGTTCAAGAGTCAGCTATGAATTATAAGGATGTAATGTCCCTGATGGATTTAGCGGTGACATCATAAATTCTCACTCTGATTAAGACACTAATATGTTGTGTTTCCAGTAATTTCCTGACACCACTTAGAGTGAAGGGCACAAACAAAGATGTCTTTCTTGGCATATGACCAAGGAAGCCAAAGCTACTGTGAAAGAAAACAGCAGCCAGGTGAATTCAGCTCCTTTGGAAATACATCTATTAAATGGGGAACAATACACCTGCATAATGAATGGTGCTCCTCTATGCGCATGGCGTGCTTTGGAAACCATGGTCAGCTGAACAAAAAAAAAAAGAAAAAAGAAAACAAAATATATATTTGAGGGTTCTGGCAGTAGTTTAAACTGCTTAGATAAAGCAGTTCTGGAGTAGCTCAGGGTTCACCACAGAATCAGCATGTAGCTGGATTGGACCCAGCACAAAACCTGAAGTGGTTCCCTGTATGAAATCTCTTCCTATCCTTTCCCTGGTGGGGAGTCATGCCTTGCTCTTCTGGCTCCAGATTCTGATTGAGCACTGGTAACACATTTCATAGCTACAATCCAGTGAGGTCAACATATCCACATGGGCTTTTGGGGCGAACTTTGGGAGTACTCTCAGGTGAAATAGTGACCTATTTCTCCTAAGAGAACAGAGAACATGGTGGGACTAATGCCTGGCTTGTAGTGAGGTCCATTGGCACAGATGAGTTTTTGGGTCTCTATTTTTGATGTACACCAGAACAGCAGACTGGCACAATCTGCAGGCCACAGAGGAGGCTTGGCCTTGTCTTGTCAACATGACATGCGGGATCACTGATCCATCCCTTCACTTTACCCATCACTGCTTCATTCTGTCTAAGCTCTCCAAAAGGAAATTTTATTCACTGCACACATTTATAAAATACTGTTCGTCCTTTAAACTAGTTCCCTTAAACATACCCTAAAAACCAGCACCACTGTTGCTCAAGAGACCCTTGTTCCAGGACCTTGCAATCTCTTAGTGTCTTTTTTAGGTAGATTTAACAGGTCTCACATTTCTTCCCACCCACCTCTGCCATTCAGGCCTCCCTTTCCTCTAATAAGATCCCACCAGGTGCCTTAAGGTAGCACATGCTGAATTCCACAACACCATTGGGAAGCTGAAGAGTCTGGATTTTGCTTTAGGAACTGTATGTTGCTCTTGCAGCAATATGAATTTTTTTTTCTGTAATAAAGCACACTAGGATATTAATTATTTCAGTTAGTCCAAGGTGCCAAGTGGCATTATCAATACCACATATTATAAAAATGTTCATGTTAGGGTTCAAACTTTGAACTTTACTTAAAAACAATAATGGCCTAGAAATCTGTTCCTTCTCTTTGCCTTCTCTGTTCTTGAACAACTCCAATTTTTAGATTTTTTTCTGCGACCCCATGAATCATCTTTTCCTGCCCCAAGTTCAAATGGGCGCTGCATCTCATGATGCCACATGACTTCAGAAGCCGTACCTTTGAACAGAAGCCAAAATATTTATCTTCTGCGTATAAAATGCACTTTATATCATCTTGGCAATGAATATGTTTGTGCATCACATCAAGCAGTGCTTGGCTTCCCTATGGCACATGGTGCAGTTTTATTAATAGTATTGATTTTAATCTAATTTACCTGAAAGTTTTCAAACTTCCTGCTTCTGTATGGTATCTGAAACACTACCCTACAGGTCAATCCAGATCATACCTGTTTGAAGCACTCCACATGAATTTCCACCCAAATTCTATCTCTTCCAAGAGTGCTGGGTCCTGTCAGTGTTTCGCCTTTGTTCTTTTATGGCAAAGCATTGATATGACATTTGTAAATGTTGCCAGATGAGTCGGTGGCCTGGGTTTGGTACATAATTCAGAATTTCAGTTTTTCAAGCCCTCTGAAGCAGCAGCCACTATTGGAGCCAGAGTTTAATGTTGTTAGTGTATTAATTCATGTCAGTGGTTGAGTAAATTTTTTTTTAACCACATTTCATAGAAAATCTCCTACCACCAGCAATTGATCAAATATGACAAGCTCCCACTTGGCTAATGACTGTGATATGGGCTACTTAACTCCTGTATTTCTTCCCAGAATGGAAACTATGGCTTCTGGTGAAATAAAGGAGCTTCTGTTTCTCTGCCACTGTCAGAAATGGAAATTCAGAGCAATATTTTCATCAGCTTGAAATGCCAGATCAGATTAAAATCCTCGTGCCAAGGGGAAGGCATTTGCTTTGAGCTGCAGTTCTTAATGCTCCTCAGCCCACCACTTTGTAAGAGCATCTCAACCTTCCTATTCCTCCTCTCACTGGAGCAGTGCTAAAGTGTAAAATCATCAAGCGAGCCTGAGATCTTCTGGCTGATACAGGACTGCCAGGCTAAGAGGGTTATTTTAAGGAGGGAAGCACACTGGTGGAGATGTAAACTGGAACTCATGGGGCCCACGAATCCTACCCACCCATTTATGATTCCCATAAATTTTCCCATAAATTGGATTTTGCAGCCTCTCTGATGGGGAGAGTGAATGGGATGAGCTGCCCAGGGAGCAGGGCCTTTAAACCACTGCCTTAACCTTGGACATCCTAAAGTTTGTGATAACTGAGGTGGGCTCAGGTAACAGAGAACACCATTGCCTGCAGCTTGAGGAAGACATCTATCCTGCTTGGACATGTTCTTGTTACTAAACCTTCTCTGCACTTCACACATATGGAGAGCCTGGTATGAAGTGTGTTGTTGTCATAATGAAATCACTGGGAATCAGATGAAGAAATGTGTGTTTGAGCATTTAAAGCTAGACTTGTAGACCACAAAACAGACTTCACAAGTAGAGGTCAAGGTGGCACCAATTAAGACAAGATTATATTTAATGGAAAGTCACCTGGATTGAATTAAGTGTATTTTGGACCTAGCAGGCTGGAATCAGGATAAACAAACTTCTCCAGAATTCCTAGGTGACCTTACAATAATTATGACCAAATCTGAGTTTCAAGTCTTCAGAGCCCCGAAATTATCTTTTATATAAGAACACATATTGCTACTCGGGAGGTCTGTTTGTTGTGATGAACAGAGCATAAAATAAATCCCTCACACACAATACTGCAGGTGGAGGCTGCAAAGCAGTTTCTGTGATCAGTAGAGCTAATGGGCCTCCAGTGTAAAACACATTTTTGTAACTCTCTTTCTTCAGACCTTTTTTTGTCAGAAACACAGTGCCAAAAGAGCTTAATGGCTTTGTTTTCCAGTCCATAAACTGCTGATATGTCACTGGTGTTACAGTTAAGCATACACAATAAACCCACCAGAGTTCAAGCTCATGCTACAGTCAAGCACTGGGGCCACCACCTTTGCTTTTTTCCTTTGCTTTTTTCCTTTGCTTTTTTCCTTTTCTCTTTTTTTTTAAGTTTATTACTGCTGCATGTTTAAAATATTATAATATACCTCTACATGGAAATACAGAATAAAAAAATTATACACACACTTCTCAGTTTTGTAGGTTCAACCTGTTGCATCTTTGCCCCTTATGCAGACAGTATGCCCAGAATAAGTATGGAAATCAGCCTTTAATTCCAGTTTGTTTGCCAGTCTTGGCCTGCACAGTCTACTTGCTCACATTAAGATGAATGCTGGTCAACAATTTTTCACCACAAGAGGGTTTCTTTTGAGAATGTGTTGGTTCACTGAGCTTCACTGATGCAGCCAAGGCATTTAAATGCCTGCTTAATGAGTCCATGCAGGTTTTCAAATCTCTAATGGTGTCAATTATTTGGACCTTATGTATCCCTGGCAGTTTCTTAGTGAATGCACATTCTTGTCAACTTTCACTATTTTCTCTTAGCAGTAAAAAAAAAAAAAAAAAAAAAAAAGGCAGATGCAAAGAGGTTTCCTGAAAGTTCACTAGAAATGTCTAAAAGTTTTGAGTTCACGCTGGACTAGAACATGATTTCAAATACAAAAACATTTCTTGTGGACCTAAAGTAATTTTATATATGCTTTTCAAGAATCAGCCAACTTCCAATCCCTCAGTAAACTTAAAACACCTGTCCTAAAGAAGTAAATGCCACTCTTGCTGTATTTGCTTCACTTAAAGCTGATTTTAACTTTTAAGCTCATGGCTCATGGTCTTACTGTGATTAGAGATACTGGTTTTATACTACAAAAAAGAATGGGAAGGCCTAGATTTTCAGGAGATACAAAATGCTTATTCTTTCTCTCTCCATTAAAATGGAGGTAAATCTGATGCAATTGATATTTTGAGTGTTTTTGTAGAAGTTTTTGAAGTGTGTGCTTCTATATTTGTTTAGTTTGAATCCTGGGGGTAAGGAACCATATTGCAAAAGAGGAGAAATACACCCAGCATCAGTAATTCTTACAAAGCTTGCAAGGACACTTCTAAACACCTTTATGTGGGGTGTGCAGAGAAAGGTGTAATGAAAGTATAAATGATTATGTTTGGCACAGTCTGATTCAGTGTTTTGTATCTTAGTGCTCCTGCCATGCTCTTTCCCCCAAACCATGACCCCCTAGGACCACTGTATAACCATACTTCACTCTCATCTCAGCCCCAGGGGTACTGATACTTTCTCTTGTCCTTTCATTCCTTTTCCTGACTTCACATCTCTCTTCAGCCTTAGTTCTTGATTCAAACCACAGGTGTCTGTCCACCTCTTCATACTGTAACTACTTGCCTTCTACCCCCTCCCCACCACCCCCTGCTAGGCAGGACTTAAAGATCACAACCTCAAATAGACCCAGCTGAATCTCTGTACCTGGCCTGCAGCAAGGTCAGAAAAACAATCTGCTTGGGATAAGAAGTGTGGTGTAACACTTGGCCACCCAGGTGGGAACCAGTGACTGGTGTTACCCAGTGGTGCTTTCTGTGGCTGAGAGAAAAGCAGTAATGTTTGCAGAAGGATACTGTGAAAGCCTGAATTCTGTATCCTGTGCTCCTTCCACATGTGAAAGAACCATCTCAGACTCCCAACTACTGTAGAGAAAATGTACTTGGTTTCACAGACGCATAGAGTAGTTCAGGTTGGAAAAGACCTTAAAGATCATCTAATTCCAAGCCCCCTGCCATGGGCAGAAATACCTTTCACTGGACCAGGTTGCTCAAAGCCCCATCCAACCTGTCCTTGGAACACTTACAGGGATGGAGCATCCACAGCTTCTCTGGGAAACCTGTTCCAGTACCTCGCCACCCTCACAGTAAAGAACTTCTTCCTAATATCTAAACTAAATCTACTCTGTTTCAGTTGAAAGCCATTACCCTTTGTCATATAACTTTGTAAAAAGTGCCTCCCCAGCTTTCTTGTAAGCCCTAAAGGTAGTGGAAGATTGCTATAGGATATCCCTGGAGCCTTCTCTTCTCCACCTATACAGGAGATATATTCCCTTATATATTTATCAGGCCATTCCTGACTCCTATAGCAAGGAGTCCACTGTGTCTTTGGTAAGTGGCAATCAATCTGCTGGATATCACCACCACTCCTGCAAGTTACAGCCAGTGAACTAACATTTGCTCACTATTTCTCTGAGATGAATTCAAGCATGAAATTGCTATCAATGCCATCCTTACTTCCTACCAAAATCCTTCCTGCTAGAATAGTCAAGGAAAATATTTTAAGCCCTGAAAGCTTCTTGAAGTTTATGGGTGCATGGCCATCCATGTGAATCAAACTAAAGCCAACAATCCCAAAGGGCCACATTAGTTTTCCCACAAAAACACATGAATGTAGCACTTCTGTCCCACACTTGGCAGGTTATTTATTTATTTTAATTTGCAGCAACCGTGACTGAGTTACATTCATCTTCCCAGATGTTGTTAGTGATGAAAGCTGAAGGAACAAGTCTTCTGATGTTGATGTACTGTGTGCCAAACCTCATCTTGAGCCCCTGGCTCCTGCTGTACTTTTCTTGTGTCTGTACTGCTGCCTTGTGATAAATGAAACTTGCAGAATCACACGTACTGTGGTACAGGAACAAGCATCTTGTCTGGGGAGTGGTCAGTGCTGGAGGCTAAAAACTTGGGCTGTGTGTACATCTGCGGAGGCTCATGTAATAACTCCAGTAAACTTATTATAACTAAAGCAAAGGTGTTGAAGCTTTGATTACAAATGTCAAACAAAATGGGAAACAAAGCAAGGCTGAGGAAGGAAAAAGGCCCCAGCCCTGTGTTCTCCTCCCCCCACCTCATCACAACAAGCAGCTTTTCTGTCTTTGTTTTATTAGCTCCAAAAGCCTTTGCAGTCTTGCCTTCTTGGCACACTTGTAAAGTCCTGGGAAGCTCAGAGTTTTCTCTCAGTTACACTGAAAACCACAGATGGTCTAAATGATCGTTTGTAAATACATGAATAATCGGAACCAAAAAAGCTCTGCAGAAACCCTCTACCAGCCTTTTCTAATTTTCTACAAAATGCCTCTGAAACAGATTGCATACTTCACCAGCAGACTGAAACAGCCATGTTACCAGTTTCGCAGATGGAGATCAATTTCGTCTCAGCTAATTCAGGGTTTTCAATTTCCATGAAGCTCCTTCCCACTGGAAGCAGTGAAGTACCAGACCCCTGTTTGCTGAATGAGAGATGGGCACCAAAGGAGCAGCTCTCATTTCCTGCTCACATCCCTTGACTACAGACCCATCCACCAGCCTGGATGTGAGACAAACCCCCCAGCACAACTGAGGCTAAACCTCTGCTTTCATGTCCCTGTTGTCCCCTGGGCTCTGTCTCTGTCCACACCTGGGTGCTGAGGTGATGGTGCGGTGTGCAGGACCCCAGGTTGTCCAGGTGACCTTGGACCCCTCTGTCATGGGGAAGGTCACACTGTCTCCTATGGGATGCTCTTTGCAGTCCAGGCTTGGGGTGAACACCTGCTGCCAGAGGGGAAGATGAGAACAGGCCAGGTCTGGGGGCATGTGGGGCTTCAGAGCATTCCTTAAAGCACCAGCTCAGGTGAGGCATAGAAGGAGTCTGATCATTCATCTCCTCCCTTGACCTTTTACAGAATCACAACATGGTTTAGGTTGGAAAGCACCTTAAAGATTATCTCATTCCAATTGCCTTGCCACGGGCAGGGGTACCTTCCACTAGGCCAAAGCCCCATCCAACATGGCCTGTGACATTTCTAGGGATGTGGCACCCATTTTAGCTCTAACAGCTCAAAGTAAAGGACTTTAAAACTGCTACTCAGATGTTGCATGCCTACGTGAACACCTGGCTCCTAAATATATTCCCAGTAGTGCTTCTGGTGCCCCAGCTACCTTTAGAAAGAGCTAGTCAGTGCACACCTACATACATGCATACAGTGCATGCATGCGTGCGTGTATAAATACACATATATATGTACTAAGCAGATACATGCATGTACTTGCATGCCTATACGTGCTAGCAGTCAGAACTCAGATGTCAGTATAGACAAAGCAGGTATTTAAGGATAAACGAGGAATTAAAGCAGCTTTATCTGCTGGATAAAGCAATAGCTAGGGAACAGTTGCATCCTGCTTCCCATATCAGCCAGCCCTCTCTTTCAGCAGCACATTTCCATGAGGCTGTGGACACAGGAGAGGAAGCAACTTCCCAGCCAATCCTCTGCTGTACAAACCTTGGCCATGAGCAGAGAGGCTCCCTGTCATCTTGCTGATGAAGGAATTTCACTGTCCCTCTCCCAAGTCTGCCAGCCCCTCAGAAATGGCGACATGCTGCTGAAATGGAATGGCACAGCAGGATGGCCATGATCATACTGGTGGGAAAGACTGAGATTTTTTCCCCCTCAAAATTAGACACAGTGTCTTAGCTAAGCTACCACAACTCTTATTTTATTAATGCTATTTGCAGTAGATTCTCTTCTACATACGTAACGTATTCAATGAATATATTTAACTGTACTTTTGCAGCCAGAGACTGCTAGATGGAGACAGAAAATCCTTTCCAGAGACGCAGGCTTCTGTGTTTGCATCCAGTCTCAGAGAGGGTGCTCAGCCACCAGTGCTGCTGCACCTGCTATGCCGCATGTGCCACATTTATGATCCAGTTGATCATGGGAGAGGGAGATTTAATAACTCCTTAAAAACTACATACCAGAGCCTCTTCAGGGCATTGCATTTTAAAGAAACACAGAGGAGAGCCCATAATAAATGTTACAAGGGGAAATACCTGTGACTGATAAGAAGCTAAGCGGATGACAAATCACAAAAGCCTCCAGAGAACTCCTCAGGAGAAGATAACCTTGAGACGTACCTGTATATAAAGATTAAACAGCAACCCGAGCTCAGCAGAGATTTATAGCGCTTTGCAAGTGTCTTGGTTTCACTGTTTGCTTTTGCAGTAGTTTCTGGACTTTACTGTTAGTTTCTGTCTGTTAATATTCTGCACAGGCCCAAAAATACAGGTGTAGAAAAGTCACCCCAGAAAAAACAAAGAATTTATTTGAAATATTTTACAAGGAGGTTTTATAGATCAATATCCCCAGCAAATGAGAAAGATAACCAGGAAAGGGCACAGTGCACCTGTGAGCAAGGTTGTGCAAAGATACAAAGGAAAACATAAAGGATAAAATGTATTGACATGTTTCAGCTTACTGGCTAAATCTGGTTATTCATTCCTTTGTAAGGGGCAGGTCTGGTTATTATGGGCTATATATTTTTGGTAAGACAAATATGTGAGGTAGTAAATGCCTTTGTGAGTACGCTTCAACAGGAAGGGTATGGCTACTGCTGCTCTGTGGGGCCTCTCACAGAAAACACCCATGGGTATAAAAACCATAGTCAGTTACAGACTGGGTCAAAACCTTAACCAGAGAGCCTGTTCTGCCTAATGGCCCAAGTGAGAGGGAGGGACTTCAAATGGTCAGGTGCTATTATGAATATCAGGAAACATTTTCTCAGTGTAAGGGTGGCTGACCCCTGGCACAGGTTGCCTAGCAAGGTTGTGGAGTCCTCATTTTTGCAGATTCTGAAAAGCCATCTGGACACCATCCTGGCAACTGGCCCTAGGTGTCCCTGTTTGAGCAGGGGGCTTGGACCACATGACCTCCAGAGGTCACTGCCAACTCCAAACATTCTGTGATTCTGGCATTTTTTGCTTAGCTACTGAGTCACTCCAGCTTCAGTTAAACGTCTTTGCCTCTTTGTCTATTTAAAGGGTTTAACTCTGCCAGGTTTGCTAGGATGTGAGGGTTGTTTAGGGACAGGTTTCCACAGTGTGCATGGCACACACTGCTGAAGAGACCAATTACAGCTGTGGCAGCCTGTACCACAGTGTTGGCTTCTCTTTGGAAAGGTCAAATACTTGGCGACCACCAACATGTTTTTCCCCTAGCATTGCCTTTTCAACTCCCAACCAAAATCTCATGCCACCAGCCCACAGGGCAGCAAGCAGATGTGTCAGACAGACCTCTCATATGGATGAGTTTCCCTGTTAGATGCTGGACCTGAGGACTTGCACTCTGAATCCATGGGTGAAAGTCTGCACAGCCAGAACTCCATCTGGCAGGCGGGCAATCTCCCTGGGTTCAAGGATGATGCCAATGTGACTTTTTTCTGCACGTAGAGAGGGAACTGTGCTTATCTGATCTACTAACTCTGTGTGCAAAGCTGAAGGTGGTTACCAGCAGCCACTCCTTGTCATGCTCACGGAGAGCCAGACGTGCCCCATACGATGTACTTAACGTGCCAACTTTTCATTCCAAGTGGACTGTTCAATAACAAAGGGGAAAAAAAGGGGGAGGGATCAGAGGACAATTGAGCAGTTGTTTGTGCAAGTGGAAGAAATAACTTTTCAGGAACAGAGCATGGGTCAGGGCAGAGGACAGTGTGGGCGTTCATTGAGGAGGTCAGACTAAACAGGCAGTGATGCATTTTATACTTATGTCACTCTTGGGAGAAAAAATGAAATTAAACACACACAGGACACTGAGGAAGAACAAACAACTTATTGTGTGGAAAGAAGTGCTTTGGAAGGGCCAATGCAACTATCTGATTTTTAAATTCATCACTGGTTTGAGAGATGGAAGATCTGTTATAGCACAGATTTGGTTGAGAAACATCTCTTCATAAGGCTCAAAGGTCTCCAAATCACTTTGTTTACTCGTTTCTCTGCCTGTAACCATGTAACACTGTGGCTTTTAGTAGATAAATGATCATATTGGTTAAAAATAAGCCAATGGGAATTCAGGGGAAGGGGAAAAATAATTTTAATGAGAAATTTCACCAATAAGGGTGCTGTGTGGCTCCAAGCCTCTGACTTTACACCCAGTTGTCCTAGACTGGCTCAAACATAAAGGAAGCTCTTTTATGGAAGGGCCAGACACAAGGGAGAAGCCCACCCAGGCCGCAGAGTGTCCCTAGGAGCAATTGCAAATACCAACTCTCTTCAACCAGGTATGAACTTGCAATTTCCAGTGTGCCACTACCCTCCTCCAGCAGCTGTTCCTTCACTTCAGGGGCACACAGTGAACAAATCTTCTCCTAGCTGCACATCAACTGCACCAGCCTCCCCACACACAGGGAAAGGAGAGGGGCAGAAGTAAAGAGTTCCCCTTTTAAAGTACTTGGGGAATTCAGATTATATAGTAATGCAAAATATTTTTATATCATCCTAGGACATTTTTGTTTATACTGCTCAGTGCTATTTTATTTGTTCCAGCTTTGCCACAGATGCACAAATTCTGTGAAAGGAGAAAGAATGTCTACTCTCTATGGTGGCTTTTAAAAAATCAGAAAAGCAAGTAAAATCCATTTCTTAAGCAAACATTCAATTAAAAAAATCACTATATGTTTATAGAAAACAAAGATTTAATTTTAAAAAGTTAGTATCTAGGTATTCCAGAAGGTTTGAGTCATCCACAGTAATAATTAGGGGGTTTGTTCCATACAAAATGCTTTATTTAACCTTCATGCCTCCATTCAGATAAGTGTACAAATGCATACATTTAAAGGTTTAAACTCTATTTCAATTCACAGCTCAATTCATAGGAAAGTTGAATACAGAAAAGCAATGCACCAACAAAATATGTCTGAGACACCATTTAAAACGATAACACTTGTTCATTTAAATCTTTGAGAATAGAGTGGAATAATCATCCTCTGACAATTTCATTAGGGGACTCCCTTTACATTATCATAGGGCAAAAATCACCTTTTTACAGTAAGAGGAAAAGAAGCTCTGAGTATATTTACAATACATACACTATACATAAATACAAGAACAACACTTACATAATATTAATAAACTTATAACATAGGCATTGCCTAAACACTACATAGTATATAAATGCAGAGGAAACTATTGGGAAATTAGATCTTCAGAAGTTTACTTTAAGTTTTGAAGAAAAGTAATTTTTGTATTTAAAAGCTTTTGAAAAGAAGGCAAAAGGAAATCTAAAAAAACTAATATGCTTGCCTGCTAGCACTGGTATTTTTATTCCTTTTAAATGTAGGAGCTCTATTGACACTACTATCTCTATGGGGTTACCGATAATGGCCCTCCCTTTCGCATCTTATCTAGGAAAAAGATTGAGGTGCTGTACATACTAATTCCATTGCTGTGAAGCTTCAGTCCCAAATGAATCGTTTGGTAAACTACGGGATGTTTTTGTATTTTTACACAGGAGGATCAAATGAACACTCGTTGGTAGATACAACAGTAATGACCTGATTCGAAGGAACAATTTGGGGCCAAATACAATCCCATCCTTAGGTTTTCATTCAAATAACACCATGGGAGAATTTGTTTCGTCCATAAGTAACTTGGCCAAGAATTATATTTTTCAGTATTGTTGTTTTTTCCTGAACACAGCTGAAAGAACTTTCTGATTTAAGGGTATTTTTGACCCCACATGTTGATAGCAGTGTCCAAATCTCTCTTTCCCTTGATGTGTATGAAATGCATGTGCCTGAGTGTGGGTTGAAGGTCTTAAGGCTGATGGTGCATGAAACTTAAGTAATTCATTACTATCTCTGTGTATATTCTACAAATGTGCAAATGGGAAATACAACTTTGTAAGAACAGACAGAAAGTCAAGTGAGCATATTGTGTGGGTGTTCAGTGAAGAACTTACATTACCAAGGAAGCCATGTATAGGACAATCAGGAAAGAAAGAAAACACACGGATTTTTTTAAGATGGAAATGTAGCAGTGAAAGAGTCTGAAACCAGAAATGACAACAACAATCTGAATCGTGAATAATGTTAGTTCAGCCATGAAGATTTGGCTCAAGCTGTCTTTCCAAAGCTCTTTTGTACCTAGAAAGGCAGGGAGAGGGAGAAAAGTGGTATCTGAACTTATTTGTGTATTTCATGGTTCATGCTTATGACAATCCATCAAAGCCATCGCCTGTGATCCCATATCAGAAACTGAATTACTGTTTTTCTACGCTGAGGTCACAGCACAGAGCAAGGTTTAGTGAGCCAATGTGTGAACCACCTCTTCTTTTGTAACTTTTGAAACTGAGAGCACCTTGGCTCACTGAAACTTCTGACTCTGAATTGGGAAAGATGTTGCAGTTCATTCATATGGACAATAGGATCTCAAGTAATTTTTTGTATTCTTATTTCTGTAATAGCTAAAATTCGTATGTTCAGTTTTGTTTCTCTGGAGGACTGAAAAACTCTCTATTGAAGTTACCACAAGGGTAATTATTTCATAATTCAGGCAGTGAGCATGAGGTTCTATAGAATAATGCAAAACAAACAAACAAAAAAAAAAACCCCAAAAAAACCCAAACAAAAAAAAAAAAAAACCCACCAACCCCCCCCAAAAAACAACAACAACAACAAAAAAAACAAAAAAAAAACCCCAAAACAAAACAAAACAAAACCCCCAAAAAACATTTTGATTTCTGATAAATTAATTTTTAAAAATAGAAGAAGCATGAGGACTGGCATTACACTGCTATTTTAAGAATC